>NC_059143.1:14451402-14759002 GCF_020740605.2 Lemur catta | reverse complement strand
CCCAGGAGTCCAATGTGAAGGCTATAAGTAAAATTATTTCTATTCCAGAATTGTTTGCTTTAAATCAGGTAATGTTATGGTTCCCTTTGACATGAAATAGTATGGAAAACTGAATTTTTGTAGAGAATATTTTTCTAGGATTTAAAAAAAAATCTTTTTTTAAAATTGGAAGAGTAATTTTACTCCTTGGAAGAGTAATGCATTTTGCTCATAATTTCCCAAAGAATCTAGTCACCAATTTCTCATCTATATTAACACTATATACGTATACACACATATGTCTTTAATACATGGAGCATCAATCTTGAAGACAGAACTATATCATTGAAAAAAATTCTAAATTGAAAGATACTCAAAAGTGAAAAGATCTTATATATTTTTCTATTTTAGAACAGAAAGAAAATAGACCATCTCTTAAGTAGATGAGGTGGTTTCTGCTACATACTTTAAGTATGTAGCATCTGACTGCTTTTTATTAGCTTTCTAGGAGGAGTTATAAGAATGAACTGATAATGTTTTAGGGAACAAAGACTAAGAAGTGAGGTGTTAAGTAATGCATACAATTTTATTTTAAAATAGACTGGTACTTCCTTTACTAAGCATAAAATGGGATAAAAAGAAATCCACCAGGCAAGAGATAATATAATACGGTTTGATTAATGATTTGATGTCAAGAAAAGGCTCAATAAAGGAAAACCAGTCTTTAGAAATAAACATACTCGAAATTACTTCAAATGAAATTGCCATAATTTGTAAAACTGGAAGAACCTTAACCATTCTTGTGCTTTTACTTGTTGCCCAATATTTTACTTTATATATACGCATACCAACGGGAAATCAGTGGATCTACATAACTGTTTACAAGTTTGAGAGACTTTCTATGTCTTCAAAAAAAAATCAATCTGGCAAAAAGATTTTTTAAAATCATAGAAAAAATATTCTCCACAAAAAGTCAATTTTCCATACTATTTTATGTCAAAGGGAACCATAACATTACCTGATTTAAAGCAAACTATTCTGGAATAGGAATAATTTTACTTATAGTCTTCACATGGGACTCATGATATCCCTGACACTGGGATTCTCCGTGAATGTGTTTTGTCTCCCAGAAACTATCTATGGATCATGGTTCCACCAGGAATAACGAGGTTGGGTTATAATGATGGGATAACAGATATAATGTCTTACTCTTATACATGAGAAGATTTGTTTTCAGAAGATTATTAAACAAATCTCACTTTTGATCAATCAGAGCAATCAGACCAAACCCACTATAAGATGCTCTTCCATCACACTGCTACTTCTGATGAATGATGGCTGCAGATCTTCCATGGATTGACCATGCCCCCCAGATGGATTTACTGCAGAGGAACTTAACACAAAAAACTACATAATCATTGAGTTTAAGGATAATACAGGGCTTAAGGCCAAGGACATCTAATGAAAGCTTTACATGCCTTCTGGAGAAATTGATTGATTGATTGACAGGGTCTTGCTCTGTTGCCCAGGCTACAGTGCAGTGGCACAATCATAGCTCACTGCAACCTCAAACTCCTGGGCTCAAGTGATCCTCTTGCCTCAGCCTCCTGAGTAGCTGGGACTACCGGCATGCACCACATGCCTGGCTAATTTTTAAAAATTTTTTTGTAGAGATGGGGTCTTAACTATATTGTTGCTCAGGCCAGTCTCTAACTCCTGGCCTCAAGCAATGGAACCGATTTATTTAGATTTAAACCTTGTATCCTTCCAAAGGGCTCATCATCACTTATAAGTTAACCACAATACATAACAGGATAATTAGGGCTAAGCACAAAAATGAGATCACAAAATGGAAAAAGTGTTGGATTTTACCTAAGACTTGAGATAAAAGGCACACCCATGCCATCCTGAAAATAGTAAAGGGGGTTGGTAACTTAGAAATAGGTGAACCAAAATCTACCTGACAAAAGGAAGTTTTGCTTAGGATGTGACCATCCAAACAGGATCTATATTTTTTCTCCCAATTAAAGAGTATCAAAAGAATGGGTTGATGTGATCCAGTGGTTTTGAGAACATGGGACTCTTACGTGTAGTTGGTGCCTGGCAGCTACTCACACCAACTGAGAGAGATATTGCTGCTTTGAGAAGTAACTACTTGAGAACTCCTTCGTTTATGGCACAGCGGTCCTCAACCCTGGCTGCACAGACCAATGGCTCCTTGAAAATCCCTGCAGGTGATTCTGATGAGCTAGCAGCCATGGGAAGAAACTCAGGCCTTGATTGTGGTTTTCAAACAATGGCCCAGAGGGGCAAATTATTTAGGACCCACTGATTTATACTGACATAGTAACTGGCTCTTCTGAACCAATGACCGAAGACTCTGTAAGGAGCTACACATAATCAGCGTCAGTGGGGACCCAGAGAAGACCCTGCAGCCTCACATCCATTTAGATCCTCTCTGGCAGTCGGTGTGTGAGATCTGCATAGAGTTGCTGATCCCAGTGCCTTTCCAAATTCCTCATCGTTATCATTATTCAATATGGCCTCAAGCGCTTGTCTCAGTGAATTAGTTATACTCTAAGAAGTGTTTCATTCATCCTAGCAATTCTGCTGTAATGAAGTCTATGAGTATAATTTAAAATTGTGAATATATGTCTACATATGAAATATAAATGTTACAACTTCTACTAAATATAGGAGTTTGTATTTTTGGACAATTTTATTTATTCTCGTTGCTTATCAAACTAAGATATTTTGTTTGCATTTTGGATTATTCAATTTAGGTTAGCTAATAGAATAAAGAGGTTTCCATTTGCAGAATGACTTTTGAACACTAAATAATTACCCCCAAATGAGAGTTCTTAGAGATCATACAGCCCAGCTCTTTCATTTTGCAGATGGGAGACTGCAGCCCAAGGTGAAAATGCAAATTCCCCAAGACAATGTGCTTTTTCCCCCCTTAAAATTTGTGCCAAACTACATCTTTCTTAACCCAATATAGTTTAGTATTTAGTGTACAGATACCATGTTGGTCTAACTTGGACGTACAGTGCCTAGCTCAGCTCCATACCTATATGTATGTGGGTATTTGACTAAATGCTCTGTAATAGCTAAGCCATATTGGATCGTAAAAGTCCCCAGAAAAAAACTGAGCCAGGCATAAGGTAGGGAGTTAGGTTAGTTGATTGAGAATTCTATTCCCCCCATCCTCATGCCTGACAGGAGGGGTAGGGGACAAGCAGTCAGGCACTGGCCGTGCAGAGGGAGCAGGGAGGGCCTCAGTCATGCATGAAACTCCTCTTGGGGACACCTGGCTAAGTCACAGTCCAGCCAAAGCCTTGGGGCTGCGGGTCAAAGCAAGTACAAAGAACAAATTTTTGAGGAATCCACATGCAAGAGGCCTAGAAGTAGTTCTCTGTGAATACTGAAGACGAAGCAGGATACTTTACCGACTCTAGACATGAGCTGACAGGCTGGATGAACAGAAGAGAATCAGTGAGTTGAGGATACTTAAAGGGTTACCCCACAGGGGTCTAAGAGGACAACTTACCTTTTTTTCTGAGAAAACAGATGGCCGTGGGCTAGAGGCATCTTGAACAAGGTCAATAAACATGGGGCCAAATTGAGTCATCTCATTTTTTGCACCTGCAGTTGGAGAGCATGGAAGACCAACTGCATGCACATGCTAAAAATGGCCTTGACAGAATCTTTATACACTAGCTCCGGTTAAGAAAGTGAATATGTTCCCTAGCTTAGCCTTAACATTGTTACGAAGATCAAATTCACACATGTGCAAACATCTATTAAACTCAGGCTCCTGAGCCACCTATGTGGAACCCCTAGAAAACAGAAACAAATGGTGTTTTGAAGGAGAAATGTCTGTCCATTGCTAACCTTTAATCGCGCCACAAAGTGCGTTGCCACATTGAGTTCAGAGGCCGGGTTCCCAAGGACGATCTCAAACCGATACTGCAGACCCAGCTTGTCGCGCACCTCCTGCAGCCGCTCCTTGGCTAACATCGCCAGCTGCACTGAGGGCACCCTGATAATGAGCATGTGTCCCCTCCCACTTTTGTTTTTTCCTGGGGAGCTGATGAGGTCATCCATAATGCTGAGCGTTTCTGGTGTGCTGTGGTCTCGCAGTGACGCCATGGTGGTGAGAGCCATCAGAGCCTCCGAGTACTGCTGGATGAGAAGGTAGCAGCGGACGACCATGCTGTGCAGTCTGGGGTACCTTCAACAGAACACAGGGCACTGGCACTCAGGCAGCAGGACCAGCTGGGAACAGCAAGGCCTGCGCAGTGAGTGTGATCGAGCATGGTGAGGAAGGGGTTACTGATCACTGGTGGGCTTTTAGCTCTAGAGTGACCTTGGATCCCACATCACTGGCAGGAAAAGTTGAGCGTCCAAAGCATGTGAGTCATAACCTGTTGGGACAAGTGTAGCACATTAAAGAGGTTTGGAGATGGTATAGTGACCTTCACTCCTCAAAGTGTGGTCTGTGGACCAACAGCATCATCCAGGGGCCACAGCGGCACCTGGCGGCTTGTTAGAAATGCCAGCGTGCCCCACCCAGACTTACTGAATCAAAACGTGCAGCTAACAAGACCTCCAGGTGATTTGTATGCACATCAGATTTTGAGACACACTGGTCTAGTCGGGTTAAACTGTTGACAGTCACAGTGGATCATCCTTGAGCCTCACCTCTTGCTGGCAGCATTGGGTTTAGAATGGCAGCGTTGTCAGTGTGTACTTCTCTGATACTTAAAATTACAGTGAAGGAAACTGAGACATTAATAATCTGTTGAGTATCATCCATAAAAAGGGTAATTATTACCAATTTGAAGTCATCGTCACAGCCCCAGTAACTATCTTGCCATAAACTGTTCCTTGGTGCCGGAGAAAACTTGGAGCTGACTGGAGACATAGCACCCCCTAGTGGTGAGGCCTCATATCACCTGAGACCCTGCTCAGTCCAGGCAGCCGAGCAAAGCTGAGCCTGGGAGCAACAGCCCTTTCTCCCCACGGCCTGGACTGCCAGGTGAGACACTCACTTTGTTCAAATAGGCAGTTCTTACAATTACAGAGCAGGCAGAAAAGAAATCTCTCGTTTTGGTGCTATTCCTCAGAAAGCCAGGCCTGATCACAAAATGAGGACAAATGGGCAAAGAGGATCCATTTGCAGGCATGAAGAGGTGCTAGTCCGGAAAGTAAGTGCTGGCAAAGCAAGGCCGGGGCCAAGCTTGGCCAAGGCTCTCGTGGAGCCTGGCACAGTGGGGCGGAGTCTACCTCTCTTTCTAGCTGCCAGCTGGTAGCACATGCATCCGCCTCACAGCTGGGTGGGCTAAGGGGGGATTTCACCTTTGTTCCACTTCTTAATTCTATTTAAAATACAACCAGTGGTCCACCGGTCTTGCACAGAAAAGCCTAGGGTCAAATACCAATTAGGGTCATCAAATGAATAATATGTGCATACTTTTGAGGTATTTCAGAGCTGGAAAGGGCCATAGATGCCCTATATTCTAACCACTCTGCCTTTACGTAGAAAGAAAATGAGTTAAGGGGCGGAGAGAAATTCAGCTACTTGTCCCAGGTCATACAGCTAGTCAGAGACAGAGCTGAGTCTGGATTTTAATCAGGCCTTTAACAATGTCTTCACACACTGCAAGGATGTAGCAGGTTGGGGAAAAATGAAGAAATCCTTCAGTTCAAGCAATCCTGGGCTGGTCCCTTCAGGTGTTCAATAAGTCATATCTGTTACTAGCCTGGGGTGACTGAGTTAGAGGAAATAAGCATAAATGAGTAGGTGTAAAGCTTAATGTTTTTTTGATGGGCCATGTAGGAAAGCCAAAATTAGAACAAATGGTAACTTTGATATATAGGCATTTAAATTTCACATTCTGAAGTAATTCTGAAGTTAGAAGTGAATAGTTTCCTCAATCTATTATGTCTGCATTAAAATAATTATAGTTTTCTAAGTGTCACATAAGTTGTAATAGAAGTTGATGGGATCATCCTTTAAAATGCAAATTATAAAGCTGTGACTGATGTTACTGGGAAAAAGACATGTCAAGCTGGTGGATGAAATGGGCGGGTGGGAAACACAGGGGAGAGACTCAGGGGATGATTTTAGAAATTTAAGATCACATGTGCTGTGAAAGGATTACTGTCACAGTGTCAGCTAAGACTTCTCAAATCCAACAGCTGTGAAAATATCAAATCCTACTCCAAGCCTGCTCCCTTTCCCAATGTGGCATTATACCTTGCCGTACAGGATACATTGGACCACATGTCCTCATTTTTATTTCTCTTTCTTTTTTCTTAGCAAAATCATAGGGCAAGCTGTTAAACAGATGGTTTGTGATCATTTGGAGCCAGTTTTAAGAACTAGAGCTTCCAAAAATTAGAATCTGCCTCACAAAATACAGCCCCGTTCCCCCATTGGTGGATGATCAAACAAAGTATTGTGGCGGAGGGCAGAGAGGGACCTCTATTCGGTTAGATAAATTCTAATGCCTCTACCTACTCTTTGAGTCTATGATTTAAGGTCAGAGAGGAAAAAACTCTTCCAGAATTTGATCTGGAACTGGGGAATGAAAAAAGAAGAGTCGTGATCTTAATCCCTAAGGTCAGGGACTGGAGGAGGCATCCTTAGAACTGCACACACTTAAATTATCTGAGCTTTCATTTTTTTCCAGTGTATACTCCAAATCTCTTAGTAAAGTTTAGTTTTTGCCAAGTCATTTGAGGGTATTTGCCTGTGGTGGAAGAAGAGAAAAGAGGGAAAAATGTAAAAGTCTGATGTGTAGGGTCAGGGAGGCCCGAGCTCAGAGGAATGGTTGTTTTGTTGTTGTTATTTGTAAGAGATGGGGTCTTGCTCTGTCACTCAGGCTAGAGTGCAGTGGCATGATCGTAGCTTGGTCTTTAATAAGTAAATCCCTCTGTGCCCTTTTAACCTCCTGGTGGTAGCGATGAAGCATGATTGGGAGATGACTCAGCATGGAGAGTGGGTGCTATGTTCCGCTTGGGTCACTACTTTTCTTTACCGGTCTTGGATGATCATAAGACCCACAGGAATAGAAGGTCATCTTGGGAAAGGCTGTTTTAATTCAGCCTTTGCATGTCATCTTCAAGGGCTCCATCAAACTCTCTGTGGCACTGACACAAAAGGCTTTTGGCTATTTTAGATCTGCAAGGACAGCTAGAGGAAAGGGACAGAAGTCCTTATTTACCTCTCCAAGAGTGTGTTCACCATTTTTTCAAAAGTCTCGTCACATCTCAGAAGTGGGCTTGTGATCCCCCACTGCAGAGACTTGCTGTACTCATTTAAGCCGAAGTACAGCTTCTCCTCGCAGCCCACGTCCTCCTGATTCAAAAGACAGAGCAAAAACCCAGTGAGGACAAGATACACTGTGTCCCATTCTCAAGGGCAGGGGTTGGAAGAATTCCTGTAAGAGGTTATTTCTGGCAGGTAAGGAAAAAAAAATTGTGTTTCGTTAGGCAAGCTGACACCAACTCTGTAATCATCTCTGTCTGAAGCTCTAACCTTTCACTTCAAATGAACTTAATATGTTATTAGTGGAATGTTGACACACTTCCCTAAGGCAGATAGTAACTTTACATCAGTGGTTTGCTTTCTTTTTCTTTTGTTCAGATACACAAGGTCAGATAGCTTCAATTCCTATTCTCTCCCTGCTGGAAGCAGCTCTCTAATACTGATACACACGCTACCCACAGAACTCAGCTCCTCTGTTACAGAAAACAACTTTTTTGGACATCATTTAATAATGGTAACTCATAAAAGCTTATCCTTTTACAAACAAAATTTATTTTTAAAATGGAATATATACTTTTCTGCCTTCTTAAACAGCATACACAGCATTTAATCTATCTCCCTTTTTGATGACTCGGTTATCACTATGAAAATGAGTAATTGTTTTAGGATGAGACACAAGGATGCCCTCAGAGGACAAGCTGCTTGTCCTTAAACTAAGAAGCCCCAGATTATTACGAGAGACTTTTGAGTTCATGGACCTGTTTTTTTTTTATGATTTTTTGGGGCCTCTTTTCTACATTAATTTTTTACAGTAATTTCTTCTTGCTGTCATGTTGTAGTCTCACTTTTATTTGCTATTTATTATGTATCGACATTTTTCTTTAAACACTCTCCAACTCATAAAGGAAACAGGCTACTTGAAAAAGTCTATTAAGATAAAAGGAAATTAGGCTATCAGAGGAAAAAAAAAAAAAGCAAGGGTAAGAGAAATAAGATTGGGTCAGGGACAAAGTTAGTACTCCCCAAAATGCATGCCAGAAGTTTTTGCACACTTTGTTAGACGTGGGCTGCAAGTTTGGTTCTCAGCTTTTCAGTAACCCATCTAAAGGGAGAAGCAATTGCATGATACAAGGTCAATGAGATCAAAATAAAGCACTATCTAATTGGCAGCTTTTAATTTTTTTGAGGCCCCCCCCAAAACCAGTTAAATCTGCTTATTGGAACAGGGTTTTTATTGGAGAGCAAATAGACTTTATGAGAGGACCATAGTATGTTCTTATAGATACTAGAAAATTAGAGTACAGACTGAACGACATCTACTTCAGAGGCTTAGAAGCCTTTGCTTGTTTCCTTCTGGGTTTAGCCATGTTCTGGATAGCTGTGTCAAATAAGTAATTTCGGGGGGGGGAAGAAAAAGTCATTTATCTACATTTCCTTCCCCATCTGGGCCGCAGGCACACAGTCATTTGGAAAACCTTTATCTTGTATTTGGTCTTCACATTTCCTCTCACCCTTGGCTCTTGTTTCTTCTGGAAAATAAAATCCTATTCCAAGCCTGCTCCCTTTCCTGACGCATCATTATAATTTGCTGGATAGGATGCATCCACCTGTCCTCATTTTTTATTTCTCTCCCTTTTTTCTTAGTAAAATTATAGGGCGGGTTGTTAAATAGATGCCTGGAATCAATTGGAGCCACTGTGGGTTTTGAGAGCCAGAGTTACTAAAAATTAGAACTAGAAGTGAATTATCTCCCCAGTCTGTTATGTTTGCATTAAACTGTAACTATAGTTTTTAAGTGTTACAAAAGTTATAATGGAAGTGAATGGCACCATCCTTTAAAATACATATGAAACTGAATGATTTCACTGTAAAGATCTATTACACATTGTTCCCATATCATCTAGTGGTTAGAAAAAAAGATATATTATAAATATCATAAATCATATGTCTTATTGAATCACTATTTCTTTGGGGGAAAAAGTCCCTTCTCATTAAAAAACAAAAAACAAAAACAACCGTCTCCCTTCCGGAAGGCCTGGCCTCTCAGTGACCCTGCACCTGCAACTCTCCCTGTGCTTTGGCTGCCGTCTCTCCCTTTGCTCCAGCCAAACTCTCTGTTCCCCTGACGTTGTTCCCTGGAAGGTCACCAAGGACTCCTGAGGCCAACTCCAGCGGTGGTGACTTGTCAGTCCTTAGCCTCACCACCCTCTCAACAATTCTCTGCATTATTTTCTTCCATAATTTTATCCACACCAGCTGCTTCTATAATCACTGTTTGTAAAAAAGTATTGCAGATCTACATTGTAAAGCCCTGATGTGAACTCCAGTTTTGCATTTACAATGGTGCGCTCACCTCGGTCCTAACTCAGTCAGTCTCATCTGCCCTCCACAAATCACGCTTCCTCTCAAGCTTTTTTCCCAACTAAAGGCATCACCTCAAAAATATTTCTGACTCTTCCCTCTCCCTGAATAAACAAGTCCTAGAAAATTGACCATGTCTTCCATCTTTTGTGTTGCCAGGACCACCATTCTGATTCAGGTATTTGTTAATTCTAACTTGAATTATCAGAAAACACAGTGACTGATCTCCTCCTTCTAATTGCTTGGACTTAGCCTCTAGATTGAATAAACTGCCTTAAAATGCAGCCTCAGTAGTTACTAAAGCTGAACATATGCGCACCCGATGACCCAGAAATTTCAGTCCCAGATACAGACCCAACAGAAACACATACACATTTACCAAGGGCTATGCCAGAATGTTACAGCTTCACTGTTTGAAATAAATGAAATAGGAAGGACAAATGAATGATGGTGGAGTCACACAATGTTTTAGACACACACATACAGAGCAATAAGAATGAATGTTTTATGACTCATGCAAAATATAGACAAATCTCACAAACATACTGTGGAGCATAGAAAGCCAGATACAACAGAGTGCATATTGCATGATTCCATTTACATAGGGTCAAAACTGGCTAGCACAACCAACCCAGGGTATAGGAGGCCAGAACAGTGTTACCCTTGGGGCCAGGAGGGGTGCCTGGAAGACACACAGGACTTCTGAGGTGGTGGCAATATTCTGTTTCTTTCAGTGCTGGTCCCATGGGTGTGTTCCATTTGTGAAAATTTATCCAGCTGTGCATTTACATTGTTAATATTAAAAAAAAAAAAGAAATATGTATATTCTAATACTACTATACCCTTGCTACAAAATCCTTAATGCCTGTGTAATAAGTGTAAACTTTGCCAGCCTGGCACTCAAAGCCTCCATACGATGTATATTACCAGGTTTCTTTTGCATCCTACTACGTATTCTCTACAAAATGCCCACTGTTTCCTCCACTGTGCCCTCGCCCATGCTGTCTGCTGCCAGGAGCACCTGCCTCCACCCCCAGTCTCTGCCCCATCTTCTTCTCTGTCCACCATCATCCTCAGTGCTGCCCTCTCCAGGTAGCTTTTCCTGGTCCTCTCAAATGGATGTGACTTCTCCCTCATTTCAACCCCAGAGCATTTTGATTTTCTGAAATTGTCTTATTCTACTTTGGATAATAGTGAATTAGGTATGTACTTTGCTTTCTCCTCTAAACCATCAGTTTTCTGTATGTTCTTTGAAAGATCCAACACAAGCCCACAAGTGCTCAGTAATTTTTTTTAATTGAATTACTTTGCTTTTTCCAATTATTCCTCTTGAAGGACATTGGCTTCAGGATAACTAAAGGAGACTAATTGTTAGGAGCTTCTCCCCTACTCATAGAAAGTTGTTGTTGTAAATCAGGTGTAGCATTTTTTTACTTTTCTCTATGTTGATCTCAATTTTGTAGGGATGATTTTTAAAAACCTTTAACTATGGGAGAGTATAATATTTCCCCATCCCTCAGTTATTTTGGATAAATCCCTGGTAACGTATCTTTAATCCATGAGCACTTCACTAGATATCTCTAAGATAAGAATCTTTTTAGAAATATAACCGCAATACCATTATTAAACCTAAAAACTTATTCATAATCATGGAATGACTTTTAAGGAAAATTGTTTGAAGCCTGTTTCTCTATTATTTCATGTCAGGAGAAAATAAAGGGCAAAAGTTATTAGTAATTCTTCCTATCACTGGAGTGTGATCCCTTCTACAAAAAACTGGACAAATTAGGATAGTTCTCCCTCCACCTCAATAGTATAGTGAAACTTAACATTTAATAACATTTAATGGAAAACTATCTGTTGGATTAAAAAAATTATTATTCTTTCCATTTGTTCTATTGGCAATCCCATTCTGTGTCAGAGCAACCCAGCAGCTACTTGGGCAGCCCACAGACTCACCTTGTACTTTAGTGTCAAAGGAACTGGGGCAGCTGTTATCTCACCCCGAATTTGACCTCCCAATGAATGGATGGAGCTGGCATGGGGAAGATACCAAGAAAGCAAAAGCTCAGAGTAATCTCTAGTGATAGTGAATGCACTGAGATAGTTCTCATAAGAGAGGGATTGTTGATACCAACACCATGCAAGGACCTTAGCTTGCTGACTGCAAAGAACAAACCCGTGCTTGAAGATAAGAGCTCAAAGTAAGGGGAAACTTACCTAATTCATGACAGAATGAAATGCACTGGGTTGATAAATAAATGTTAGTCTTATGTAAGACATTTCTGGTATTTTTAATTTAAACATGTTTATTTTTATTTATTTTTGGGACAGGGTCTCACTGTGTTGTCCAGTCTGGAGTGTAGTGGTTTGATCACAGCTCACTGCAGCCTCCAATTCCTGGGCTTAAGCAATCCTCCTGTCTTAGCCTCCCAAGTAGCTGGGACTACAGGCACAGGTCACCATGCTTAGCTAATTTGTCTATTCTTTTTTTTTTTTTTTTTGAGATAGAATCTTGCTATGTTGTCCAGGCTGGTCTCCAACTCCTAGGCTCCAGTGATCCTCCCACCACTTCCTCCCAAAGTGTTGGGATTATAGGCATGAGCTATTGTGTCTAGCCCAATGTGTTTTATTTTTATTTTATTTTATTTTATCTTAATTTTATTATTTTATGACAGGGTCTCACCTGTTGCCCAGGCTAGAGTACAGTGGTGTCATCATAGCTCACTGCAACCTCAGATTCCTGTGCTCATGTGATCCTCCTGCCTCAGCATTCCAAGTACCTGGGACTACAGGTGCACACCACCATGCCTGGCTAATTTTTCTATGTTTTGTAGAGATAGGGTCTTACTCTTGCTCAGGCTGGTCTTGAACTCCTGGCCTCAGGCAATCATCCCACCTCAGCCTCCCAGAGTGTTAGTATTACAGGCATGAGCCACTGTGCCCGGCCATATTTTTAAATAGCCAATGTGTTCAGTATTTTTAAATGAAGGAGCCTTTGCTTAATGGCTAATCTTTTATTATTTTTATGAAACTTTTTTTTCCTTTTTTTTTTGTAGCATATTTAGCATACATTTTGTAGGCTGTAGAAAATATTTTTCAGGATAGATGTAGAACTCTTGTGTCAGAGAGCAGGCGAGAGACTCACCAGAGTGTCCAGCTGTATCCAGTGAACCTCGTTGCCTGAGCTGATTCTGGACTGTTGGGTCTGTAGTGTGTATGGGAAGGAGCTAACCTGGAGCACCAGGAGGTTGAAAGCTTCTAGAACTTCTCTGCAATTAATGACTCTATCAGCCAATCCATGACTGGGTTCACCATGTGACAAAGAGCCTGAAATGACACTGTGGAAATATGGAAAGTCATGTTAATACCTCCTTATTTAGATAATTAGATGCAGAATCAGACACCAACTTGGGGATAATGTCTTAGTTCTTAGTTTTTTAGTCCTTTTAAGTTAGGATGTCTTGGTCCTTATTTTTCTAGCTCTTGTAAGTTGGAAGCAGGAGTAGAAACAACCAAAATTTGATTTAGACATGAAAAGAATCATGCTCCTTCTATTCAAACAGATTTCAGGTATGTGTATATATGATATATATATATACACTTTTTTTCCCCTTTTCAGTTTTTCTCTAATACCTCAAAGTGGAAACTCAGTTATCCAGGCCAAGGATATCTAAATCTGTAGTTGAGATGGATCACTTTACAATCAGACGTCACTTAAAGACAAGGAAACATTCTGAGAAATACATCCTGAGGTGATTTTGTCATTGTGGGAACATCACAGAGTACACGCACACAAACCTAGACGGCGTAGCCTACTGCTCCTAGGCTGCAAACCTATACAGCATGTTATTGTCCTGAATACTTCAGGAAATTGTAACACAATGGTAAGTATTTGTGTATCAAAACATATCTAAATATAAAAAGGGTACAGTAAAAATACGGTAATATATTAATAATCTTTTTATTCTTTTATGGTATTATAATCTTAAGGGACCACTGTCATATATGTGGTCCGTTGTTAACCCAGACATTAAGCAGCACATGACTATACTTTGAAAATCACCTGAATGAAGGAGCTTCTCCATGAGAACATGATGTTTTTAAACCTTGCAGCGATGCAGAGAGGCAAGGTCTCCGCTCTGTGTTACACTACTCTCCTCCTTTCCTCTGCCTGCCAGGCTGTGAGGAGGGCTGAGGAGGCCTCCCACACCACTCCCTGACCAAGACTTCCACCTCTGAACCTTTCTCAGTTCTGTTCAATTGGGATGTACCAGGTTGCCATGCAGCCTCAAAACCACATATATGTACATTTTTTTTGTCAAGGAAATAATCTTGTTGCACTGGAGAATGAAATACAGAGAGATCCAACATGTATCCTGAGAAATAGTACCCCAAGCTTTCAAAGACAAGTTGTCTAAGGTCAGTGAGCTATTTCTGCTCATAGAACACTAGCAATAACTGAACAGATGTAGGAAAAATTTCTTTTCTCTCCCTCCCTTTCTCCCTTTCCTCCTCCTTCGAAATCTAACAAGTTATGCATGATCTCATCTACACCTGTGTATGGCTCTAGATTTCAGATTGTCAAATATCAGACACATGCTGGCTTGTGAACAAGTGCTTTTGTAATTCTGACATTTCTACCACAAACCAAAAAACTTCCAGATTCCCAAGTTCAGTGTCTCCTGGAGAGAAGAAAGTCTATAAATGCTTGATGATACCTGAAATTTCTCTCCCACCTACATGGTGAAGACAAACACCATGATATATAATATTCCATGACCATCCCCTCCCCCCTCTTTAAACTATTTGCCTTTTTTAGTCCATAGGAGCAAAGATACCCCCTACCAGATAATTCCTATAATTTGATCTGCAAGCAAAAGGGGTTCTATCATTCCACGTTTACTGTTCTTTCGTAAGTTCACCCAAGAAACATGATACTCTCTTGTTTAAACTGGGAAACTGGGGAAGGTTTCAGATCTCCTCTTGGATCACTGAAATGGCATCTCTACTGCTTTTAAAGGTGAGAAGGAAGAGAGAAAGGCAAGGAGGAGGAGAAATGGCAAGAAAGAAAGGAAGAGAAGCAAAGGAAACAGGAAAAGTGGGGAGGAGGTGGAGGGGGAAGCCGGCCTCTCTTTTGGGAGCTCATTCATCTCAACTTCCTTTTTCTGAAGCAGCTGGGGTCCACATTGCTCTTAAGACAGTATTTTTTAGCAGGAATTTCTAAAGTCATCCACAGTACAGCTGAATGAAACCAACATTACATCATTAAGAAAAGGTGAGGAAGCAAGAAAAGGGAAAGAAAAAGTTACCAGTAAGAAGACGCCAAATGTTAGGGCATCATATCATCACCTTTAAAACATTTCATTATGTAATGACTACTTCAGTAGAAGAAATACTGTATTTGCTCACTCTGAAGCAATCACCTCGTTAGTTCCACATGGGAGTTGTCATGAACTAGCACAAACAGCGTGTATGGGTTCTGTTTTACCCTCCTCATAAAAACTTCAAACTTGGTTTGAATCTCATTGTCCAGGCGAACGACATATTTCTCCGCTCTCTGATGAGCAGTCCCATTCTCCTCCAGACCCAAGTCAACAAGGACACCTGCCAAGAAGAAAAAAGAGATCACTTTTTACACACTTTACACACACACACACACACACACACGCACACACGAGATAAACTTAAGTTCATTGTCAGCTGATACTGGGTACTAACTGTATAAAGAGATTTATAGAGCAGTTATTTTTTCCTTTTCATATATAGCAGATATCCTTTTCTTTATAACACCCCACCCACTTCCCATACCTGACACAAATAACAACTGGGAACTTTCTGATACATGAAGTAAAAGCAGTTGAATGTATGAGACATCTGTTTAATTAAATTCTATTTGCATGTAAAGTGCTGCTGCTAATAGCTTTTACAGGCCACTTAGAAAAAAATTAAGCTTTGGGCTACAGCTCTGGACCAAATTAATATAAGCACAAGCCTTCCTTACCCCAAGTTTAGCAACAAAATGCATATAAGAAAACATATTTAAGAAAAAAAATATAATATGATGTCCAAAGATACCACATTAGATTGTGAGCTTTTTAAGGTAGTGTTTTAGTCATCTTTATACAGTGACAGTACTGCACAGTATCTAGAGTATGGGAAATCCTCAATGAATGTTGGATTTATGTACAAAATTAATAAAGTGAATTATTTATGATGGCTATAGTCTCAAAATGTTAGAAACTGTGGAACTTTAGTACTGTTATCTCTGTCTATAATAAAATTGTTTCTACATACAGACATAAAAGAAAAAAGGAAAAATGTTTTACCATATGAAAAATTCTTTGTACCAGAAAAGGTGGACACAAAGGTAATTTTGCCTTCAACACTTTTAATTAGGGGCCTTTACACAGAGGTTGTTTTCAATTTTCACCCAAATGTAGTCAAATTTTGTTGTGAATATTTCTAAGAACAATGAATTAAACATTTAATTTGGCAGTATTGTGATGTTTTGGAAAGTGGATTGCCTGTAAAGTGGTAGGTCTACTTGTAACTGTTTAAGGTATCTCCATATTGCTTTCCACAGAGGTTGCACTAGTTTGCAGTCCCACCAGCAGTGTATGAGTGTTCCTGTCTCTCCACATCCACACCAACATTTATTGTTTTGGGGCTTTTTGATAAAGGCCATTTTCACTGGAGTTAAGTGATATCTCATTGTGGTTTTGATTTGCATTTCCTTGATGATTAGAGATGTTGAGCATTTTTTCATATATTTGTTGGCCATTCTTCTGTCTTCTTTTGAAAAATTTCTATTCATGTCCTTTGCCCACTTTTTGATAGGGTTGTTTGATTTTTTTCTTGCTGATTTTCCTGAGTTCTAAATAGATTCTAGTTATCAGTCCTTTATCAGATGTGTAGCCTGCGAAAATTTTTTCCCATTCTGTAGGTTGTCTGTTTGCTCTCGTGACAGTTTCTCTGGCTGTGCAGAAGCCTTTTAATTTAATCAGGTCCCATTTATTTTTGTTGTTGCTGTGATTGCCTTTGGGGTCTTCTTCATAAATTCTTTGCCTAGGCCAATGTCTATAAGAGTTTTTTCCCACATTTTCTTCTAGAATTCTAATAGTTTTGCACCTTAAGTCTATTATCCACCGTGATTTGATTTTTGTGAGAGGTGAGAGGAGAAAGGTGTGGGTCCTGTTTCAGTCTTCTGCATGTGGCTATCCAGTTTTTCCAGCACCATTTATTGAATAAGGATTCTTTTCCCCAGTGTATGTTTTTGTCTGCTTTGTCAAAGATTAGATGGCTATATGAAGATGGTTTTATATCTGGATTCTCAGTTCTATTCCACTGGTCTGTGTCCCTGTTCTTATGCCAATACCAAGCTGATTTAATAACCACAGCCTTGTAGTATAAAGTCTGGTAAAGTAATACCTCCCATTTTATTCTTGTTGCATAAAATTGCTTTTCCTAAAAGGGGTCTTCTCTGGTTCCATACAAAGCGTAAACTTGTTTTTTCTATATCTGTGAAAAATGATGTTGGTAATTTAATAGGGATTGCATTGAATCTCTAGATCACTTTGGGTAGAATAGACATTTTAATAATGTTGATTCTTCTGATCCATGAGCATGGTATGCTTTTCCACCTGTTTACATGGTCTGCAATTTCCTTCCTCAGTGTTTCATAGTTCTCCCTGTAGAGGGTTTTTACCTCCTTAGTTAAATATATTCCTAGGTACTTTAAATACCATTTTTCAATAAAAGGAATTAGGTTTTCTTGAAAAAGAGGTTAATCCCAGGGTTGAGGCAGGGAAATAAAAAATAATCCTAGAATGTCTTATAGTTCCAGAAAGTAAGGAAGTAGTATGTGAAAAAGGATGATATGTTAAAAAACATGAGGCTGCCTAAGGAGTATCCAATGGCCAAAGCTGGAAAGTTTGAGCAGAAAGATAAATAATCATAGTGTTGGAAATAACTCATAGAATAAAATAAGAATCCATAAGCTGTATTTATAAATAAATAAATGCATATACACATAAGTAGCAGCTTTTCCCTACAAAATTCAATTAATAAACTCCTACTGGTAGTAAAAATGACAGAAATACAAAATCACCATTTTGCAAATACCACAATAAATTGCAGGCAAGATCTGCTGATGGATGCTAAAATTAGTGCTTGAAAGTTTGAGGAGAAACAGGATATTAGCAAAGCTCAAAATATTTTCACAAGATTTTTTTTATCAGCTACAAAGAGGAAAACAGTAACTTTACAGTGGAGAAACCTGCAGATACACCTTAATCAGATATTCAAGGTTAACATCACCCATAATAACACATACCAGCATCATGTACTTCCTGACACGATGAACTGGGGACACAATATCATTTTTGTAGTTTTCTTGCCCAAAATACAAAACCTCAATCTAATTGTGAGAAAACATCAAACATTCCCAAATTGAGAAGCGTTATTTAAAACAACTGACTAGTATTCACTTAAGGACATGAACAACAAGGACGGAAGAAATGTCACAGATTGGAGGAGCTGAAGAAGACATAACTGAATGCAATGGGGGATCCTGGATTGGAACCTGGAACAGGAAATGGACATTAAGAGAAAGACTGGTGAGGT
Organism: Lemur catta; assembly: GCF_020740605.2. Lineage (NCBI taxonomy): Eukaryota > Metazoa > Chordata > Mammalia > Primates > Lemuridae > Lemur > Lemur catta. The sequence continues at coordinate 14,740,761 of NC_059143.1, read as the reverse complement.
CTGCTGTTAGTTGAAAGTATCCTTCCAGCACTGATTTCCTGCTCTGATAATTACACTATGGTTATATAAGTTGTTAACTTTCAGAGAAGCTGGGTGACAGGTATAGTGAACTCTCTACTATTTTTTTAACAGCTTTATTGAGAAATGTATGTGCTCACATATAAGTCAACCATTTATAGTGTACAATTCAATAGCTTTTAGTATAGTCACAGCGTTGGACAACAACCAGCATAATCAATTTTAGAACATTTTCATCACTTCCAAATGAAACTCCATACCCTTTAACCATCACCCCTCAGTCTCCCCTCTGCCTCTCATTCCTAGTTAATCACAATCTACTTTCTGTCTCCATAAATTTGCTTATTCTGGACATTTCATATAAGTAGAATCATACAATATGCAGTCTTGTGTGATTGGCTTCTTTCACTTGGAATAATGTTTTCAGGTGTCATCCATGTTGTAGCATGTATCAATTCTTCATTTCTTTTTATTGCTAATATTTCATTGTATAGATATACCAGAATTTACTTATCCATTCATCAGCTGATGGGCATTTGGGTTATGCCACTTTTGGGCTATTATGAATAATGCTCCTATGAACATCTGCATACAGGTTTTTGTGTGCACACGTTTTCACTTCTCTCTCATTTCATACCTTGGAGTGAAATTGCTGGATCATATGGTAACTCCATGTTTAATCATTTGAGCAACTGCCAAACTGTTTTCTGAAGTCGCTGCAGCATTTTATATTCCCACCACCAGTGTATGAAGTTCCAATTTCTCTACATATTCGACAATTGTTATTACCTGTCCTTTTGATTATAGCCATCCTAGTAGGCTGTGTAGCAGTATCTCCTTGTGGTTTTGATTTGCATTTCTCCAATGGCTAATGTTGTTGCACATCTTTTCATGTGTTTATTGGCTATTCATATATATCCTTTGGATAAATGCCTATTCAGATCCTTCACCCCTATTTATTTGTTTTTATTATTGAGCTGTCATAGGTCTTTAAATATTGTCAATATAGTCTTTTATCAGACATATAATTTCCAGTTTCTCCCATTCTGTGGATTGTCTTTTCACTTTCTTGATGGTGTTCTTTAAAGCACAAATATTTTTAATTTTGATGATGTCCAGTTTATCTATTTATAAAAGTTTGTGCTTTTGGTGTCATATCTAAAAAATAATTAATGATTAATCCAAGATCACAAAGATGTACACATGTTTTCACCTAAGAAGTTTATAGTTTTAGCTCTCACATTTAGGTCTTTGATACATTTTATTTTTTGTATGTGAGGGTAAGGGTCCAACTTCATTCTTTTGCATGTGGATATCCAATAGTCCCAGCACCATTTGTTGAAGAGTATTTTTTCTTCATTAAATTATCTTGGCACCTTGGTCAAAATTCAATTGACTGTGAATAGAAAGGTTATTTCTGGACTTTCAATTCTATCTTGTTGATCTATATGTCTGTCCTATGTCAGTACCACACTGTGTTGATTACTGTAGCCTATGTAGCTTCTGTTACTTAAAAGGGGGAAGTGAGAGTCCTCCAACTTTGTTCTTTTGAAAACCTGTTTGGGTATGCTGGGTCCCTCAAATTTCCATATGAATTTTAGGATCAGCTTGTCAATGTCTTCAAAGAAGCCAGCTGAGATTTTGGTAGGGAATGCATTGCATCTGTAGATCAATTTGGGGGAATATTGCTCTCTTAAAAATATTAACATCTTCTAATTCATGAACATGGATGTCATTTCACTTATTTAGGTCTCCTTTAATTTCTTTCAGCAATGTTTTATATTAATAGTTTCAGAGTATAAGCTTTGTACTTCTGTCAGATTTATTCCTATGTATTTTATTGTTTTTGATGCTATTGTAAATATAATTGTTTTCTTAATTTCATTTTTGGATCCCTTATACTAGTTTTGCGGCTTTTCTGTGTGTCTAAAATTATTTTAAAATAAAAGATTTTAAAAGAGGCATGACCATATCAAATATTTGCAACTGAAGCACATACATTGCAGGTGGGAGTGTAAATATAACCATGTTAGAAAAAAATTTAGCATTATTTGGCAAAGTTCAAAATGTACATAATCTGTGCCCCAATAATTCTATTCTCAGAGAAACTTTTATACATGTGTACCAGCACTGTTTTAAAGAGTTAAAAAACTGGAAACATTTCAAATGTCCATCAGTGGTAGAATCGATTTTTTAAAAATGTGTGATATATTCATATAAAAGAATACTAAAAAGCAGCAAAATGAATGAATTACAGCTACACACAATAGGGTCAATTTCAGGATATAATGTTGAGGATAAAAAGTAAATCACAGGAGAATACAGAATGTGGTTCCACTCACAGAAAGGTTTAAAGTATGTGAAATTAAGCAGTATACTGTTTAGGAGGTAAGGCATTATGATAAACTATAAATAAAGGCAAGGGGGCCGGGTGCTGCAGCTCATGCCTGTAAACCTAGCACTCTGGGAGGCTGAGGCAGGAGGATCACTTGAGGTCAGGAGTTCAAGACCAGCCTGAGCAAGAGTGAGACCCTGTCTCTACGAAAAATAGAAAAAATTACCCAGGCATGGTGGTGTGTACCTATAGTCCTAGCTACTCAGGAGACTGAGGCAGGAGGATTGCTTGAGCCTAGGAGTTTGAGGTTGTAGTGAGCTAGGCTGATGCCACGGCACTCTATCCCAGGAGACAGAATGAGACTCTGTCTCAAAAAAAACCACAAAAAAACCCAACAAGGGAATGATAACCACAAAAGTGGGATAATGGTAACTGTGAAAGGGGAGGCACATTGGCATCAAGGAGGCACACCAGAGTCTTCAGTGTTCTTTAGTTTGGTGAGTAGTGAATGTTCATTCTATTGTGAACTTTTAATACCTTTTACAAATTGTATAAATTTGATCTATTCAATAATTAATTTAAAATTTCTTAAAAAAGAATGCAAATATCTATCCATGATTTAAAACCTATTTGAAGACAATAATAACTATACTAAATTCTGTCTGATGGATAGATATATCAGCAATGAACAGCAACTAGTTTCCCTTCACTTCCTATTTTGAATATTACAGAAATTGAAAGATTAGTGCAATAAATACCTGTGTACCCTTCATTGAGATTAACCATCTGGTAATATTTTGCTTCATTTGCTTTTTTTAAAATTACTCTTTTTGCTGTTGTTTTTGCTAACTTATTTGGAAATAAGTAGCATATATGATAATATTTACCCCTAAATCCTTCATTATGTATTTCCCAAGAATAAAGGCGTTCTCCTACATAACTACAATATCATTGTTACAGCTGAGGAATTAACCTAATATCAGTATAATACTCTCTAAAACACCGTCAATAAATTTCAGTAATTGTCTCAAAACTGTGTTTTTTATGTTTTATTTTTAGGTTGCGAATCCAATCAAGGATTAAGGTGGGGCTTGGGAGCTGGGGAGATTGGGGAGATGCTTGTTAAAGGACACAAAATTTCAGCTAGACAGGAGGAGTAAGTTCAGGGGACCTATTGTACAACATGGTGACTATAGTTAATAACAATGTGTTTCATGCTTGAAAATTGCTGAGAGTAGATTTTAAATTAACATTAGCTTGATTTAGCCCATTCCACAATGTTTACCTATAGAGAAACATCATGTTGTATATCAAAATATAATTATTTGTCAATTTAAAAATAAATAATAGAAAGAGTTAAGCATTACACTGGGTTGTCATTTTTTTTTATTCTCCACAATTAAAACAAAAGAGCAAATCAGCCTCCCTGCTTTTTCTCTTTTTTTTTTTCTTTGTGGTCTTTCATGACATTGCTATTTTTAAAACTTCAGGCTAATTGTTTTGTTGACTGCCACACCATGTGGATTTGTCTGGAAGCTTCCTTGTAATTAGACTCAGGTTAAACCTTTTTGGCAATTATACCCCATAGGTGACATCACGTACTTCCCTTTGCACATAGTATCAATTTGTCCCATAACTGGAGATGCCAAAGTTTGATTACTTGGTTGTGGCAGTGTCTGCTGCCAGATCTCTCCCTTGCAGAGATACTTTTTCCTCTTTGTAACTTTTAATCTATGGAATGATAATTTGAGACTGTGACTATCTGACATTTTACCCAGTGATTTTAGTAACCATTGATGATCTTTGTCAGAACCAATAATTTTATTGGTAGTATAAAATACCGATTTTCTAATTCTATAATTTTTCCTACATTTATGAACTGGTATTCTTCTGTAGAGAAGGGCTTTCTTCCCATCTCTCACTTCTCCTGGCCCTTTTATTTTTTAGTATTACCCTGGACTTAGGGGTTTTTTAAAAAATTTCAGTAGCTTACAATCCATTGCTATCCTTTCTTTTGATGCTCAAAATTTCCAAATTTGGCCAATAAAATCCTCTTCAAGTACACTGCTATGTCCTTTTGACATGTCCCCATCAATCTTTGAGTACTTTCTCACTCTCTGGCACAACGAAATATTCCAGACTCTTCCCACCTCACGGCTGGGACAGTAGGAGTAGCGTTTAGAAGCCAAGATCTAGATGCTCAGTGTGCTTGCTGATACTAGGATGTCACTGTTTTTAAGACCTTTCAGTGGACAGAGCTAGAGAATATTTTTAATTTTTTTCAAATTATGAATTCATACTTATATCTCCAATTTAAATATAAAAAAATTTCTTATTTCCTATTCCCATTTGAGATTCCTTTCTCTCCTGGGAGAACCCTGGTTCTCAAAAACATTAAAATATTTACCTATCTGCTCTCTCCTATGATAATGCAAAATAGTTTTTAAATTATCAGTAACACTCCCCACAAGCATACTAATTATACTCAAGATTTCTTTGAAACCTTTTTGCTCTTAGGATATATCACCCTGAGAGTGTACAGTAAGAAAATGTGTTCAAAGATTACTTGAATTAATTATTTTTGCTGTGTGGTTATGTTATCAAGGTGATATGCAGTTAGGCTCATTTATTTCTGTTTGTATTCAATTTTAAGTTTGCTTTTCCCCATCATTTTAATTTAATTTTTGAATATGTAAATCATTTTCAAGGATCAAAAGTCAAAACTATATAAAAAGCTATACTCATCCTATACCTATCTCTTCTACCCCACATAGATAAACTTTTTCATTAGTTTCTGACTTAGCCTTCACGCTTTGTGTTGTTTTTCAAAACTAAGCACAGAGGCATAGAATCTAAAAATGTCAGAAGTGCTGAGAAATGGCTGGTCTAAGAAAGGTCACTTTTGTTCTGTTTTCTTAATAATTGAACTTGCTTTTTCACAGTTCTATAGGATTAAATAAAAGTTTATTTTCCAGTAAAGTATGAGAAAATTTATCATATTTTCCAATCCCATAATAAAAAATGGATATCAGCAGGGCCCACCTGGGGTACTTACTGATGGAGGTATTAAGAGATTCAAGGCCATGTCTATCTAAAGGCGAAATCTTACTTTTGACATAAGTCGGAACTTAAGAGGCACCAGTAATTCTTGTTCAATGGCATTTTACAACTCATCAAGCTCTAGAACAGAGCCAGTGTTGGTTGGGAATCACCATGTTCCCAAAGGTTATTAGTCTGAACCTTGGGGAGCTGCCATTAGGGTGGGATCCCAGTCACAAACATCCTCCTCAGAAATACCCAACACTAAAGGCCCCAGAGAGGAGGCTTCTTGAAGGGCCAAGGGCTCCAAGCAGCCAGACTAGAGTCTTACTGAAGGTCATAGAATCCAGATGTGTTTGAGGAAAACTTGAGCTAATCTGTATTCTTCTTCATGGGATTCAAGAGAAAAACAACATAATGTTTCTCTGAGGCCATTCCTCTAAAAACTTTAAAGGAGAAGCAGCAATTTTTCTACTATCCGGGGGCCTTGAAGAGGAATAAAACCGAGAACATATGCACCATGTCTACGATACCTTGTGAGTACCAGTGTCAAAGGCCACAACGGTGAAAAATCTGAGTGGCCAGAACCCATTAATGGAAGGAGCTAATCAGTCTGAATATCAAGCAAAACTGATACTGGTCAGGGAACTGATCAGTATCAAAATGTCCAAGCATCATTAAAGCTGATCCAGTACTCATCTCAATGCCCCCTCATACTGCCTGTTTATTTGGAGTGAACAATGTATTCTCACTTGTACGTTCTTATCCCTTGAATTTTTTTAAATAAAGAATTTGATTTCTAAATTTTTTTATTTCTAGCTCTTCTTATGAAGATGTCCCAAAAAAAGATTAAACTACTTTCAGTTTTGTAGTTCATCTTCTGTACGGACTGAATTAATTTTCCTAAAGTTTTGGTATGTAAAAAAACAAAAACAAAAAAACCATTCTAATGCTTAAAAGGATATGAAAATCAAGATAATACTAAATCATTAGAGCATGCTGAGTTTTAAAGCATTACTTTAACAATGGGCATTCCTGCACCCTTGCAATTTCTTTTCAGCAAATAACCTGGGCATTGAAATAGCTGGGTAAAATCCTCCTAATTGCTTTCAGAGCCCATTGAATTAGCAGTCCCTTTGTCTCCTGGTGGCCCAGCTGGCTCCCTTCTGTCCTCCCACTGGGAGAGAATTCTTTAATCTGGGTTTGGTGAGACTTTGTGCAGGTATGTCACTGTGCTCTAGGTTTGCGTCTAGGAAGGAAGCGGTACTAGACCTGCGTGAGAACAGCATTCTAAGCACACAACTCCAGAGCCCTGCGTGACTGACAGACACGCCTACCGCCTACACATTAATTAATTCATGTCTCTACTCATGGCCAAAGTAGATTTCTGGAACATGGTTTTAATAACCAAATTTGTTTTTGCCAGAGGTCTACCAGATCTTAAATATTACTTCTACATCTTCCTGTCAAAATAGATTTGAAGTTAAAATTCAATCCTGCTGTGCCGTAGGCAAGACAAATATGTTCCCTAAATATTTTGCTTTCTGGCTGAAGAGAGAGATCCTTAATCAACATGCAACTATAACACAGAGTGTGCTGAGGGCCACGACCAGAGAACTACAGGGTGTGAGTGAGCACCACGCACGTGCAGTGGGAGGAAAGCTGGGAAGGGGTGTGCCCTGGAAGCCAGAGGAACTGGAAAGAATGGAGGTCCCCAATGTTGCCAAAAGCTCAGGTAGGATAAGAACTGATAAGGTCACTGTTGATATTGGTGAAAGTGCTATGCGGGTGGGAGCTAGCTTGCAGGGTGTTGGGGAGTGACTGGGAGATGGGGAGATAGAGGTGGCACTGGACAACTCTCTTGGGAGACAGGGTCTCACTGTGTTGTCCAGTCTGGAGAGCAGTGGTATGATCACAGCTCACTGCAGCCTCCAATTCCTGGGCTCAAGCAATCCTCCTGCCTCAGCTTCCCAAGTAGCGTCACCATGCCTAGCTAATTTTTCTTATTTTTTGTAGAGATAGGGTCTTGCTATATTGTCCAGGCTGGTCTCAGACTCCTGGGCTCAAGTGATCCTCCCACCTCTTTCTCCCAAAGTGTTGGGATTACAGGCATGAGCCACTGTGCCTGGCCCAACGTGTTCTGGACAACTGTCTTGGTTTGGCAGTGGTGGGAAGACAGGACCAGGTAGGATTAACAGAGGCTTGTGTTGTCTTTGAGAGAGTGCGGTGGGTTGAAACTGATGGAATGAGCTCCCGGAGAGAAAGAAGTTGAAGCAATGTGAGAAAAAATCAGCAGTGCAAGGTCTCTGAGAATGAGGCTGGGATGGTATCTAGGGTGAGGTGGGAGAGTCAGGCTTAACCAGAGCAGGGCAGCTCCTCCACCAATAAGGAGGGGAGAGGAAAGACAGAGGCACACACAGTCAGGTTTCTAGATTTGAAAGCAAGAAGTTTTTATCTGAAGTTTTGGGCTTTTGTTTTCCTTTGGGTGGAGGAAAGGGGAGAAATAGGTAGCATGGTCATTTACTAAGAGAGAGGGATGAGGTCTGAAGTTTGGTGAGTGAAGTGGAGTCTGCGATAGCCACTGTGCAGAATAGAGAGAGAACCAACTAAGGAACAAAGAAAAGAATTTATTATGGCATCAACTGGAAAGCCTGATTCTCCGCCCCCCACCCAGTATCCAACACGGTGTCCAGTATGCAGCAAAGAAGAGATTGTGGTATGAAGTTGGGAACATCTGAATGGATGATTCCAGGATCTAGCAGGTCTAGGATATACCAGGAAGCAACAGGGTTTGAGGATGTGGACCTGAGGGTGCTGAGAGCTGGGGGCTGGGCCGGGCCGCTGGGATGTGAGCAGATATGCTCAGTTAGGCTGCACAGAGGAGTCACTGGTCCTTCTCTCTTCCACCTCAGGACAGAGCAGTTTCCCAGGACTTTCTTCCTCAGGATCCTGTTCCCTGCCACCTTTGTCTCTGCCCAATAAATACTGTCTTTTTAATGTTGAAAGTTCTGGTAACAAACAAGGCGGCATAAAGTTGATGAGACCAAGAAAACATGTTTTAGAAAGTGAGAATGCCTTCCACTCTCTCTTCAGTTCTGCTCCCAATCTCTACCACTTCCTTAAAACTTCCTTGCATCTATTGTAATCTACCTATATAATATCAGCAGGCAAATATATCTCTTTGGCTTTTTTATAATTGTGCGTGTGTTGAAGCATCAAATTTGTGTCATTCCCCTAAGCATGATGACATTTCCTTAACTGATACTCCCATACCGGCTCCTACGTGCTGGGGCTCTCACCTACACCATCCTAAAAGCAGGGAGAGGAAACATCTAGACAGGCACTAACACTTCCGTGTTCATCCCACCCACCTTGCATTGAAAGCGGCTTGCATTTTGATTGCCCCAATACCCTAGTATTCTCATTTATAGAATATGGGATCTTCTGAATTCGAAGAATTATGTTAGAACTTCAAATTAAAAAAAAAAAAAAAAACGACACTAAAACAACAGCATTGCCTACAGTCTAAAAATGCTCCTTCTCCACTGATCGCCCCAGCAGTGACAAATCTACTTCAGGCAAACTTAAAGATGTTTAACCCATTTCATTTCTTTTTTTAACCTTCAAATTATTTCCATAACATTTTATTTGTTTTCTTTTCCCCCCCTCCCTCCTGTCTTTCCTTCATTTCTTAATCAGAATGTGAGTTGAGGTATCAAATGTTTCACTTTAGTGCTGGGTCTGCAACAACGTGATGGTTTCTATTTTCATCTTTCTACTTTCAGCCACACACGCACTGCCAAGGATGTGCCCTTTCTGCACAGGCTGGCATGTCTCCCTGCCTGGTGCTTTTCCTGGCAGGCTGGCTGCTGACATCTTTCCTTAGGAAAGGAGGCAGCTGGGACCAGGAAGTGGAGGCTGTGGATGTTATTTCTCCTGCTGCCCATCCCTTCCCTCCCTCCATTCAAACATCAGTGAGCACCTGCTGGGGCCGGGCCTGAGAAGGGCATTAAAAGAGGCTCCAGTGTCCTTTCTCCCAAGGTATTGCCCTCCGTGGCCTCAGGCAAACTAAGCTCATGAAGAAATGTGAGGAAAGGGAGTCAGATGATTTCTTGAGAACGTTTTCTGTTTTAATAGCTATTATTTTTAAGAGTTATTTGATTAGATGATCTCCTGCTATTTACTCTGCCCTGAACAATTTCTCCTTACACTTTAATGTGCTACTCGTCTTTTCTCTTCCATCAATTGGTATGTGCTCCAAGAATGTGAAAGTATTTAAATATCAAAGCAAATACATGTTGGTATAGTTATGATATGAAATGCTATACATGCAATAAGAATGATGCTTACGAAAGCTTTTCATGACATGGAAAAGCATGCACACTGTAATGCCAAATGAAAAACAGACACAGGTGGGGAAGAGTTAGTGCCAAGACTTTAACAGTAGTTATCCTTGAATGGTGGGATTATAAATGTTTTAATTTTTTTACTTTCTTTTATTTTTCAAACTAAAAAACACCATAATCAAGTTTTTCTATAATAAAAATGAATAAAGTTATTTTTAAATATACAGAAGTGATCATTTTTGCAACAAAAACTTCAGTGTGTATGCCAAAGCCAGATGTGAATAATTTTTAAAATATGCTTTGCTCTGGGTTTTCCAAATCTGTCTATAACATTTTTTTTCTAGATTCTAAGCTTATATAACTAGTCAAATTCTGGTACCTTTCTGAGGGGTGGCAATCTTAAAATACTCTGGGAAAATCCGAGGGAACTGAGAAGGGAAAAGGAAAGATCTACACACTTTCTTCAGGGATTGCATTCACTGGGAAAGGTGAAAGTACAGGTCACCGAGGGGTTATTTTAGGAAGTTTCTGCAGACAACTTTATCACTTCACACAGGTGCTATGCTGTGTTTGCTCAAGCACAACTTGGGATATCAGATCACAAACTCAGGGAGGCCACAGATACCAATTGGTACAAGTAAAATACCCAAAAGAGAAGGCACTTCATCCATGTTATAAAAGCAGAAAATTCATAAGAAATAACAAAAAATCTAGTTACTGCTTGGTGTGACTGAAACCTGTCCACTTCCCACAATGAGGAGAGGGAAGAAAAAAAATGCAGAAATGGCCAGTAGCTGAGAGAGCATAGAACTTACTCTGGTTTCTGGGGGAGATGGCATTTTACCTTCTCCAGCTCATCATCTACAAGGTGATATTTCCAACAGGTCATTTTGTAATGTGTCATTCAGAAACTGAGAGGCTAAAAAGAAGACTACGCTATTGACCAGGCACCTGGGCCTCCAGATGTGGACAAGACTTTACCTGCATCAGTCACAGCCACGAGAAGAGGTTAAAGAGAGAGGGGAAAATGTATTTTTAGTCCATTCATTTGGCCCGTGGACCTAACACCACAAGATTTCTTATAGAGTCCTGCTATTTAAAGTGTGGTCTTCAGACCAGCAGCACTGGCATCTCCTGGAAGCTTGTTAGAAATGCAGACTCTGGAGCAACCCCCAGACTCACTGAAGGGAAATTTGCATTTTAACAGGGGCACTGTATGATAGATATGGAACATACAGACCACGTTTTAAGCACTTCTGAATTTTTCTCCTTCCTACTTGTTTTTGAATATATTGAAAATAAGATTATTTACTGTGGCAAAAAGATTCATCCTCCAGCTAAAATGCGCACGTGTGTGCATGTGCGCACATGTTTGTGCATGTGTCTTTCCCCAGCTAAGGTAATCAGAAGCAACTCGACATTTATAATTTCCTTTTCAAACCTAGTTTACAAAGGCAAGTGCTTTTCAGCTGTCTCAATTTTCTAAATTCCTTATGGCTTCTTGTAATTCTAAGCAAATTTTATTTTTGAAAAGGGTTATTATTTACCACAGACTTTAAAGTGGCTCCTTTTTTTAAGACTTGTAAAAGTTTTGCTCTCTACTTTTTAACATTATGTGGGAAAAATATTTCTTCCTCTATACTCATTCTCTTAAAGTTATTAGGAATAATTCTAACCTTGCGTTTTTATATCTCAATCTCATTGCTGATGTGGCAGGATGGTGTTCTGGTTTCTAGGTTGCAGGTGTCCTGGTGATGTGCTAAATGTCCAAGAATCCACCTATGACAATGTGACCTATCGGAGCAGGGAAGGAGTTCGGGGGCACAGACTCCATCATCCTACACAGAGCTGTCCTTGTCTGGGGAAAATTTCTCTTCGTCAATGAATGACCACATTCGAGTCCCACAGATTATGCCATGGACTTAATAGTATCTGGGAAACATGCAAGTAATTTACCCTTGACTTTGGAGGGAAAAAGGGCAGAGTACTCTGAGGGAAAACTTACAAATTCAAAAAAACATTTAAAGTGCCTTTATGATTTTTATTGCTGAAAAAAGTTTTCAGTATCCTATAAACATTTGGATTAAGCAAAAGAAAAGAGGCAGAGGAGAGCTAAAGCTGGATCTAGGTAGGCTCCTCTTCAAAAGTTCACTCTTACCTGATTGTCGAATCCGTTGAAGAGTTTGCTGGACCAACACCTCCGACCTTGGGACAATGATGATGAAGTCCACTTTGCTGAAGTGACCGAGGTCCAGGCTCTGGCTGCCACTGTCTGCTATAGCACACACCTGGGATAAGAGTTTTCTGGCCACTGTAAGCTGCGGTTGATAAATTTGGAAGGTTTCATTATCTAAATCTAAAATTTAAAAAAAAGTCATAAGAACAAGATTAATTTACTTCCACAATGGTCACTATAAATTCATATGAGGACATATAACACACACGGTAAGGAATTCTCACATGCTAGTCTTACTCTCTATTGAGTTTTAATAGATTTGCCTATTTTCCCTGGAAACTTGGCTGAGAGGATATGCTCAGGAGTGGATGTGGTTTTACAAATGTATTAAAATCGATTGATTGTTTCATAAATGCCTAGTTTAACGCCCCCTACCCCAAGCCAGAAACATGGAGACAGACTACACCCTTGCAGCTGGAGCCAGGACTCATCTCTGGAAAAGGGAAAGTTTCCAGTTTTCTTTAGGAATATCAGCACCGGCCAGTGCTCGAGCCCAGACCCAGTTCAGGGAAGGAGGTGATGCTGTCACTATAATGATGCTGAGTTCCTTTGAGCTTTTCTGGATGGCACTACAGTAAACATTTCCTGTTCAGTAAGTCAGCTGCAACATGGTTTGAAATTCCCCTCCCAGTGACTACATAACGTAGGTCATGGAGACCTGACCTTCACCTTTCTTCCCACTCTGCTCCACTTTGCCAGTGTTTGTGACCTGGCAGGTCTAGGTGGTTGTGGTCAACTCCAGTGCTGACGCCTGGACTATCTGAAGAGACCTGACTCATGACATAGCCAGCTGGCCACTCAGCAGGTGACGTATTACAAAAACATTGCCCAGATACTCTAAGCATGTCAGTAGCTTTTTATTGCAAGTTTAACCAAGCAATCAATCTCTCTTATATGTGCGTGCATATCCACACACACAAGCAATGAAAGAAACAAGTTTAGTTAGCTAAACACCTGAGCAGGCAACGTCCCATCCTTTAAAGATCTGCTTTTTATCAGGAACACATGTGACAGTTTGACTAAAACAGAATCACAAGAGCCTAAGTAACCTGTGCTAATTAAACTGCAACGCAGTCCAGGCAAAGACAACAGTCACAGTACTTCAGCTACAACAGACACTGATAGTGAGTGGAGATTTTTATGGGTGGTCTCCCTACTGGCTGAGAGAACCCACTAGAAAAGCCCAAAGCTGCAATTTTTTTTTTTTTTTTTTGAGACAGAGTCTTGCTCTGTTGTCCTGGGATAGAGTGCAGTGGCATCATCGTAGCTCACAGCAACCTCAAACTCCTGGGCTCAAGTGATCCTCCTGCCTCAGCCTCCCAAGTAGCTGGGCTACAGGTGCCTGCCACAATGCATGACTGACTTTTCTATTTTTGGTAGAGACAGGGTCTTGCTCTTGCTCAGGCTGGTCTTGAACTCCTGAGCTCAAGCAATCCTCCCGTCTCAGCCTCCCAGAGTGATTACAGGTATGAGCCATTGCGCCCGGCCCCAAAGCTACAACTTTTAATAGTAGTCCAAATAGTTTTTGCACCACAAAGACTACTGATCAAAATAAGTCTGTCTTTTTGATATAGTTAGGCTGTTCCTTCATTTCACAGGTTGGATTGGTGGGGACTAAACACATCCATAAATGTGTAGAATTTAACTTAGCAAGGTTTGAAGTTTGAGGAAACATACAAATATCTTTAAGCAATGTTTTTTTAAACAGGGAACCAAGGATATGTATTCTAAATGTGTTAATTCAAAATAGTTAATAGAAACACATTTTAGATCATCTGGATGATCACTTTATTACCAAATACCATCCAGAAGTCAAAACAGTTTATTGCCTGTATTTGCATGTGTTTTCACAACTGAGCTGATGCCAAGCCACACTGCTTTTACTGCCTGAGGCAATGCTAATATATAAATGATGCATTCCCATCAAGCGGTGGCCAAGTGGCTGTCAGCAGCAGCTTATGTGGGTCTGTTTCCCATCTATCCTTTCGCCTGCTCTTTTTCCTATCCTCTCCTCTGTTGTCCCTGTCAATCAGAGAATTGGGGCAGGAATCTGAACCCAAAGGAATCCAGTCTAAGGACAGAACTCCTCATCTCTGGCCCCCGGTCTCCCTCTAAGCCCTGAAGCTTGTTGCAGGGCAGATGACTTGTTGGCAGGGCTGCTGTATCTGCCAGGTAGGCCTTGCTATCACTCTGAGGTGACATCAGAGTCAGAGTGTAAGTGAAGGAGCACGAGGGGGACCCTGCAGGCCTATAGTCCAGACTTTCTTTCAAGCAGTTCTTTGAAGCCCTCAGCAAGCACAACTCTCTGGGCACAACTGGTAGAGCTAAGGAAAATGCACCAAGGTCCCCAGAATCTTTCAGGGAAAACAAGAGAGAGTACTTAAGATACAGTCTTTGATTCTCATTGTAGGAGACTTTTACTAGGAACAAGGCGTTTTAAAACTTTTAATGGTAAGGCATTTTTAATTTGAACCACATTTATCACATAGACAATGAAGAAAAGGCTGCCGTGGTCTATGACTTCAAGAAGAGTCCTCAAAACCCTCAGAATGACTTAGTTTCTATAATGTCTGTCCCAAGGACTGATTTCCTCCTCTTGGTCTGAGGTGACATTACCCAGGTTTTGCGTGGGTATCATAGCAGCAGCCTCCTGGGGTGACACACATTCGTTAAGGTCTCCATTGAAGGGGGTAACCACACTGTCTCCTCTTCTTTGTTGCATTTTTTCTAGCAGCTTGTCCAGGTCATCGCCTATTACAAAATAAAGTGGAAATAAGGTTATAGGAAGGATATGTTTGTATCGTTTTTATCAGTGTCCAAGCTCAGCCATTAGGCTGGGTTCTTATCAAGATCTGTTGGCTGGCCAGTGATTCACATCGGTGTTTAAGCTTGGCCATCTCTACTGGGGCGTCTCTATCACAAGAGCTACCCTCACTGGTATTGTGCTTACAGTTTACATGCTTTCGCACGCTGTTCTCTCTCTTGACCTCTGTAATATTCAAAAGCTGGCAGAATGGGATATTCTACCCCCATTTGACATATTTAGAAAACTGAGATCCAGGGAGAGAGAGACCAGCCCAAGGTCACGCAACAAAGTCATGGCTGAGCTGAGGCTTCTGATCCTAGTACCGACCCAGACCTCCTGCTGCTTCCTATGATGTTAGTAACAAAATATGTAGGATAAACCGCTCTACATGATATATCTGCTGGCAAGCTTATGCTCCACACTCCTCTCCTCACAGGCTAAGATTTAAATTCAGAAAATCATGCAGCTAGGGGCTGGCAATGTTGCTGGATCTTACAACCACTCACCTAATGACGTGGTTTTGAAATGTGATGCCAGGAAACTGACCTTTCCTGTGATGAGCTCATAACTAATTTCTTTCAAAAACTCACTTGTGGTGAGCATGCTCTCTGCCAGCGCTCGGGACTGATGCTGGCCTGCAGAACAGAGGGGAGAAGAGATGACTCCTCAATAGAACAAACGTTCACGGGAACATTATTTGTAATAGCAACAACTGGAAACAACCAAAGGGTGTTACTACAGGGACTTGGGTTAAGACAATCAGGGCCCATTAAAAGATTTGGCATGTCAATTTGAAGACTACAGACAGAAGCAGAAAACATTTATAACATAATGCTAGGTGAAGTCAAAAAATGATGTTCCTTATGATTGTAACTGTGAAAACATACACATCCATGTGTTTAAAGACCAGGGAAGGTCCCCGTGACACCATGGCTGCCCCCAGTCTGGGCCATTGAGGCCAATGAGTGCCCAGGGACAGTGGACATAAGCAGAAAAAAAGACTAGCAAAGAATATGAAAAAAACTTATAAAAATTGTGTATGCAAGGTTATTATGAATATTTGCCTTAAAAATATAAACTTAAGTTGCTTTTACAAATAAAAATTAATGTATCACATTGTCTGAGGAAGCTTTCTGAAAATATACATAGCACAGAAAGATGTGCAGACAGGTTTTGCCAAAGTCAGGCGACTTCACCTCTTTGCTAGGAAGAGGTGAGAGCCATTTAGTACAGAGAGGAGAGAAATAAACTTTAGTCCAAATAGCTATTCACGATGGTGCCTGATTAAAAAAAAAAAACAACAACATAGTGAAAAACAAACAAGCAGACAATGTGCCAACTTTCTGAATCTTTTCTTTAGCATCAACATTACAATATTAAATAGACTCTTCAGTGAGAAGGAGAACATATGAGCTAAGTTTCTGGCAAATTTGACTAACTGGCTTAGGCCACTTGTGGTGCTGGCTTTATCACATGCTAGAGTGGTAACATTTCCAGAACCTTTTAAGGACAGCAGTTACATGAGACAAGGGTATCTGTAACCAGGGAGAGCTTTGAAATAATGCCCCACAACCAGCTGACAGGGGCACCAGCCAAACTGAGGGCTACACAAACCTGACCTGAGCAGGAAAGGAAAAGTTAAAATTAGAAGGAAGAACTCGAATTGGAGCAATTCATCAGAGACTGACGACATGGATGCCCGAAGTACCCGACAGATACTTTTCAAATGGACAGATGATTGAATGAATGGATTAAATAAACAAAAAACAAACAAAATTACTCACCTAACACTACCACACAAAATTCATTTCCTCTGATTTTCGATGCACAAATTGCCACAACATAATCTGGTAGCCTTTGATAGTGTCTCATTTCACTGAGAGTCCTCAGTGTCTCTGAAATGCCCTCTGCCAAAGAGTTCTGGGTCACAATCACATGAACCAAGTCTTGAGATACGCTGGCAATTAATCTTGCAAGCCAGGGGAGCTGTCCTGGCGACACAGGTACACACTGAGCACCTATCTGCAGCGCTCTCTCTCTCAGAGTAAATTCCTGCATAGCTTTCAGCATGATTTGCTCAAATTCTTCCCTGAGAGGTATCTGATCGGGACCTATAATGAAGAGAATTACAGCTGGAATTTTAAAAAATTACAGGTAGGAGAGAGGAACACACACCATCCTGCTGTCCTCCTAGGCCTGCCATACTCCAGCTGGGAACCAGACTGTTTTTCCTGTGGTGGTCCCACGTACAGAGCCCATACTAACCACTTCCTGTTGTGACATTACCTTCTCTTTTTTCCTCTTTGCCTCTATTTTTTTTTTTTTTTTTTTTAATCAGGCTTCTGTTCTCCTTTATTTTAACCCTGGTCTCTTTAAGAGAGGATGAACTGAGAGAGACTATCAGTTCTGCTGTATGCCTCGGGAGATGGTCATCACAGATGGCTTATTTCTTGACCTATTAAGCTTGGCATTATGGAAATTGTTACTGACTAATGAAATAAGAACCCAATCTGCTGGTGTACAATCGGTTTTAGGTTTCATTCATTTCTCATTTTATTCATAGATACTTTGAAAACCATTTTTAACATATTGCCTCTATAGCTAATTTTGAGAAAAACATCCACAGGAAAATTAAGTTTAATTATTTTTCACTCCCAAGTTATATTTTAGGCAGCCTCACACTTTCCCCAGATAGAGAATGCTTTCATCATCTAGTTACTGCCCAGTGTTCGGGATTGTTAAATACAGCATTTGGCCCTCTTCCCCAGCCGTGCTTAAGGCTAAGCTCATACTGCTGACCTGTGGCCTCTGGAATTAGGGGGACTTTGTTTCTCATTCTCTTTAGAAACTCAACCAGTCTTTAGAACAAAATAAGCAAGTCAATGTTTGGTATCCAAGTGACACAAATGAACTAAGATTTCTATATTTAGTTTAAATTGAAACCAGTGAGAATATAATCACTCCTTGTATTCAGTAATTTCTTTTGCTATGTGAACCCAAGATTTGAAACTCAGGCTCCAGTAAACACATACTTCAGCATCTGTGAACTGAGACCAAGCAATAGCCCCAGACCCCAGGGATAAAACCCCTGTATAAAAGAACACAGGGTGAGAGACTAGACTTCTGTGTGCGAAGGAGGCCCCTCGAGTGAGCCAGGAATCCTTCCTTCCTGTTGCCCAGGCTGGAGTGCAGTGCATGATCACGGCACACCACAGCCCCCAACTTCTAGGCTCAAGTCTAACAGGAATTTAAGTGACCTCCCTGGCCCTGCCCATCTTTTCTGGGAAAGTAAGAAAATGAGGGCTTTAGTAATGTTTTTCAGACAAGGAAGATTAAATACAATATTATACATTTAAAAAATAAACTATTTTAATTGGAGAACACAGTTTTTCCAGGATTGGCTAGGGGTCAGGGAAACGTAGGAGAGTGGAAACATCATAGACAGATTTTTCTCTTTTATACGTGGAAATAGGACAAGAACATTGTAATGATTACATTATGTTTCTTATGTCCTTCCCAATCACTTGGTAGGGGGAGGTTTTTTTTATTTTTTGAGACAGAGTCTCACTCTGTCACCCTGGGCTAGAGTGCAGTGGCATCATTGTAGCTCACTACAACCTCAAACTCCTGGGCTCAAGTGATCCTCCTGCCCCAGCCTCCCAAGTAGTCTGGGACTACAGGTGTGGGCCACCATGCCCAGCTAATTTTTCTATTATTTGTAGCGATGGAGTCTCGCTCAGACTGGTCTCAAACTCCTGAACTCAAGTGATCCTCCTGCCTCAGGCTCCCAGAGTGCTATGATGACAGCTTTTGTTGTTGTTGTTTTAATCACCTGGGAGCCACCAAGACTTCTGATCTTCATTCAGCTTTATCAAATTAGCATCATGGTCATGGTCGCTAGGTACATACTTAACAGTGAGCTTAAAGCAGATAGATTTGTACTAACTGTCACAAATGAAGGGAAGGTGGTTGTCTACTTAAAGTTTTCTTCTACCAGAACATGTGACAGCTTCAAAGCAGGTGGCCCTGGTGCTCTCCAATTCCCTACTGTCCCTTATTGATGACCTGAAGGCTCAGATGCCTGGTTAATAGTTGTGGCCATAAGACCTACTCCGAAACAGGATTGAGTAACATGTTCCATCAGGAAGCATAATTAACTTCAAATATAAAGGTATTCTGGGCAAACAAAATTATCAAACACGTTCACAACATTCTCTATTGTCTTAAAACATACTTTTATAGTGTTTTGACTGAATTCTTGTTAGGAATTGAGAAATGGGGAAAAAAATGTTAAAGTTTAAATGAGGTAAGAGACTTCTTACAGTGAAATGCCTTGTGTCCAAGCATCAACTCTCACTTTTTCATCCTCAGCCTTTATAGTTAAAGCAGAGGAGCCTTTTTTCCACTTTTTGCAAACTTGATAATAGTAACTTTTTCCTTCAAGTGCTGATCTCCGGTAACTCAGTTCAGCCCAGGCATCAGTTCTAAGGGCTTTTTGGATAGAGCTACCTTAATAGGAAAAGACAAGGTTCCACCAGAGTCAGAGCCTTCCAAGAATCTCTGGATTTGCTGATTTCATTATCTACTTCAAAAGATTTTCAGATTGTGAAATAACTGAGATTTTTTTTTTTAAAGTGACTGTAGTGGAAAGGTCTGTTCCTTCTGAAGAATCTTGCTTTTCTTCCTCTCTGTTACCTCCAAGTAACTGAGCTACCAAAGTATTAAAACTGTCCTTTTAGAAGTTTGGATTTATTTCTTTAAATGTCTATACTCTGTGGCATATGTGAAAATATTCTTGCTGCCTTCTCAAAACCTCCAGAGGCAAAAAAATTTTTTTAAGGACTCCAGAACAGTTGTTTAGGGGCAGAGAAGTCCCAATGTAGAAAGCTTAGATTTAAAAAAAAGGAATAATTATTCATGCTGTACATCGAGAGACCTAATTGATTGATTGAAAGTAAAACTCTGGAGAGAATTGATCTTGCGGGGCAGAGAAGAGTCTGTGTAAAATTAAATTGAGATTGTTCTATTTTTTTTAAGATAAGAGCTCTTAGTAATTTAATGGAAGACATTTTATTTTGACCATTTGGTTTGTTTAATTAATGTGGTCATTCATGACTTTTTAAATTGTTATTATGATTGAAAAAAATGCTCTAGTGATTGGTGATAATATCATTGCTCTATGAAGCCTTGTTTTACTGATTCTGGGTGCATCTAGAGATGGTTTTAGGTCTTAGAACACAGTCCAGAGCCCAATGTCAGTATGTAGCAATTAAAATTACAACATCAAATGAGCTGGAGACTCAGGCAATTTTTATAATTTTATTACCTACCGATAAGCATGATTAAGTAAGTCCTAGGTTTATCATGAAAGCAGCTCTCATGGGAAATCTGAAGTATTGCAAGTTTCAAAAGCCCATGTCAAAGCAGAGCCCATGTCAAAGCAGCCTCAGGGCACTAAGAGTTCTAGGCCAGGTTGCTAACTGATGCCCCAAAGGCTGAACCTGGGCAGATGAAGCTTTTGGTTTTTAAACTATTTGGCCCGGTGTTTTTATTATTTCTTAACACTGCAGTATTTTCTAATATTAAAAAAATTCATGAATGTGTACAAAATTATTTTTTTTCACATTTCAAAGGTTTATTCAACCCATTCATTCAGGAATTAGCAGAAAGACAAAGCCAGTTCCACAAGAGTATGAGAAATCTGGTTTATATGGTCAGTGGAAAAAGGCATGCTGAAATAAGAGTTGTCAGATACAGTACTGACTAATTTCCTACAAGGCAACAAAACCACAATCTTTGGGAGCATACAAAATTTTTTATGATTAATATAAAAATTTTATATCTCAAACATTCTTCTACCTAAATCAGTGGCTTGAAGTCCTGGAGTGAGTGTATAATTAGGCTGCATATTAAATGGCCTACTGCAGTTTGCAAAATAAAGGACATTTCAATGTAAATGCTGCTGAACCACTATAGCTTTGTCAGGGCACCTGCATACTCCCACTGTGGGGGCTCAGGAGGATATACCAAATAGAGGAAGTGAAGGGTTCATGACCTATGTATCCTCCTTACCCTAAAGCCTAGAGAGCCTTCCAGGGAGGTCCACAGTTACTACCTCAATGAAAGAAAGCACAACAGGACTCCATCAAAGGAGTGTAGCTGGAGAAGAAAAAAAATTGGTATAGGGCAGTGGATAAGTAAGATAAAAAGGCTAAATGGAAAACTGGAAAAAACTGTTTAAGACAGTGGCTATGTTTGTATTCCAGATGGTAGTTGTATTTTCAGAAAGGTGGCCTGGCCAGACTCCTGGGGGTGGAGGGGGTGAGGGGTGCCCATGGCACAACCCTTAACAGTTCTGCCCACATTGCTAATTTGGAGCCCTTTGGAGTATCATGAGACTGGACACTAGGTGGGGCAATTCATCTCTTCTAGGATCCAAAGAAGCCAAGAGGAAAGGGATAGAAAACAAAAAAGGAGGAGAGAAAGAGAAAAGTCATGGAGAATGAGGTGGAAGGAAAAGAATGTTAGAAGTGAAAGAAGAAAAATAAGAGACAGGTGGATGAATGTGAGAAAGAAAAGAAAAAGTGCATTACAAAAAAAGAATAAAAACAGTGACCAGGGAATGAGTATGGAAAATAACTTACCCAGCCGCACAAGATACTGTATCGTTAGAAGGATCATGTTTTCCACGCTCAGAAGTTGGCTGCCAGTCAACCCTAATTGTTCCAAATCTTTGTTTTCCAACTGTGGAATCTTGTAGCAATTCACCAGCAGAGGACTCACAACAATGTCACCAACATTTCCATAGAAATAGGGTAAAGTGCCATAGCCTGCCCCAATAGAAGCAGGTCAATACAGTTCAACATTTCTTTTTGAGGTCCAACCAGGTACACTTGCTCAACTAGGATCAAAGATGTTTAATAAAATTCCCTGCCCTGTGAGAGGGCTACCAACCAAATCGATGAAATATATCATTCCTATGAAATTCACTTGGATGCTTCAAATTTTATCTTTATATTAAATCAGATAAACAGGAAGCAAAATACAGCTGGCCCTTCGTATCTACATTTGTGGATTCAACCAAATGCAGATGGAAAATATTCATGGGGAAAAAAATCCCACAAAGTTCCAAGAAGTAAAACTTGACTTTGCTACCTGCCAAGTACTACACTGAATCCACATGAATGAAGGGATGTGCAGGCATTGTATTAGGTATTATAAGTAATCTAGAAATGATTTAAAGTACATGGGAGGATGCATGCAGATTCTATGCAAATACTATGTCATTTATATATCGGGGACTTGAGAATACACAGGTTTTGGTATGGGAGGGGCCTGGAACCAATACCCCATGGATACTAAGGGATGACTGTACTCAAATTAATTATCTCTGTTTCCCACAGAAGAGACATGTTAACATTGTATCACTGCCATAGAAGACTAGAGGAGTTTGCAAAACACCTCTATATCCTTTGTAAAACTTCAATGATATTTTCCAATAAAGTTCCTGACCAAGTTTCTTTCCAGATAAGAAATGAGAAAATGAACAAACTACAATATATGTTTCACTTACCGAGATTTTCTAAAAAAAAAAAAAAAAAAGCTAAAGTCATTGATCAACAGCAACATTGTACCAGTTGCAGGTGCTTGGAGATTCCTACTCCTTTTTCTATTTTAGCTATTTTTATTAAGTTTTCTTCCTAAATGTCCGTAAATAGTCCCAAATTATCTTAGAAGCAGATAGGATAAAAATATGTGGAAAATATTCTCTGTTTTGGTAGTGGTGGAGAGGACAATCTCTCTGTGAGACTTTCTAAAGGCAGGCACCAAAGAACCAAAGGGTCCCCATGTACTACGTATGTTTCCAAGGCTTAGTTGCACCATGCTGTTGTTCAAAAAAGAACTTCCTAAACCATATGGAATTTAAACAACTGAGATTCCCCCAATGCCTACAGATCTAGGATCAGTGGACAGCGCAGCCTGGGAAAGGGCAGGGCTCCAAGCAAAACCATCCAAGTAGGTGGGCTCAGACCGATGCAAGAAGCAGATAACACCTCACACAAACACAGACTAAAGAGCCGTGGAAATGGAACACCCATCCGCCCCTGTCTGTCTTGTCCTAGAGGTAAAGCAGGCAGTCTCCTTCTGGCTTAGGCTAGCCCCAACACCGAGAGGACTCTTGATGTGGGCATGAAAAGCATTAAGTCAGTCCAGGAATCTATGGACCCCTACACGTCTAAACCTCCATTAATAGACCACCTAGAAGGTCTCAGCCTCCTTAAAGATACTGATTGACAGATGCTGCCCACAGTTCAGACCTGCAACTGTGGGGCCTTTTGGTTCTCCTGAGTAAGGTCTGTTAGCTGGTTTAGCTTGTTTCTTTTCCCTGTGCTTTGGCTCCTATTGACTGGAATGTCTCCTCCTCCACCTTGTCCACTCTAACCAACCCTCCAGGATGCAGCTTCAACATCATTTCTCAGAAGTCTTCTCAGAACCACCCCCCGCACCCCCCCGCAAAGGTAGGCCCTCTCTCCCCTGAGCTCTTGTTGCTCTTGGCTATGAACCTCTACCTGCTCACACATCACAGTGTGTTGTAATGGTTATCACAGTGTGTTGTAATAGTTATTTACTAACCCCAGCGATACCACGAGGTCAGACTCCCCCACTGAACAGTACTCCCTGAGGGCAAAAAGACTTTGCCTAATTCTCAACTTCTAATCCTATGTTTAATATAGCATGAAGGAGCTGACCAATAAAAGCTGAAAGAATCAATAGGTGGATAAATGAATCCCTTCTTGAATACAGGAATAAACACACAAACAATAAAAACAGTCTGAGATTCCAGAAGGCACAGGTGACTCGGAATTCCTTTGCCTTACCTATCAGAATGACTGGTCTAACTCCTGAGTTACTCAGCAGGTTTTCAGGAACAATTACAGTTTCCCCTGCAGGAATGGGCCGAGGCTGTAAAATTCCAGTTAATGGGGTCTGTGGAACTGGGGCAGATAAGAGGGGCTCTGGAAAAAAAAAAGTTGTTTGACAGGAAGGATTAGACATGAAGTCTAAATGATATACAATGGAAAGCAATGAAGTTTTAGTATAGAAGTTTTAGAAGTCTAATGGCTTGTGGTATTTTTTCATTAATTTGTGTATATTATACAAAATTAGGAGAAAAACAAAAGGAAGAAAAAAACAAGCATAATCATATCATCTAGAGATAACTACTATTTAGCATTTTGGTAGTTTTCCTTTCAGTTTTTTTCCACATGCAATCTTTTGGATTCTGTTTTGTATTTTATCTCCCCCAGACCCCCACCAACCATTATATAAATTTTGAAAAGCACAGAAAAGTATGAAGAAGGATAAACTCCTCATTAGTCAGTACTACCTAGAGGCAACCACAGTGACATATTGGGATAATATTTTAGGTATATAAGATCTTTATGTAGTCTTCAAAACTATTTATTCGAGAAAGCTTAAACATTTAACGAACCCCATCTATGCCTTAGATTTGGTGTGTTTCCAGTTGTCTGTGTTTGTATAGCAAGGCAGATAGATGTTTGAACATTTAACTGTAGGTACCAAATGGCCACAGTTTGGGTATTAAGAAGGAGAACTAGTTGGTTTTTTGGGTTTCTAGCCATGGATTAAATAGTCTAGGCCAGAAATAACAAGCATGGGTCACACAGGAATCGATCACAGGAGGGCAAATCTAACACTACTACTGGCACAGCAAGTCCATTTGTGCCCTGTGATGGTGGTTGGTGGCATCGTGTCCTAGATAATGAATGGCTTGTCAATTCCACAGGCTACAACTAAGCCAAAGGTTGAATTCAGATCATTTGTGATGATACATGTGCTTGTAGGAAAGGCAGATGTGATGGGGACAAAATATTAGCTACCGTCAATATCCTCACATAATGTTGAACACAATGGTTGGTTAAGGAAATTTATCTTCAAGGGCTCAGGGAAAGAACAGGAGTAGAAGATATCTCTACTAACTGAAAAAAAAAAAAACACCTTAAAATCCATCTTCTGTTAAAATCTTACCAGTTCTTGAAAGAGGGCGAACTGTGGGAACAGGTACAACTAAACCAGGTTGGGGGACAGGTGACCCGGGATACCACCCCCGGTGTCGTTTCTTTGGTGGCCCAGAAGTGAACATGGTAGCTGAAGACAAAAAGAAAGACAGCCTTGTCCTCAGTCATGTGGAAGAAAGGAAAGAATGCCAAAGTAACATAAAACCTTTAATTTGATTATTTCTCAGAAAGTCTAAACCATTCTGCTGGAGGTAAAAACAAAGTTCAGATTATTTCATTTGATTCTATCAACAACCTTATGGAGTTGTAGGACAAGTATTATTGTTACACTCATTTTGTAGATAAACAAAAAGAGGCTCAGATTTGCCCAGGATCACATAACAGAGAAGAACTTTGAATCCTGTACTCTGGTCAGCAGAACCCGTGGGTTTTCAAGACATTTCCTTATACATCTGTTTCAACATGATTTCCCAGTTAGTCTCATCTGTGTACAATCCCAAGATATTTAATCAATACTGTTCACAACAATCATAAACTTTCAAAACACTGTATGAAAAGCTAAGGAAAAACTCCAGAGTGTGCTGTCAGATAATTTGTCATTCCAAAATCTATAATACTTCCACCTAACTAAATGCATTATTTCAAAACTCTAAGATGGGTTTGTACCTTGGTCTCCTGCTGCACAGCTAGGTCTTGGTGACAAAGAGTAGTTCCCTGGGCGGGCTGGAGTGGAGCTGGATGCACTGCTCTTCCCTCCATGGCTACTGTTTCCATTAGCAGCATCTGTAGAATGTGAGGAGAGGAGCCGCTCAGAACAGAGGCTGAACAGGATACTGCTTTCTGTGATGCTGCAACCATCCGATAGACCTCATACTCTACCTACCTACCTATTTATTGAGATAGGGTCTTGCTCTGTTGCCCAGGCTAGAGTACAGTGGCATCATCACAGCTCACTGCAACTTCAAATGCCTGGGCTCCAGCGATCCTCCTGCCTCAGCTTCCTGAGCAGCTGGGACTACAGGCACATGCCACCATGCCCAGTCATAGAGACGAGGTCTCACTCGTGCTCAGGCTGGTCTTGAACTCCTAGCCTCAAGCAATCCTCCCGTCTTGGCCTCCCAAAATGCTAGGATTACAGGTGTGAGCCACCACACCCAGCCAACCTCACACTCTAAAATTCAAAGACACCTCACAGATGGGACTCAATCCAGTTATATAAAACCAGCTACAACTATCAGAGGAGTACCTTCATTAAAATTAAATGTCACCTAAACATGATTTCCTAGGACCCCCAAGAGATCTTTTAGAATTACTGTCAATGAAGTCTTTGGAGATGGTGGGTGGAAGGAAGGGAAAAAAATTCTTTTTTTTTTTTTTTTAATGTGGTACCATGGAAACTTGCAAACATATACAAAAGGAGAGAGAATAGTACAATAAACGTCTATGTACCCACCACCCAGCTTCCACATTTATCAACACATAGCCCATCTTGCTTCATCTATACCTCACACCTCTTTCCTCTCCACATACACACGTACATGCTCTGGGTTATTTTGAAGCAAACCCATTTATCATACCATGTCATCCATAAATACTTCTGTATATGTTTCTAAAAGAAAAAAGACTCTTTAAAATAAATAATTGTAATATCATCATTATACTTAAAATCAACAATGATTAATAATTTCTTAATACCATCAAATATCCCATCAGTATTCAAATTTCTCCTGATTATCTCAGAAATGATTTTTTACAGTTGGCTTGTTAAAATCAGGATTCAAAAAAGATCCACACATTGAATTTAGTTGATATGTCCCTCATACCTCCCCTCTTTCAGTCTATAGGATTCCTCCTTTCTTTTTTCTTCTGACAATTAATTTGTTGAAAACCTGGCAGAATTTTCCATTTTCTGGATTTCACTGATTGGATACCCATGATGACATTGAGCATTCCCTTGTCCCCTGTATTTCTAATAAACTACTTGTCAGACATAGATACTTGGTCAAATTCAGGTTCAATTTTTTTGTTTTGGCAAGAGTATATCCTAAGTACAGTACTTCCATCAAGAGGCAAATAAAGGCCAGTTTTCTCTCTTCTTGTGATGTTAGGGTTGATTAGCAGGTTTGAGAGTTGTCAGCCTAATCCTTAGCATTATAAAATCATTTATCCTTTCATCTGATGGTCTCATAACCATGATTATTAATCCATTACTTCATTGATTTATTTATTTTTTTGAGACAGAGTCTTGCTCTGTTGCCTGGGCTAGAGTGCCGTGGCATCAGCCTAGCTCACAGCAACCTCAAACTCCTGGGCTCAAGTGATCCTCCTGCTTCAGCCTCCCCAGTAGCTGAGACTACAGGTGCACCGCCATGCCTGGCTATTTTTTTCTATTTTTAGTAAAGACAGGATCTTGCTCTTGCTCAGGCTGGTCTCAAACTCCTGACCTCAAGTGATCCTCCAGCCTCGGCTTCCCAGAGTGCTAGGATTAGTCATGAGCCACTGCACCTGGCCTGATTTATTTTTTAATGCTGTAAAAAACTTGATTCTGTTTGTTCAAGTCTATAATCTAACCAGAAGTTAGATCCTGTAAGAATTGTTGGACTAGAGTGAGAACAAATGTGGGCTGCATAAATTATGATGTGTAACTGTTGAAGAGTTTCCAACAATGATAGGCTCTCTTTCTCCTCATTCTTCTTCCATCTCTCTTACCATTTCTTCTCCTTAAACACCGGACTTTTCTAGGATTCTAACCTTGCCTCACTCTACATCTTTCCTTGGCTGATCCTATTTACCCTGATCGTTTCAACCATATGTTGGTGGCTCAACTCTAGACCATGAGTTCTGACCTCCCCCATGATAAATTAAATGTTGAATAGCTCCATATGGATGTCTTATGGGTATCTCAAACTCGGCATGTTCCAAACCAAGCTCACAGTCTCCTGCTGCTGGAGAACCTGTTCCTCCTTTTGTGTTCCCTGTCTCAGGTGATGGCACCACCATCCCAGAACGATGGAAGTCAGTGGAGACTCCTTTTCTCTGATGCTCCCATTAATCATTGAAGTTCTGCTGATCTTCCTTCCTGAGCACTCCTCTAATCTGCACCCTCCTCTTCAGCCTATTATCACTCTGGCCAAGGACTTCATCACGTCTCACCCAGACTATTACAATGACCTCCAACTAGTTTTCCTACCTCTGGTCATCTTCTTAAGCATTACTGCCAAAATAATCTAGCTCAAGTTCAAATCAGACCATGTCATTTCTCTGCTAAGTTACAGAGTAAAATTCATGCTTCTTGGCCTGGCCTCCCATGACTTTTCCTTGACCACCACTTGCTCATGTCCCACTACTCCCTGAGTTACGTTTTATGGTTCTAACAAGTCTGAACTGCTGGAAGTTCTTGTGTACATTGTGCTGCTTTTCCCCTTTCCTTCCTCTTCTTTTCCTTTTAACCTTTGTTCCTGCTGTTCCTTGAATCTGAAGTGCCTTTCCTTTCACTCCCCTGTACAGCAAATATCTCCTCATTGTGGAAGACCAAGCTCCTCCAAGAACTCATTCTTGATTACTCCCTAAAATGTTGGGCTAAAGCCCCTGCTCCATACTCCCTGAGCATATTGTCATATTTGCTGTGATACACTGAAAATATCTTGTCAGGGGTCTATCTCTCTCACTAGATTACAAGGACATTAGGGGTCAGGAACTAAGCTTTATTTTTCTTTCTATCCCCAGTTCCTAGTCATAGCAGGTGCCCAATCACTGTTTGTTGAATGGAATCGAACCACTGTGTCTCCTCTGTGTGCCAAATGTCATTCCCGGACTCTTTTGGTCGGAACATAGAGAACACAAAGCTTTGTACCATGATCCATCCAGGTGTCCACAGCCCCACATCTGTCTTTCACTGGCAGGTAGAAGCAGATTCTGTTTTCTTCTATCAATTTTTCCATTAAATTTCACACAAGTCTTTTATAGACTATGTATTTACCAAAGAAATATAAGTGAGGAAAACATCACCTGCAGCAAAAGTCTTCCCTACAACCTGCAAAGATAAAGCCAGTGGTTTCACAACATTCTTATTCCGGGTCAGGTCCTGAGCTCCACTTAAATTGATTGCAGAATTAGCTGGGCTGAGAATCGGCGAATCTTTAAAATGAAAGAGGTTGTTTAAATTAGCAACTATTTATATATGCAGCAAGGAAGTTAATTCAATAAGAGTTGAGAAAATGCAGATTATAGAATTTCAGTTCTTTTCTTGAATTATTCTGACATTTAATAAAGTCAATTTCTAAAAAAAAAAAAGAAAGTCAATTTCTATGTATTTAGGTTTGATTATTTTTTATTTATATGACAAATACTCACTAGAAGTTACTATGTGCTGGGTTCTATTTTACGTACTTCAAATATATTAATTCAGTTAATCCCTATAATGACCCTGTGAGGTAAGTATTATTTTCTTAAATATTATAGTAGTAGTCATTTAACTTAGTCAAAGTCAGATGACCTGGCATCAAGGATATAATCATGCTTCATAAAAATATGGTCTTCACAGTTACCCTCAAAGCCATATTTTAATAGAATATATTTTTCTCTATCTAGATGAGTTTTGTTTTTAAAGTGTCATGGAAACTAACTCATTGCAATCTAGGAGAAAGCACTTTTCCCTGAAAGTAAGTTGCTGTAATTTTTTGAATAAAATAGAATTAATTTACTACAATACCAGGTACCTCCAAATGAAAGCTTCTATTTGGATTCAGAAAATAATTCATCCCAGAAAAACTACATGCTGTTTCAGAGACAGACCATGGGAGAGATAAAGACTCAAGCCAATCAGAGATTTCTGAAATGAGTAGAGACCCTAAATCCCCTACTACTCTGGCAGAACAGCAAGATCAGTTAACACAGGAAAGTGTGAAAAAGATGGTTAAAACTCTCTGTGAGTCTGAAAAACAAGGTACTATAAATAACAGGATACTGACACTGCTACATTTGAAATTACCTAAATAATTATATCACAACATGATTCCTGATTCATCTAATCAGCGTTTCTCATATGAACTCAAAAGAATGAAATGGTCCCCTACTGGCTTGGAAGAGTTAATGTGTCTCTCTGAGGGCCTCTAAGGGCCTGCCTTACTGCCAGTGAGTCATTCATTCATTCATTCATTCATTCATTTTTTGAGAGTGAATCTTACTCTGTCACCCTGGGTAGAATGCAGTGACGTCATCGTAGCTCACTGTAACTTCAAACTCCTGGGCTCAACTGGTCCTCCTGCCTCAGCCTCCCAAGTAGCTGGGACTATAGGTGCACACCACCACACCTGGCTAATTTTTTCTATTTTTGGTAGAGACAGGGTCTTGCTCTTGCTCAGGCTGGTCTCAAACTAGGATTAAAGGAGTGAGGCACCATACCCTGCCCAGCGAGTGATTTTAAGGTCAACTGGAATAACAGGCTAGCAAGTGCACATACGGTATTACAGAGTTGGCCAGGCATGGTGGCTCATACCTGTAATCCTAACACTCTGGGAGGCTGAGGCAGGAGGAGCGCTTGAGCTCAGGAGTTTGTAGACCAGCCTGAGCAAGAGCGAGAGCCCGTCTCTACCAAAAATAGAAAAAATTAGCTGGGCGTAGTGTCACACACCTATAGTTCCAGCTACTAGGGAGGTTGAGGCAGGAGGATCAGTTGAGCCCAGGCATTTGGGGTTGCAATGAGCTATGATGACACCACTGCACTCTAGACCAGGCGACAGTGAGACTCTGTGATCAAAAAAATGAAAACAACTATATTATAAAGTTTCAGGAAACTGAAGATGGCCCATGTTTTTCACATCTTAACAGAGAGCTACCAGGACAGGGATCCCAGGTAAGTTTGCTGTGCCATTCCACAGGTTGGTCATTATGTTTCAGGACACTATCATATTGTTTGGAACAAGATTAGTGACTTACTACACTAGTTTATACTTACAACTTTAGCATATCCCTATGATAACGGGCGGTAATTCATCTTATATTTTCAAACCAATGAATTCAGATTAGTAGAGAATAGTTATAGTGTTTTGAAAACAATAAAAGGGTACAAAATTAATGTATAGAAATAAATCTTCATATGAATAAACAACCCATAGTTAGATAAAATACCTAGAAATAAGATCAATAAGAAATATCACAACTATATAAAAAAAACTTTATAATATTTCTAAACATAATGTCTGGGATTTATCTTAAAATATTGAGGGAGGAAGACTAAATGATAATCACCATGTGTTGATAATTACTAAACCTGGCTGACAGGCCCATAGTGGTGATTTTTTTTTTTTTTTTTTTTTGAGACAGAGTCTTACTCTGTCACCCTGGGTAGAGTGAAATGGCATCATCATACCTCAGTGCCACCTCGAACTCCTGGGCTCAAGCGATCCTTCAACCTGCTTCAACCTCCTGAGTAGCTGGGACTATAGGCATACACCACCATGCCCAGCTAATTTTTCTATCATTTTTCTATTTTTATTAGAAATGGGGTCTCATCCTTACTCAGCTTGGTCTTGAATTCCTGATCTCAAGCAATCCTTCTACCTCAGCCTCCCAGAGTGTTAGGATTACAAGTGTGAGCTACCATGCCTGGCCAGTTTACTATACTAATCTCTGTATTTTTATATATGTTTGAAAATTTTATATTAAATATTTTTAAAAATTAAAAGAATACTTAAGAAGGATCATGAAAATAGATCTGAACAAATGTGAAGATATACCATATTTCTGAGCAGGAATATTCATTGTCAAAAAGATACCAATCAACCTAAGTTAATTTATAAATTTAATGTGATCCTAGGAAAATACTAACAGGTTTAGATATTATTAGAATTTGAATATTTTAATCAGGCAAATTGATGTAACGTTGATATAAAAAATTAGACATTCAAAAAATAGAAGAGGAGGAAACATTTCCCAACTCATCTTATAAGGCCAATATTACCCTGATATCAAAATCAGACAAAGATATCAAAAGAAAAGCTGGCTACAGAGCATATTTTATGAAATGTATGAATACAGGCAAAAAAAATGCTCAAAAAAATACTAGCAAGTAGAATCTAGTAACATATAAAAAAACATATACTATGACTAATTGAGACTTATAGTAGAAATGCAAGGTTTGGTTAATGCAAAAATCTATCAATGTAATACTGTATATCATATTATTAATAATAGAATAAGGAACAAAAACCACATGCTCATCTCAATAGATACAGATAAAGCATTTGACAACACATTTTCATGATAAAAATACTCAACATACTGGAAACAGAAGGAACCTTCCTCAACTTGCTAAAGGGCGTCTTTGAAAAACTCACTGCTATCATCACACTTAGTGGTAAAAAACTAAATGCTTTTCTCTAAGATCAAATTATGATCTGGACCAAGATAAGGATTTCCACTCTTGCCACTTCTATTTAACATTGTACAGGAGGTTTTATCTAGGGTAATTAGGAGGGAAGATAAAATAAAATGTATCCAGGTTGGAAAGAAGAAGTAAAACCATATCTTTTCACAGATGACATGATCTTGTATATAGGAAGTCCACTACAAAACTAATAGAGCTAATAAATGAGTTCACCAAGGTTCTAGGATAGAAGATCAATATACAAAAATCAACTGTATTTCCATGTAATTGCAATAAAAAATCAAAAAATAAAATTAAGAAAATACTTCCATTTATGATAGCATCCGAAATAATACTTGGGAATAAACTGAACAAAAGAAGTACAAAACTTTTACTATGAAAATTACAAAACATTGTCGAAGGAACTAAAGAATACCTAAATAAATGGAAAGATATCTCATGCTCATGAATCAGAAGGCTTACTATTGCTAAGCTGGCAACACTACTCAAGTTGTCGTAAAGATTCACGGCAAGCCCCATCAAAATTCCAGCTGGCTTCTTCACAGAAATTGACAGGCTAATCCTAAAATTCATATGGTAATACAAGGGACCCAGAAGAGCCAAAACAATCTTGAAAAAGAAAAGCAAAGCTAAAGGACTTACATTTCCCCATTTCAAAACTTCATACAAAGCTACCATAATTATGCAGTATGGTTTTGGCAAACAGGTAGACATATAGAACAATGGAATAGCACTAGGAGTCCAGAAACAAACCTTTGCATTTTATGGGCAATTGAATTTCAACAAGAGTGCCAAGAAAATTCAATGGGTTAAAAAAAATATTCTTTTTAACAAATGGTTTAGGAACAACTGGATATCCACAGGCAAAAAAATGAATTTGGAACTCTTTCCTCATACCACATACAAAAATTAACCTATGGATTATTCATCTAAATGTAATAGCTAAAACTATAACACTCTTAGGAGAAAAACACAGGAGCAATTTCCATGACCTTGGATTAGGCAATAGTTTCTTAGATGTGACACAAAAACACAAACAACAAAAGAAATTACAGATGATTGGACTTCCTCAAAATAGAAGAAATTTTGTTTCATAAGACATGATCAAGAGAGTGAAAAAAATAACCCACAGAGTAGGAGAAAATCTTTGCAAATCATATATCTGATAAACTTTACATTAAAAACTCATATAAATCAGTAATAAAAAGAAAAATAACCCAACTGAAAGATGGGCAACTGAGAATTGATTTGTAAAGATACTTCTTCAAAGAAAATATGCAAATGGCCAATAAGCACATGAAAAGATGCTCAACATCTTAGCCACTACAGAAATGCAAATCCAAACCATGAGATCCTATGGCATATGCACTAGGGTGGCTATAGTAAAAAAGACAGGTACTAACAAGTGTTGACCAGGATATGGAGAAATTGGAATCCTCACACATTTCTGGTAGAAATGTAAATGGTGTAGCGACTTTGGAAAACAGTTCCTCAAATGGTTATACATAGAGTTACCATTTGACCAAGCAAGTCCACTTCTAGGTATAAAATGGGAGAGAAGTGAAAACACACATCCACCCAAAAACCTGTACACAAATATTCATAGCAGGATTATTTATAATAGCCCCAAAGTGGAAATAACCCAAATGCTCATCAACTGATGAATGGATAAACAAACTGTAGTTTATCCATATAATAGGATATTATTCAGTAATAAAAAGGAATGAAGCACTGATACATGCTACAATATAGATAGATCTTGAAAACATTCTGCCAAATGAAAGAAGCTGGTCACAAAAGGCCATATGTAACATTTATATGAAATGTCCAGCATAGACAAATCCATAGAAATAGGAAATAGATTTGTGGTTGTCAGGGATTGAGGAGAGGAGTGAAACAGGCAGTGGCTATTAATGGGTATGGGTTTCTTCTTAGAGTGATGAAAATTCTGAAATTTATTGTGGTAATGATTGTACAATTCTGCAAATAAACTAAAATCCATTGACTTGTACATTTTAAATGGGTGAATTGTATGGCAGATGAATTATATCTTAATAAAGTGGTTATTTAAAAATACCATAAACAAAATTATAAACCAGGGAAAATTATAATGAATATCATAGATAATTACACTGCACTCCTGTCAATAGAAGCCGATAAGAAAGAAGACTACTGAATCAGACACTTTGATGCTGTTTCATGTCCTTTTGGTCCACCTTTGATTTCAGCAGGAGCTCCACCGGAAAGTTCAGTGTGAGCTCAGACTCCTGGGGACAGCATCCTACCTCAAGCTCACATCTGGCTTCTTTTAGCCATTTGTCTCAGGGTCTTCTCCAGGGCCACCAAGCTCTTTCAGCCCTGTGTATAGTCCAGAAGTGCAAGGAAGTAGAATGCTCCTGGAGCAATCCTCAATCAATGGGGGACATGAGAATAAATGTCCTAGCCTCCTCTTCTTTAGAAGGATAATTCTTTGAGGCATTCTGCATGCTTCTTAGAGGACCTAGTGGACTCAAGTCTTCCTGGTTTATAGCAATTATGTAGAAAGCACACCCTTATGTTGGCTTACTCCTGCTTCCAGGGATCATAAACAACCTGTACCCAAGTCCTACCCTTAGGCTTTGATTCTAGCAGAACCCAAACTATGACAGCAACTCAATAACTAAAGGGTAAAGGACATCAACTTAGCGTTTACAGAAAAGAAAATGCAAATAGCTTTTAAACAAATACAAAAATGGTCAATGTCAATAAGGGAAATGCAAATTAAAATGACACTCAGATTTTACTTTTCACCCATCAGATTGACAATCTAAAAAAGTTCAATAATGAACTCTGTTGGTGAGCCTCTGTGGAAATATACCTATGCATGCATGGGTATAACCTTTTTGGAGAGTAATTTGATGTCATGTATGGGAATTACAAATGAACAATTCCTGGACATTAATATGCATGTGAGAAATGATATAAATCATTGAGGTTATTTATTCCTGTATTTTTTGGAAAAAATATAAATGCCCATCAATAGGGGACAGGGTAAGTAAATGATGGCATATCCAGATAGTATAATAGTATGCAGCAGTAAAAAATTAATGAGGAAGCTCTCCATTGATTTGGAAAGGTCTTTAAGACACAACAATATGAAAAAGTGAGGTATAGAAAAGTGCATATACAATGCTGCCTCTGGAGTAACAAGGTATAAAGTAAGAATTTGTGCCTGCTTGAATAGACACTAAAAAATCTAGAAAGACATAGGAAAATAATTACAGTGGTTACCTGTTTGGAGGGGTGAGTTCCTGTAGAAATGAAGTGGATGGAAGAGAAACTTTTTACTGTACATATAGACAAATGCACATAGGTATTTTTGAAAAATGTAAATGTTTCACAACAGGGAAATAAATTATTTTTTTTAAAAGGATAGAATATGGTTACATTTAGATTCACAACTGGCACTGGCATCAGAAGTACTTTTTTTTTTTTTTTTTTTTTTTGAGACAGGGTCTCCCTCTGTTGCCCAGGATAGAGTGCAGTGGTATCATCGTAGCTCACAGCAACCTCAAACTCCTGGGCTCAAGCGATCATCCTGCCTCAGCCTCCCAAGTAGCTGGCACTACAGGTGTGCACCACTGCACCTGGCTAACTTTTCGTATTTTTTGTAGAGATGAGGTCTCACTATTTTGCTCAGGCTGGTCTTAAACTGCTGACCTCAAGTGATCCTCCTGCCTTGGCCTCTCAAAGTGCTAGGCTTACTGGCGTGAGCCACTGTACTAGTCAGAAATACTTCTTAAATATACAAAGTGAGCATTTACTTCAGTATTAGATTACACATAGTGATTTTATACAGTAATTCCATTCCAATGGAAATGCTTCTACAAAGTTATCTCAAATCCAATAAATATTTTTCAGTGCTTATCATACCGAATCCCACTGTTGCATCTACTTATTTATTCAATAATTAGATTTTGAGCACTTACCATGTGTCAAGAACCTTGCTAGGAGCTATGAGTAAAATGTAAACAAGACAAGTTCTATCCTTGTAGAAACTTTCCTGTCAAGTAAAGTATTGGGGTTCTTCAAACCATTTTACTTATCTTAAAACAATCTGATTGGACTCCATGGTTTTATTTTTAATTTTTAAAAATTTATTTCTATATTTTTCCTATTGCATTAACATATAAATTAGAAAAAATCAGAAAGCATAGACAAGCGTTAGATAAAAATCACAGTGAACTTTCCAAAATGTAAATCCTATTGTGTCATTCCCTAATCTTTTTGCCACCTTGCACATGCTTCAATTCTTGAATTTATCATGCATGGTGGCATTTGCATATTTAGCATTTAACACTAGTGGTTTTGATTATTTGGGAGCAGCCCCAAATGTCCAAAATGCTATGCCCTGTCATCTTGCTCTGACACGAATTTGAACCACGGGGCTGTGAGGCTACTGTGCAGAACCTGGTGCTTAGATAGTGAGTAGCTGATCGCTCAGCATCTGCATCTCACCAAGGCCTCATTCTCTCTACTAGTGATTTCATATCCACTTAAGGAGGAACTTGTAAGCACTGGAGGATTGACAAACTTGGAAAGTTCCTTGAGCAAGTCACAGCTCTGCTCTCTATGTTGTGGTAGTAACTTCTGTAACTTCTTGTTTCTCCCACTAGGTCATGAGCTCCGTGAGGGCATTCCCAGCTCCTGGTACAATGACTGTCACATCATGGCTAAAGAAATAAAATGAAAAAAATGCCAAAATAATCTCCTCATCCTTTTTATACAATGGTTCAATAACTGTTAGCCCAAAATCACTGGTGGGTGGGGGGGACCTTTCTAAATGAAGGGAGACAATTAAGTAGCGAGTAGAAAGTGTTTCAATCTTGATTTTACCACTCACTAGGCTCTTATTTCAGTAAATACTAACGCTCCCTAGACTCTGTTTCATAATCTGCAAAATGGTGCTAAAAACCTCACAGTAACAACGAACATATTTAGCACAGTGCCTAGAACATAGTAGATAATCAATAAATGTTTTGCTAAATCTTAGGGGTTTTCCAGATGACCAAGGCCTTCAGTCTCTTTTTGCCCTTGACATCTGTACGAAAATGTAGACTCTATAATGTGCTTCTTTCCTGAATAAAGTACACTGGACCTCGTTTCACATTCAAACTGCAATTAGAATAATGTCTTTCCCATGTAGACATCGTATTCCTATCACTGCACTCTGAGCCTGCATTACTTATTTATGTCAGCTATATTTTACTTTTGATTCAACTTAACTAGCATTTAATTATCATAAAATATGAACACATTTCTCCTCTAAAATTAATGTTAAATCATATATCTTCCTAACCTGTTCTTATGCTGTTGATTTTTAAAAAAGATTTACCGAGGTATAATTGACAATAAACCGCACATATTAAAGTCCACAGTTTGGTAAGTTTTGACATATGTACATACCCATGAAACCACCACCACAATCAAAATAATGAACATATTTATCATCCCCAAATTTCCTTGAGCCTCTTTGTAATTCCTCCCTCCTGTGCCTCCCTTCCTCCCCTACCCCCAGGAATCACTGATCTACTTTCTGTCACTATAGATTACTTTGCATTTTCTAGAGTTTTGTATAAATAGAATCATATAGTATTACTTGGGGGGGGGGTCTGGCACCTTTCACTCACCAGATTTATTTTGTGATTTATTCACATTGTTATGAGTATTAATTGCTCATTACTGTGTATTGATGAATGGTATTACATTGTATGGATATAACAATTTATTTATCCATTCATCTGTTATAGACATTTGGGTTGTTTCCAATTTTTGGCTATTACAAAGAAAGCTGCTATGAACATTGGTGTACAAGTGTTTGTATGGAAATATATTTTCTTTTCTCTTGGGTAAATACCTAGAAATGAAATGGCTAGACCACATGGTAGATATACGTTTAACTTTTTAAGAAACTGCCAAACTCTTTCCCAAAGTAGTTTTATTATTTTATGTTCTCAGTTGTGTATTAGAGTTCTACTTCCTCAACATCTTCACCAATGCTTGGTATAGTCTCAATTTTAGCCATTCTATTAAGCATGTAGTGGTATCTCATTATTATTAAATTTGCATTTTCCTAATGATTAATGGCGTTGAGCATCTTTTCATGGTACTTAATCACCATCCATATATCTTTTCCCATGTTAAAGGTGGGGCCAGGTACGGTGGCTCACACTTGCAATCCTAGCACTTTGGGAGGCTGAGGTGGGAGGATTGCTTGAGGCCAGGAGTTTGAGACCAGCCTGAGCAACACAGTGATACTCCCATCTCTACAAAAACATTAAAAAACTTAAAAAACAATTAGCCAGGCATGGTGGCCCATACCTATAGTCCCAGCTACTTAGGAGGCTGAGGCAGGAGCATGGCTTGAGCCCAGGAGGTTGAGGTTGCAGTGAACTATGATGATACGATGATACCACCACACTGTAGTCCGGGCAATAGAGTGAGATATTGTCTCAAAAATAAAAAAAAAGAAAAGTACTAGGATTATAGGCCAATGTAACCCAGCCTGAAGGTCTTTATTCTGGACACAATTCCTTTATATGCTTTGCAAAGATTTTCTCCCAGGCTGCAGCTTGTCTTTTCATTCTCTTAACAGTGTCTCTGAGGAGCATAAAATTTTAATTTAATGAAGTCTAATTTATCAATTTGTTCTTTCATGGATTGTACTTTTGGTCAAAGTTAGTTGTAACTAAGAAATCATTGTCTAACCCAGGTCACAAGTATTTTCCTCATGTTTTCTTCTAGCAGTTTTATAGTTTTAGGTTTACCATTTAGATCTATGACCCATTTGAGTTAATTTTTGTATGTGGTGTGGGATATAGATCAAAGGTCATGTTTTTGCATATGGATATCCAGTTGTTCCAGCACTATTTGTTGAAAAGGTCATCCTTTCTTCACTGCATTGTCTTTGTGCCTTTGTTAAAAAGCCAGTTGTACATACATGTATAGGTTTATTTCTAGACTTTCTATTGTGCTCCATTGATCTATTTATGTATATTTAGACCAATACAATGCCATTTTGATTATTGTTGCTTCATAATTCTTGAAATGAGATAATGTTAGCTTTCCAATTTTTTTCTTTTTCAGAGTTGTTTTGGTTATTTTAAGTCCTTTACATTTCCATTTGAATTTTAGAATTAGCTTGTCAATTTCTACAAAGAAAAGCTTCTGGGATTTTGAATGGGATTGTGTTCAATCTACAGGTCAAGGTGGAGTGAACTGACATCTTAACAATATTGAGCCTTCCAACCCATAAACAAGAGGGAGCTCTCTTATTTAGGCCTTCTTTACTTTCTCTCAGCAATGCTTTCTGGTTTTCAGGGTAGAGTTCTTTCATACCTTTTCTCAGATTTATACCTAAATATTTCATATTTTTATGCTATTATAAATGCTATTATTTTTACATTTTAATTTCTGATAGTTGATTGCTGGCATATAGAAATACAATTGATATTTATTGTTCTTGTATCCTATAATGTTGCTAAACTCACTTATTAGTTCTATCAGCTTTTTAATAGATTTTATTGGATTTTCTACAAAGACAATCATGTGGTCTGTGAATAAAGACAGTTTTATAGTCATGTGTCACTTAACAACAGGGATATGTTCTGAGAAATGTATGGTGAGTTGTTTTGTCCTTGCTTGAATATCATAGAGTGCACTTATACAAAACTAGAAACCTACTACATATCTAGACTACAGGGTATAACCTACTGCTCCTAGGCTACAAACCTGTACAGCATGTTACTGTACTGAATACTACAGGCAATGATAAGTATTTGTATATCAAAACATATCTAAATATAGAAAATGTATAGTAAAAATATGGTACAATCTTATGGGACCATAATTGGGTATGCTGTCATTGACAATATCATTTATGTGAAATATGACTGTACTTCTTCTATTCTAATAGGGACACACCTTTTATTTCATTTTCTAGCCTATTGCACTGGCTAGAACCTCCAGTATGGAAGTGGTAAGAGTGGACATGCCTGTCTTTTTCTCAATCTTAGGGAGAAAGTATTCAGTCTTTTATCACTAAGTACAATCAGATGTGGGTTTTTTTGTAGATGCCCTTTATCAGTTTGAGGAAGTTTCCTTCTTCTCCTAGTTTGTTAAGAGTTTTTATCAGGAAAAAAATGTCGGATTTTGTCAAATGCTTTTTTCTGCATCTATTGTGATAATTATATGGTTTTTACCTTTTGTTTGTTAACATGGTAAATTATGTTGATTAATATTCAAATGTTAAATTCTCCATGCATCCCTGGGATAAACCCCACTTAGTCATGATGTATTATCATTTTAACATATTATTGGATTCAAAATATAAAAATTTTATTAACAAAGAAATTTTGTATTTATTTCATAGGGGATATTAGTTTGAATTTTTCTTCTCTTGTAATGTCTTTGTCTGATTTTATTATAAAGGTAATGCTGGTCTCGTAGAGTAAGTTAGGAGATAATCCATTTCCTTTGATTTTTTTGGAAGAGTTTGTTTTGAATTGGTATCATTTCTTCCGTAAATGTTTGATGGAATTTATCAATGAAGTTTTCTGGGGCTGAAGTTTCCTTTGAGGAAAGATTTTTAAACACATTTTCAATGTATTTAATAGATTATAGGACTATTCAGGTTATCTATTTCTTATTGTATAAGCTTTTGTAATTTGTGTCTTTCAAGGAATTTGTCCATTTCATCTAAGTTATGAAATTTTTTGACATAAATTTATTCCTAACATTCCCTTATTATTCTTGTAGTATCATAAGAATCTGTAGTGATGTCACCCCTCTTATTCCCAATATTGGCAATTTGTATCTTCTTTTTTTTGGTTTGTCAATTTTATTGATTTTTCTCAAAGAACCAGTTTCTGATTTTATTAATCTTTTTTCTATTATTTTTCTGTTTTCTGTTTCACTGATTGCCACTTTGATCTTTATTATTTCCTTTCTTTTTGCTTACTTTGGGTTTAATTTGTTCTTTTTCCTAGTTTCTTGTTTTTCTATTTATTTTTTATTTGTATATATTCATGGAGTCTAAGTGTAATTTTGTTACATTGATATATTGCATTGTGGTAAAGTCAGGGCCTTCAGTGCATGCATCACTGAAGCTACATTGTACCCACCCAGCAACCTCTCATTATGCACCGACCTTTTTTCCTAGTTTCTTAGTGAAAGCTGAATTCATTGATTTGAGACCTTTCTTTTCTAATATAGGTTTTAGTGTTATAAATGTCCCTCTAAATACTGTTTTAGTGGCATCCCACAAATTCTGATAGGTTATTTTTTCATTTCTGTTCAATTAAAAATATTTCTAATTTTCCTTTAAATTTCTCTCTTCATCTACAGATTACTTAGGAGTGTGTTATTTAGTTTCCAAATATTTGAGGATTTTTCCAGAGATCTTTTTGTTATTGATTTCTAACTTGATGCCATTTTGGGCAAAGAATATACTTTGTATGATGTGATTTGAACCCTTAAAATGTATTAAGACTTGTTTTATGGCCTATAAGTATGATGTCATGCTTATTTTTGTTTGTGCATAATATATCTTTTTCCCTCGCTAGGTAAATGTTCTATGTGAACTTGAGGATATTGTGTATTCTGCTGTTGTGGGGTTGGGTGTTCTATAAAAATCAGTCAGATCAAGTTGGTTGATGGTGTTATTCAAATATTCTATATCCTTACTGATTTTCTATCTACCTGTTCTATCAATTATTGAGAGAGTGGTATTGAAATGCCTGACTATAACTGTGGATTTATATATTTCTCAAAATAATTTTATCAGAGTTTGCTTTATGTATTTTGAAGCACTATTATTAGGTACATAAATGTGTAGGATTTTATGTCCTCTTGATTGTTTAACCTCTTTATCATTTTGAAATAACTTCTTTAACCTCTAGTAGTATCTTTTGCTGTGAAATGTATTTTGCCTGATATTAAGACAGCCACTCAAGCTTTATTTTGAATAGCATTAGTATTGTACTTGTGTTTTATACTTTTATCATTAACTCATTTGTGTCTTTATATTTTAATTATATTTTAAGCAGGCAGCACAGAGTTGGGTGTTACTTTTTTATCCAGTCTGATAATCTGTGCCTTTGAATTGGGAATTTAGATTGTTTACAATTAATGTGATTCTTCTTCTTTTCTTTTCTTCTCTTTTTTTTTTTTGAGACAATGTCACTCTGTTGCCTAGACTGGAATACAATGGTGCAATCATAGCTCACTGCAGCCTTGAACCCCTGGGCTCAAGCGATCCTCCTCCCTCAGCCTCCTGAGGAGCTGGGACAACAGATGTGCGTCACCACGCCTGGTTCATTTTTTTTTATTTTTATAGATACTGGATCTCACTACGTTGCCCAGGCTGGTTTTGAACTCCTGGCCTCAAACAATCCTCCCGCCTCAGCCTCCCAAAGTGCTGGGATTACAGCCATGAGCCACTGCACCTGGCCTTAATGTGATTCTTGATGTGGTTAGGTCTATCATCTTGCTATTTGCTTTCTAGTTGTCCCATCTATTCTTTGTCCCCTGTTTACCCTTTCAGGCTCCTTTTGGATTAACCAAATTTTTTTTATTCCATTTTATCACTTTTGTTGCTTACTAAGTAAAACTCTTGGTAATTTTAGTAGTTGCTTTAGAGTTTATAGTATACAGCCACCACTCCATATCCACAGGTTCTGCATCTGTGGGTTCAACCAACCACATATCAAAAATATTCTTTAAAAAAAACCCAATAAAAAATAACAATGCAACAATAAAAAATACAAATAAAAAAACCAATACAGTACAGCAACTATTTACATAACATTTACATTGTATTAGGTATTTTAGGTAATCTAGAG
Organism: Lemur catta; assembly: GCF_020740605.2. NCBI lineage: Eukaryota > Metazoa > Chordata > Mammalia > Primates > Lemuridae > Lemur > Lemur catta. The sequence goes on along the minus strand of NC_059143.1, from coordinate 14,697,674 downwards.
ATGATTTAAAGTATATGGGAGGATGTGCATAAGATATACGCAAATACCATGCCATTTTATATAAGGGACTTGAGCTTCTGCAAATTTTATATCTGGAAAAAAAATTCTGTTGTATCTTGAAACCAATCCCCCCGTGGATACTGAGGGATGACTGTATATCTCAACTTATCACAGTAAAACCTAAGTGATGTTGCAAGACTTCATGTATAAGAACTTTACAGTAGCAAATTTTCATATCTCCTCTCCTGGCCTATATACTATAGTCATGCAATTTATTTTATATATATAACTATATATTATTATATATTTATTTTTATAAATTATAAACTATAAAACAATGTATTATATTGGTATAAGAGTCAATTATCTTTTAAATATATTTAAGTAAGAAAAAATTATATTTATATTTACCCATGTAGTTAACTATTTTCAGTAGTTTTCAATGCTTTGTTCGATTCAGATTTTCATCTGGTATCATTACCTATCTGAATGACTTCCTTTCTCATTTCTTGTAGTGTGAATCTGCTGGCGGTGAACTCTTTCATATTTTGTATGTCTGAAAGTGTCTTTGTTTCACCTTTATTTTTGAAAGATATTTTTGCTGAATAAAAAATTCTAGGTTGACTGTCCTTTGCTTTCAACACTTTAAAGATGTTGCTCCACTCTCTCCTTATTTATATTGCTTCCCACGAGAAATCTGATGCTATGCTTATTTTTATTCCTGTAAATAACATGTCTTTTTACTCTGGCTGCTTTTAAGATTTTCTTTTTATTGTTGGTTTTGAGCAATTTTATAATGATGTGCTTTTGTGATGTTTTCTTCATGTTTCCGGGGCTTGGGATCATTGAATGTTTTTGATCTGTGGGTTTATAATTTTCATTGTTTGGGAAGTTTTTGGCTATTATTTCTTCACATATAATTTCTGTCTCCTCCACTCTCACCCCTTCAGGCCCTCCAGTTACCAGTATATTAGGCTGCTTGTAGTTGTCCCACAGCTCACTGATGCTCTTTTAATTTTCTTTTTCTTTTCTCTCTGTGTTTCATTGAGGGTGGTTTCTATTACTATGCTTTGAAGTCACTCATCTTTTCTTCTGCAATGACTAATCTTTTGTTAATCCCATCCAGTGTATTTTTCATCTTAAACATTCTAGTTTTTATATGTAGAGGTTTAATTTGGGTCTTTTTTAATATCTTTCATGTCTTAACTTTTTGAACAAATGAAATGTAGTTATAACAATTGTTTTGATGGCCTTCTTTGCTGATTCTGACATCTGTGTCACTTCTATGTGGGTTTTGATTGATTAGTCTCCTTGATATTAGTTGTATCTTCCTGCCTCTTTGCATGCCTGATAATCTTTCAATGGATGTCAGGCATTGTTAATTTTACTATGTTGGGTGTTGGATATTTTTGCATTTCTGTAAATATCCTTGAGCTTTGTTTTGGTATGCAGTTAAATTATTTGGATTTGTTCTGGTATGCAGTTAAATAATGGGATCCTTTGGGGTTTTGCTTTTATGATACTTTTAGGCAAGAACTGGAGCAGTGCTCAGTCTAGGGCTAAGTATTCTTCATTACTGAGAGAAGAAGACCTTCCTTAGCACTCTATCCAATGTCTGATGTATTATGTGGTTTTCCTGTCTGGCTGCTCAGAACAGTCACTGTTCTTGGCCCTATGTGAATGCTGTGCAGTTTCCTGTAATCCTTTTGGATGGTACTTTTTATCAGCCTTGAATAGTTTGTTTATGTGCAGGTACCAATTAATATACTATGCTGAATATTTGAGAGGACCCTCTGAGCATCTTTGGGTTTCTCTTTATTGGTGCAGCTCTCCTCTCTGGTACTTGACTCTGAATTCTAGCTGCTTTGGTCTCCCCCGACTCTCAGTTCCTTCTACTCAACTCAAGGAGTCTGCTGGGCTTCATCACAGTTCCCCCTCCCTGTATCATGGTCTGGGAAGCCTCTGAAGGCAGCAGGTTAGGGCACGTAAGACTCACATTGATTGTTCCCCATTTCTTAGGGATCACTGTTCTTTGTTGCTTGATGTGTAGTGTATTAAAAATTGTTTTTCATATATTTTTGTCTGGTATTTTTGTTGTTGTTGGGATGGTAAATTCAGTCCCTTTTCTCCATTTTGGCCAGGAGCAGATGTTGAGCTGATACGCTATTGATTCTTTAATGCTGGTGCTCCCTCCTTGTTTTCCTGTTCCTCCCACCCCTCTGCTCTTGAAATCTGAGACACATCAGCATTTTTACAAAATTCTAGCTAGAGATCAATATCATCTTTGTATCCTCATCTCCTCGTACCCAGAAATTGCCCTATATATTAATTGTTCAGTAGTGAGCAGAGAGAGTTTGAATTCCGGTTTTGTTACCTTCTAACTTCTAACTGTATCTTGGACTTATCTATGTTAGGTATTAACCCTTATTTCCACACATGCAAAGAATGCTGCAGACAGATCAGTAAAAAGTAGACATTTCCACTGACCTATACATTTAGCTTAATTCTGAGAATTTTTTTTTTTTTTTTTTTTTTGAGACAGAATCTCGCTCTGTTTCCCGGGCTAGAGTGCCGTGGCGTCAGCCTAGCTCACAGCAACCTCAAACTCCTGGGTTCAAGCAATCCTCCTGCCTCAGCCTCCCAAGTAGCTGGGACTACAGGCATGCGCCACCATGCCCAGCTAATTTTTTTTCTATACATATTTTTAGCTGTCCCTATAATTTCTATTATTTTTTAGTAGAGAAGGGGTCTCTCTCTTGTTCAGGCTGGTCTCGAACTCCTGACCTCGAGCAATCCTCCCACCTCGGCCTCCCAGAGTGCTAGAATTACACACGTGAGCCACCGCACCCAGCCAATTCTGAGAATGTTTAAGTGTTTAACTATATAACATAAAAGAAAATTCAGAAATAGAAACAAACATGCTAAAATCTCACTTCTTCCTCATACTATTTTTTTTTCTTTTAGTACATGCCCTTCTAAGTTTTATCCACATTATCTTTCTATGTGATGTAACAAAAAAATCCCCTAGAGTTTTAATTTTATGTTTCTTACTTAGCAGAATTATTTCCTATGTGGCTGCACAGTGTTCATGATTATCTTTTTTAGCATCTTCATTATGTGTGCATGCCATGATTTACTGAATTGTTTCTATACTAAGGTTGCTTCTCCTTTTAAGTTAATATAAATGGACAGTGAACCTCTTGACTCTTCTTTTGGGTTATTTTCTTGGCTAAGCCTTCTGAAGTGAGATTATTAGTGCAAAGAATATAAATATTTTTAAGGTGCTTTTTACATATTGCCAAATTGCTTTCTTAAAAGGTCATAGACTGTTCACCTTCACTAGCCTGGCTGAGAGTGTCAGTTTTACCAGCACTATATTCTGTCACTTAAATATTCTGGCTAATGTAAAATGGCTTTTTATTGTGTCTCTTCATTTCTACAAAGTGTGCCATTCTTTCTCATGCTTGCTGAATCACTACATTTTCTCTTTTGCAGGAGAAGTCTCAGAAGCACATCCATGGCCTTCAGCCTCCTTTCCTGTCTCAGAGAGGGGGAAATCATTGGCTTTCTTCTTTCTCCCTCCCATCCATTTATCCATTCATTTATTGAGCCTCTTCAGTATGCCAGGTATTATGCTAAGCTCTGGGGATACAGTAGGGGAAGACAAAGATACAATCCCTGCCGTCAGGGAGTTTGCAGTGTAAAGGAAAAGCCTACACATTCTCACTATCGGTTAGAAGTAGCCAAAGGGTTCCCACCATATTTGGAAAAAGGAGACTGTTTTGGTGAAGCATTGAATCTTCATGAGGAACTGAGTTTGGAAAAACTTGCTGGAGGAACTTTTGATTACCCTGGCCTCAAGGATGTACCTGGAGAGGGAAGGAAGCTTAGCACTCAAAGGAGGTCAGATCTAAAGAAGAACAGGACAAGCACAGCTACCTTTTAGGGACAGTTAAATGATGTAGTTTCATAAAAACCGATTTCTTTTTTCTTTTCTTTTTTTCAGGGAAAGGCTGGGTCTCCCTTTTGCCTGGATTAGAGTGCAGTGGTGTCATGACAGCTGGCCTCAAGCAATCCTCCTGCCTCAGCTTCCTAAAGTGCTAGGATTACACGTGTGAGCCACCACTCCTAACATATTTTTTTTTTTTTAAGAGACTTGGTCTTGCTCTGTCACCCAGATTAGAGTACAGTGGCATGATTATAGCTCACTGTAACCTCAAACTCATGGGCTCAAGCAGTCCTCTCACCTCAGCCTTCCCAGTAGCTGAGACTACAGTCGTGTGCCCCCATACCCAGCTAATTTTTCTTATGTTTTGTAGAAATGGGGTCTCAATATGTTGCCCAGGCTGGTCTCAAACTCCTGGCTTCAAGCAATTCTCCTACTTCAGCTTCCCAAAGTGCTGAGATTTCAGGCATGAGCCACTATGCTCAGCCTATCCATTCTATTTTTGAAGACAATTGTGAAAAACACTGCTATGAACAGTATTGTACATATCTCTTCAGGCACAAATATAGAAGTTTCTTTAGGGAACAGAATAGCTAGACCATAGGATATGCAAAGTTTTTACTTTACTATGTATTGCAAATTACTTGCAAAGAGCTAGCAACAATTAACACTCCTACCAGCAGTCAGTATATATTATTTCCTGTTGCTTGAAATCCTTGCCAACATTTACTGCTGTCATACTTCAAATTATTAATAGTACCAATCTGGTATGTGTATATGGTATCTTGTATTTTTAATGTAATTTCTGTAATTACCAAAGTGGTTAATCATCTTTTTCCTGAATTTATTGGACACTTGGATTTCTTCTTTTATGAAATGCCTGTGGAAGTCTTTGCTCATTTTTTTTCCATTGATGTGTCTTTTTCTTATTAATTTATAGGCACTTTTCATATGTTCTTGATACTAGCCCTTTGTTAGTTTCATGTATTACACATATCATCTCCCAATTTATGGCCTGGTTTTTTACTCTATGGTGACTTCTTTTTTAATTTTTTTAAATTAAATTTTATAGGATAGGGAACCTAGTAGATCATGCATAAATAGCAAGGTGTAACATGGAAGAACCAATTCATTGTGCAGCTGTAAATGCAGATGCAATCCATCTTACCCTTGGAATGAAGGATGACTCATTCACTGTACCTCAGGTAAGGTATGGCATTAGGATAGACATAGAAACAGATAGTAATTTTCTGTTCAATGAGATAGAATTTGTAATACTCATTGTTTTTACCTATTTATCCTTTTTTCTTCCTTTTCTTATTAATATATATTTAAGATATTAGTTTCACTAAATATAAAATATATTTATAAGAATGGCTTTGTTAGAAAATTAAACTCAAAAACATTTGTTTAGGGGATTAAGAATGCTTACTAGATTAATGGCTACAATTTTGAGCTTACAAATTTGGTTCCCAACTTCCTTTTCATGGTAGTATGGATTTTCAGTAATGATCCCTTGCCATTGAACAACTGTGAGGGTGTTAAAACTGGATGAATGGTTTTTGTTGTTGTTATTTACAGGTCCCACTGACCTGCAAGTCACTCCTGTTAAGTATGAAATATACATATGTTATGTGAATCTACTTTTGGACTTCCTACTCTGTTCTGTTGCTGTCTATTTCTGTGCCATCTCTACCCTGTCTCTCTTAGTAAAGCTTTATGAGCTTGATGAAAGCCCTCTCATTTGTTATTGTGCTTACCTCTTTACAACACAAGGCTAAGATAGTAAGAAGTTTACGTTACTTTGAGCCTGCTGTAGTTCACAAGGAGGAAAATCCCATTTCATGGACAATATCTTCAATAACAGGGCCAACTCCTCCATCAGGCACAGAAAGCACAGTATATAGGGTCTATGACACTTTTAGAGGCTCATAACAATGTTTTGATTTATTTTAAAATAAAAAAAATGAACTTTAGGTCAAAGGAAGTATTTTAACATATACTTTTTTCTTTTTTTTTTTTGAAACAGGGTCTCACCCTATTGCCTGGGATAGAGTGCAGTGGCATCATCATAGCTTGCTACAACCTCAAACTCCTAGGCTTGAGCACTCTTCCTGCCCCAGCCTCCCAAGTAGCTAGGACTACAGGCATGCACCACCATGCTCAGCTAATTTTTTTTCTATATTTTTGCAAAGACAGGGTCTTGCTCTTGCTCAGGGTGATCTCAAACTCCTGGCCTCAAGTGATCTTCCCACCTTGGCCTCCCAAAGTGCTAGGATTACAGGCGTGAGCCACAGTGCCCAGCCTATATAATATTAATATATTCATCTTTATACTAACATAGTCATAAAAAATAATTTTAAATATTTTTCTATGGAGGAAGGGCCCACATAGGCAAACGTACCTAGAGCCCAAAAAGGTCATAAAGTGGCCCTGAATGATAGAGTCTTCTTAAAAGTTACACTATTAGTTACAGGGGCAGAGCTTGGTGGTTCATCCTGGTCCTTCCCTACAAGCTCGAGGATAAAAACATGTGTCCTCCTAATGGTGGATGAGCATATCACCTTCAGTTGGAAAAATAGTATATACCAGGAAATTAATAATCCTCCAAATGCTAATTCCAAATTTAAATAAAAATGGAATTCAGGATGGGTGTGGTGGCTCATGTCTGTACTTTTTATTTTTTTCTTTTGGTCTTTTTGTTTTTCCTCTCTCTTTGGTAGAGACAGGGTCTTACTGTTGCTCAGGCTGATGTTGAACCCCTGAGCTCAAGCTATTCTCCTGCCTCAGCCTCCCAGAGAGCTAAGATTACAGGCATGAGCCATCACACCCGGCCCTCATGCCTGTAATCTTGGCACTTTGGGAGGCTGAGGTGGGAGGATGAGCCCATGAGTTTGAGGTTACGGTGAGCTATGATCACGACACCAACAGCACTCTAGCCTGGGCGACAGAAGTAAGACCCTGTCTCAAAAAAAAAAAAAATTGGAATTCAAATATCATTTATTTCCAGGCATTTTCCAGGTACTAGGAGATACAGAGATAAACAAAATGAACATAAAGCTCCCAGCATATAGAGAATACAGATGGTTAATGAATAATTGTAATCAGGAACAAAGTCACACAAGTAGAAGCATGGTAGCAAGGCTAAGTCAGTTGTCACAAGGTTGCAAAACAGGTGTTAATTTTAGTTTTTACAAATGAGGAAACCAAGATGTAGAAAAATTGAGTAGCTTATCTAATCCTCAGCCAGTATAATCAGGTGCAGTAATTGAATATCGGGACTCTGATTCCAAGCCCTGTGCCATATACCTTCTGCTCTGAAATAGTGCTCACCACATAGGAGATATTCAATAATTAGACTGTATTGAACTGAAAGAGAAACACTGCCACCCCAAAGGATTACAATTTTCTCAGAGCAGCTTTTTAATCTATTTTTATAGCTTAACTGAGGTATACTTTACATATCATAAATTTACCCATTTCAATATACAATTCAATGATTTTTAGTGACTTTATCAAGTTGTGCAACCATTGCCATAAATCAGTTTTAGAACATTTTCATCCTTCCAATAGGAACCCTCATGCCCATTTTCTGTTAATTTCCATTCCCACCCCCTGCTCTAGGCAAGCACTAATCTACCACCTGTCTCTAGAAATTTGCCTTTTCTGCACATGTCATATTAATGGAATCATACAATATGTGGTCTCTTTTGTCTGGTTTCTTCCACTTAACATAGTGTTAAGATTCACCCATGATACAGCATGTGTCAATAGTTTGTTCCTTCTTCGTGCTGAATGGTATTCCATTGTATGGATTCACTACATTTTTGTCTATTCATTCACAAGTTGATTGGCATTTAGGTTTTTTCCAGTGTTTGGCTATAATGAATAATGCTGCTATGAACATTTGCATGCAAGTTTTTGTAAGGACATATGTTTTCACTTCTCTTGGGTGGATACCTGGGAATGGAATTGCTGGGTTGTATGGTAGTTTTATGTTTAACTTTTTGAGAAACTGCCAAACTGTATTCCAAAGTGGCTGCCACATTTTACCAGCACATTCCTATCAGCAGTGTACAAAGGTTACAATTTCTCTACATCCACAAATAGTTGTTACCTAGAGGGTATAAAGTGGTATCTCATTATGGTTCTGATTTGTATTTTCCTAATGACTAATGATGTTGAACATCTTTTCATGCGCTTGTTAGCCATTTGTATATATTCTTTGAAAAAATGTCTGTTCCAAATCCTTTGCCCATGTTTTGATTGGGTTGTTCGTCATCTTATTATTGAGTTGTAAGAGTTTTTTTGTAAATTCTGATACTAATTCTTTATTAGATTTGTGCTTTGCAAATATTTTTTCATAGTCTGTTATTTGTCTTTTTATTTTGTTAATGTGTCTTTTTAAATTGATGCATAATAATACATAATTGGTACATATTTATGGGGTACATGTGATATTTTGATACATGCATACAATGTGTAATAATCAAATCAGGGTAATTTGGATTCCATCACCTCAAACATTTATCATTTCTTTGTGTTGGGATAATTCAAATCTCTGGTAGCTATTTTGAAATATACAATAAATTATTGTTAACTCTGGTCACACTGTGCTAACACTAGAACTTATTCTTTCTATCTAACTGTATGTTTATACCCATTAACCAATCTCTTTTCACCACCTTGCCACCCTGAACCTCTGGTAACTATCATTCTACTCTACCTCCATGAAAGGAACTTTTTTTAGCTCTCACAAATAATTGAGAACACACAATATTTATCTTTATATACCTGGCATATTTCACTTAACATAATGACTTCCAGTTCCATCCATGTTTCTGCAAATGAGAGGATTTCATTCTTTTTCATGGCTGAATAGTATTCCATTGTGTATACTACAGTTTCTTTCTTTTTTTCTTTTTTTTTTTTTTGAGATAGAGTCTCACTCTGTTGCCTGGGCTAGAGTGCCGTGGCATCAGCCTAGCTCACAGCAACCTCAAACTCCTGGGCTCGAGTAATCCTACTGCCTCAGCCTCCCAAGTAGCTCGGACTATAGGCATGCGCCACCATGCCCGGCTAATTTTTTCTATATATATTTTTAGTTGTCTAGCTAATTTCCTTCTACTTTTTTAGTAGAGATGGGGTCTCACTCTTGCTGGTCTCGAACTCCTGAGCTCAAACAATCCACCTGCCTCTGCCTCCCAGAGTGCTAGGATTATAGGTGCGAGCCACCGCACCCGGCTGATTTTTATCCTTAATGGTGTCTTTTGAAGTACAAAAGTTTTAGATTTTATAGATTTAGAGGTTCATTTTATCAGTTTTTACAGAAATAAATCCTTATATTTAAGCTGGTTGATTTTTGAGAAATGCAATTCACTGACAAGAAGATAGTCTGTTCAATAAATGGTGCTGGGAAAACTGAATATCCACATGCAAAAAGATGAACTTAGACTCTCATTTCACACTATACACAAAAATTAACTCAAAGTGGCTCATAAACTTAATTGCAAGAGTTAAAACAATAAAGCCTTTAGAAGAAAACAGGTAAATTTTCAAGATCTTGGGTTAGGCAAAGATTTCTTTTTCATCTATTTTTTAATTCCTGCCCTGATTAAACACAATACATACATGTGTGGAGTGGGGGAGACCGTGTGTGTAATGTAGGTAAAGATATACCCACCTTCAGTAAAAATGATAAAATATTTCACTGAGATTAGTGACTAAAATGTGAATTATTAATGACATAAAAATGTTAAGAGAAAATATGCAAGGGATAAGTGGCAAGCCAGCCAGAGCAGAACATCCAGAGCTTGGCAGGTGGTATTCAAGAAAAAGCTGTGTTGGCTGGGAGCAGTGGCTCACGCCTGTAATCCTAGCATTCTGGGAGGCCGAGGCAGGAGGGTTGCTTCAGGTCAGGAGTTCGAAACCAGCCTGAGCAAGGGTGAAATCTCAGCTCTACTAAAAATAGAAAAATTAGTGCCAGTAGTCCCAGCTACTTGGTAGGCTGAGGTAGGAAGATCTCTTGAGCCCAGGAGTCTGAGGTTACAGTGAGGTACGATGATGCCACTGCACTCTACCCATGGCAACAGAGTGAGACTCTGTCTCAAAAAAAAAAAAAAGACAAAGCTCTGTAAATTATAAATTAATCCCTTCTTCAAATATTATGCAATGTGTGTACCCACATTTCAGGCTAAGAAATGTTGATTACAGGCAGTCACTAACTGCAGATTAAGATTAAGCGGAAGGCAATCTAGAGAAAGGCACATCTCCATCAGTTAAGGAGATGCTACATACTCTAATGTTTGCAATGATATCATAATGCTAACATGAAATTCTTACAGCCTATTACTTTCAATATGTGTCAGAAGAAAGAAATTATTGTGGAAGAATCTGTAAACATAATTCATCAATATGAAAGTTTTATACACAAAGCCTCTGGATTGCACCTAAACTTGTTAATAAGTAATTTCATGGTCAGATTACCACTTACACTTCCATAAGGGACACACACAAGAACACTGGCATAACACTTGATCACTTGTGTTCCCTGTGTATCGGTCAGCACCTCTCCCTCTGTTGCCTGTGTCTCATGATGGTAACTGGGCACCTTTGCTAAAGCCTGAATCTTGATTTCCTTTTTCAGAGCGAAATTTGTTTTCACAGTACATTTTCTGGCATAATTAAAATTGTATTACTGCTTATTAACATTTTAGTATCTTTTTGTTATTTTCAGGTACAACTGGTTATTTATATATCCACTTCTCCCTTTTAGGTAAGGGAACCATTTTATTATTCTTTAATCCCTTAGATGAGTGGTTTTTAATATATTGCAGTCATCAGTCATTGGAACCCTGTCTTATAGCATCTGACAAAATTCTTAGAACATAATACATTTGATAAATTTTTATTAGAATGAAGTATATATTTAATAATGTAGTTTGAAAAATCATATTTCATAGTCTCAAGATCTAATGGCAGAAATATGGAATAGATCAAATTACTAAAATAATATCTTAGGAGAGATATGCAGTTTTGTCATTAATGTAATAAGGGCTAATCTTTCAATGCCAGGAGCAAATTGCCAACTTTTTTCTTTCTTGAATACCTAGTGACATGATTATCTCTCATTTATTCTAAAGAGAAATGGTGTCTCTTCTTAGGTCACAGCCTCTCTCTAAATCTTCTGGACAAGTTAGACTTTTTTCTTATCCAGGATGAGGTGGACTTACCTGGGTATGGGCACATGGCAAGAAGTGCCCCTAAATAAATTTAGCCTTATTATCATCTCTATTGTTGCTAACATACTCTAATAATCACTTCCATCTTGAAAAAAATAGAAACAATTTACTAGCTCATGAGAATTGCACATAAATCTGAAAGAGGTCTGCTATGCAGACCTTCTTTTCAACTTGTGGTTGAGTGGACACTGGGAAAGCACATATGCTATGCAGTTTGCATATCAGACAGGTAAAATGGTACTTCTCAAAAACAAGTGAACTGGAAAACAATCCTTTTAAAATACTTTCCTTCTTGCCTAAGATATAACTGAGACTGGTTCTGAGTAATTTTCTCAAATATTATCTGCAGTGATCTTTTCAGTTACAGCCCTCCAGCCCTTCAGCCACCTGGAACCATTAGGTCCCACCTGGAGTCTCATCCTGACCTTAGGGCCTGCGCCAGTGCTGTCTACTGCAGGAATTTTTAGAAGCCTTAGCCTAGTAGTTTATCTGCTCAGTATCAGGTCGGCCATTGTGTGGATCCTGCCCTGATATTGCAACCTAGTTTCAGGCACTAAGATTTTATCTGGTTATTTGTAACCAAGCCCCTATCTTGTACCCTATCTTGGATTCATCTGTTTTGATCCACAATCCTACCTTGGACCTTACTTTGTATCCCAGATGGTACACGACCCCCTATAATGTTCTGTGGGCTTAAAGCCCTACCCTGGACTCCAGTCTTCATGACGGTGTCCCCAATACCAGCCCCACCTGATAGCTACGATGTAGATGTCCCTCATGTATGGATTTCTACTTATTGCCTGCTGTCAGTCAGTCTCCCCTAGAATCAGATCCTATATTTGAGCTAAATTCCCTACCAATTTTCAGTTCCTTTCTCCATCCCCTGCCTAATGCTGGCAGGACTGTTGAGACTTGGGTCCTGGGCACCCACAGACTAAGCCATCTCAATGCTGAGTTCTAATTCTAACAGTAACTCAAGTAATATCTTTATTTTAAAATATCTCTATTCAAACCAGCCAACAGTAAGCTTAAAAATGCCTTATTAAATATACATCTGCTGCTTGAAATATCCAAAAGAAAATACCCCGTACCTGTCTGAGTGAATCCTGATTTGTATCCATTAGTTGTCCCATTTTCTGGGGTCACAGTTGATGACACCGAAGAGTTTGGTTTAACAGAGTGGCAAGAAGCAGAGGATTGTCGGCTTCTACATTCTGGAAAGAAGTAAGAAAAATCACATTATATGAAGAGACCAATATTTTGTCAAAACAAGTGATGGAGACATGATCCATACAATTTCTAAAATAGATTGCTTCCCCTTAAGTGACAGCCACTTTTCTAATCAGAGATCCCCTTCCTCTAATCCTGACTGCAACAGAATGTCCAGGCTGGTGAACACAGTTCTTTCTCCTAAGGCCAGATGTCGTGTTTGGAATGCAAAGGATTACAAAGAGTGATCAGACCTTGGTTCCCCACAGACTAGTTTCCAGGGGGGAAATACTCATAACCAACACAGTCATGTTAGTTTTATGGGTAAGACAGAAGCTAAAATATTAATAATATATAAAACCCCAAAAAGCTCTCCATACACCAGTTAACCTCCTATCCAGGACTGACTTAAGTGTAGAGAGCAGTAATGTAGGGTCTGTCTAGGCTGCCTTCAAACTTCTCTTCTCAACCTTAATTTATGTCCAAAAACAGAAGCAAAGAAAAACATATAAGCAGTAGAGAAAAATTAGAAATGCTCAAATTAATATCATGCCTAGTTTTTGTTAAAAGAGATAAATAAACAATATTCAACATGATTACTGATCATGCAATACCAAGCTCATTTTATTAGGTTGGTGCAAAAGTAATTGCAGTTTTAGCATTGTTGAAATTTGCCATTTGATATTGGAATATATTCTTTAAAAAATGTGGTTATGTTATACATCATTTTAATGAACATTTCTCACTTTTTTTTGCTAATGACTTATTACTTGCTGTCTATTTTATATTTATTTTAGACTATGGAAATGATGTTAGACAAAAAGCAAATTCCAGCGTTTTTCTTATTTGAGTTCAAAATGGGTCATAAAAAAGTGGAGACAACTCGCAACATTAACAGCGCATTTGGCCCAGGAACTGCTAACGAACATACAGTGCAGTGATGGTTCAGGAAGTTTTGCAAAGGAGATGAGAGCCTTGAAGATGAGGAGCACAGTGGCTGGCCATTGGAAGTTGACAACGACTAATTGAGAGCAATCATCAAAGCTGATCCTCTTACAACTACACGAGAACTTGCCGAAGAACTCAGTGTCGACCATTTTTTGGTTCTTCAGCATTTGAAGCAAATTGGAAAAGTGAAAAAGCTTAATAAGTGTGTGCCTCGTGAGCTGACCAAAAATAAAAAAAATCGTTGTTTTAAAGTGTCATCTTCTCTTATTATATGCAACAATGAACAATTTCTCAATCTGAGTGTGATGTGCAATGAAAAGTGGACTTTATACAACAACTGGCGATGACCAGCTCAGTGGTTAGACTGAGAAAAAGCTCCAAAGCACTTCCCAAAGCCAAACTTGCATCAAAAAAAGGCCATGGTCACTGTTTGGTGGTCTGCTGCCGGTCTGATCCACTACAGCTTCTGAATTCCAGGGAAACCATTCCATCTGAGAAGTATGCTCAGCAAATGATGAGATGCTGAGATACACTGAAAACTGCAATGCCTATAGCCAGCACTGGTCAACAGAAAGGGCCCAATTCTCCACAACGCTCGACCGCACTGCGTACAACCAACGCTTCAAAAGTTGAACAAATTGGGCTACGAAGTTTTGCCTCATCTACCATATTCACCTGATCTCTCACCAACCAACTACCACTTCTTCAAGCATCTTGACAACTTTTTTCAGGGAAAACACTTCCACAATCAGCAGGATGCAGAAAATGCTTTCCAAGAGTTCACTGAGTCCCGAAGCATGGATTTTTACGCTACAGGAACAAACAAACTTATTTCTCGTTGGCAAAAATGTGTTGATTGTGATGGTTCCTATTTTGATTAATAAAGATGTGTTTGAGTCTAGTTATAATGATTTAAAAATTCACAGTCCAAAACTGCAATTACTTTTGCACCAGTCTAAATAAGCCAATATTAATGGGGTTCTGGTACAATATTTTAACAGTACTTTGTACTGATTCAGGAAGATAGTGAATACTATGATAGTCTGTGAGACTGTAATTTCCAACTAAATTACACTATATTAGTCTCAAAAAGTAGCATGTAAAAAAAGAATATAAATGGTTGCATATGACAAAGTTAATTATAGAGGGCCTTTTGGAGAGTTTCCAAGTTTATCAGGTACATACAAGGGCTGGAGGCAGTTTTCTATAACCTTCTATGCTACGACCTTCTGTGAAGAGCTGCTGTATTTTGGCCTAAAAGCATATCTCCATATTATGTGTATGATATGTGTGCATATAGGTGTGTGTGTGTATATATATATTTTTTATATATAAATATATATAATTCCAATTCCAAAATAGCAACTGCTATAAACATGAGGCATCTTTCACAAATGTTATTCTCTATTAGAAAGATGAATTGTCATTGAGCACTAAATGAGAAGTCAAAAATATTCTATGCAACCAAAGCAAAAGCTAACGAAGGAAGTTAAAATGTAGGGAGGTAATCTATTCTATATTTACCCTTTTATTAGGATTCATAACATTCAGAATGATTTTTCTAGAGGAAACTCCTTTCTTAAGACAAACAGTTATCTACAATTCACCAGCTTATGATTCAGTGGTCACAAGTTTGAAGTTCTGATGATACCTGTCTTGGAACATGTAGCCATTTCTTAAGGTTTTACATTGTGCCACTTCAAATGCAACCAAGAGAAATTAAGGCAAAGGACTCAAAGACAAATCTGTGGTTCTAAGTTGGGTTTATTATGCTATTTTTCATAAGAAAAAATTTTGTATGGACAACAAATAGAAACAGTAAAGATAGTTATTATATGGAGAAAAAAATCTCAGCGTCTAAGAAACGGATCAATGGGAATTAGATTCTCCTCTGCATTAGAACAATGAATACAACTTGTGGCCATTCCTATCAAACACATGAAGATGTTAAGTTTCAACTGGATTCATTTCTACAAATAAGTTGTTTCTAATGTAAAAGAAACAAAACTTTGCCAACTTAATGGTGCATTTGCCCAGGTATTATGAAGAAAGCACTGTTTATTCTAAACATGCTTACTTGAGAATTACCAAAGAAATTAAACAGAGTAAAAAGAGCATCTGACAAAGGAACTGACACTCTACGGTCCTCTCTAAATCATGGAATAACTAGAGAGTCCATTTTTTCCCTGAGAGCTGGACCCCTTTCCCAAGAAACAAATACAGAGACATAAACTTTCCTATATGGGAATAGTCCCCATTAAAAACAGTACAGAGCAAGTCAAATAACCTATCAGAAGGCTTTAAATTTTTGGATAGCCTTCTGAACTTGAGATACTTGTCTGTATTATACCTGAACTCTGAACCCCATATGGATAACTTGTCACCATTGTAAAATCTTCATTTCCTCCCCTTTCCCTCCTGAAGTTGACTACCTTTCCAGCAGATGAGAGGTCCCTTCGACAGTACACCCTGGGAGCTTCTGACTAGGTAGTACTTTAAGTGCTTCTGCTTCTTTGGCTGGGTGGTGAGCTTCAAGTTAATGTGGTTGGAAAATTCCGTGAAATACCGAAATCCTCTTTCTCCACAGCCAATACAGTTTCCAGAAAACCCTGAAATCAGGAAAACTAACATTACTGGTGGCCTTGTAAGTTGATACAATACTTTTACATATAAAAGGCATAGAAACGTCACATTCTTTGATGCAATAATGTCTCAATTCCAAGGAATTCAAGGGGAAAAAAAAACAGGCACCAAAATGTTTTTTAGCAGAGTTATTTTATAATAGTGAAAGACTAGAAATAATTTAAATGCTGCTCTAAAAGGATAATGGTTAAGGAAATAGAATAGATAGTACCATATAATAGGATTTATATAGTATATATGATATAAGAAAAAGTTTGATTCTAGAGATGTCCATTATTTCTTCCCCACGTATTCCCTTCTTAGAGAACCTGTGGGTCCTAGCCCGGGTTCTCTTTCCTGCCCACCACATGAACTTGCTTCTATGGCCACAGGTGATGAGGCTGTGGACCATTATCTGACCTAATCTGGGACAATCAGAGTCTTTCTCTTGGAATTTTGAAATAAACACAAAAAGTCAATCAGATGGTATTGGACCCTGGATTTATAAGGTTTTGTAACATTGGAATTTGAATTGGGGCTATGTCAGCCACATGTACGGTAAGGTGTGGAAACAACTGTGAAGAGGAAGCTGGTCTGCAGAGAGGAGAGCAGAGCATGGGCCAGGATATACAAATTCAGGGCTTCATCATCTTCCATTTCTGTGGTATCTACATATACTTTCTGACACGGGTTCCATGAGATTTCCATGTCCTCTTTTAACACTTCTTTATTCAAACTAGTATATTATTCCTTTAGATCTAACACCCAAACAAGTCCTCATTTAGATGAATCAAACAAAATAAAAGTTGAGTGACCTGGTTAGAGCAGGGGACATGGAAAGAAGAAATGGAGAAGGCTGGGAGAATGAGAAGCCATGCCTTGCTTCATTGAAAATCAACCTTTCAGTCCCCCTTGGTACACAGAGTAAAAGGCAGACAATAAGAAAGTGAGTTCCTCTGGTTATATCTGACGAGGACATAACACATTCACTGTCACAGAGATAAACAGGACAAAAAAGTTGCATATAAAGGGCATTCCATATAATAAATGCACTGATAAAGTGACACACTCTTTCCAAACCCCTAAACAAACCTATTATATAATTAACAAAGATATATAAGGAAAGAAGAAAAAGGCCAGAAGGATTAAAGACAATATCTCACACAATATCCCAATCTCAAAATGCTAACAATCAATTCAAAGCATTTAGAAGTGGGCAGTCCAATTTATTGTTATTCAATCAACAATTATTTACTGAGCACCTACCTATATCCAGGCATTTTGCTAAACACTGGAGAAACAATGTGAAGAAAAGATAGTCATAACCTCTGGTCAATCACATAGAATTAATAGTTTATTACTGTCACTTTATAGAAAATGTAAACATTACTATAATCTTATAAATGACTTAAATACATTCAGAGATGGATTGTAGTTGAGAGCGTTTGGACATTTGTCCAATACCTTAAAGTTCTAGGCCAAAAAAAAAACAAAACAAAACAAAATAGGTTGTCAATGGCTGCCTAATTCATCAAGTTGCTGAAGTCATCATCCATCCATCTGTCTATCCACCCATCCAACAAATACTTGTATTCTACTATGTGCTAGGCACCATTTCAAGTACCAGGTTTTTAGCACTAAACAAAGGAGACAAAGCCCCCACCTTCGTGGAAATTACATTCTGGTGTGATCACCATGCCTTGATGAAAAATTGCCTGACCTGTGAGGCAGGTATACCATACCCAAAACACAGTTAAAAGCTTTTAAGAAACTTTCAGCCAAAATAATTAAGAACAGTGCCAAAAAATGAGGCTTAACTGATAGGCCCAAGTAGTTCAGAAAAAATTAGTGTGAAAATTAGAATTAACAAACTACCAAGGCTGAGTTTTTAATCTTTTCCTCTGTCTGTTCTCTGGGGTAAAAAGCAAGAATGTGAAGAAGAAGAAAAGATAATGGGGTCTAGATAATCTGCAAAGAAGAGAACCTTCACACTAATGATAAGTTAACAATATGAAAGTGTTAGAATCCTACAGTCCATTTTTAAAACTCCATATGATTTCAACATTAGCCTTGGTTCAAGGGAGATTTATCTGCTCAAAGTTCTTGCTATTATTGAACACAAAAAATAACACCTCTTACAGCCCAATTACCTTTCTAGTTTTTCTGGCAATCAAGTCTTCCAATTGCATGGTAGATTTGGGGTATATGCACTGCCAACTGGATCAATATATTTTTTAATCAACTCCCCCACAGTCTTTGGAATCTGTATAATTTATATAAAAATTTAGACAGATTGATATTGGAGTCCACAGGGATTCTAAAATAGCTGAAGCTTAAAAATTTTCCCACTATATCTTAATGCATATTAAAATCATCCACCATAAGTAAGAAATGTTGGATGAATATTAGCATTTGGACAATAGAGTACTGAACATGTAAAAATCTCAACTGAGCTTATCTAAGAAAAAACTTCTACCATTTTGTTGCTGTACTATATTTTTACATGAGCAATGGCTGTTGAAAAATTATGTCCATTTGCAAGGCTAGAGAAAGTAAGCAAAGTTCCAAGTCTATAAGAGTATCTACTAAGTATTACAGCAAAATAACTATCATTTGAAGTGAAAATACGATGTCCCAGGCACTGTGTTGGATGGGTGCTTTATAAACATCATCTCATTTGATCTTTACAACACTGCAAGATAGGCATTATTGGCCCCATCATACACATGAAGATTCTGAGATTTCAAGTTCTTAAAACACTTGCCCAAATTCTTAAAGTACTAAGCAGCAAATCTGGGATTGAAAACCAGTTCTGATTCCAAAGCCTATGGTCTTTGGTTTCATGTTTCTGATTTCAAAGGATTGTGAGATCTGTTACTCTGATGGTGTTTTTTGTGTCGTTTCCATGACATAGTCTCAGAAGATTCTCTAGTCACAAAGAATCATTGAGCAAAAAAAGGCATTATGAGAGATTTTCAATGTCTGTAGTCAGAGCCACATTTGAACTATTTCATTAGATGAGATTACAAAGCTTTTAAAATGCTAAAAGGTTTTCTAAAGTCATTCTGCTGCAGGCTACTAGGTTGTATGTTCTGTGAGGAAAAGGACTGAGACTTCTAAATTTTTTGCCCTTATAGCCTACCTTGATTTCTATCATACAGTATATTTTGAATAAATACTAATGCGTGAATAAATGAAATGAATAATTAGAACTTCTTTGCTAATTTAGTCCAATATATAAGATTTATTATTAAACTTCTATATCAAACCATCTGTTAAATTTCATTCAGAAAATAAAATGAACATATTCTTTTCTTTATGAGAGCCTTAAGAAAAATGAAAATTATCACTTCTTTTCCTATGAACCAAGAGAAGTCTTTGAACTATAATTTAAGGAACCTTTATAAAGCATATGCAGGGTCACTTTCTGACTCAAAGTATCGATCGATGTATTTCTAGCCTTTCTGATGACACTCTGTAACTGGGAAGACTGTGTCAAACTAAACAAACAAATACACCTCATGATCAATACAATATTTGAATTCTTTGCCCTCTTCTCTTTCCTTTTCCCTGATATTTGTGCCTAAAACATCTATCTGATTCCATCTATACTAAGAAAAATTCTGAGAAATGAAAACAACTCCAAGGCTGAGGGGTCATGGCTCACGCCTGTAATTTCAGCACTTTGGGAGGCCAAGGCAGGAGGATCACTTGAGGCCAGGAGTTTGATCTCAACCTGAGCAAGAGCAAGACTCAGCCTCTACAAAAAAATAGAAAAATTAGCTGGGCATGGTGGTGCTTGCCTGTATTCCCAGCTACTTACGAGGTTGAGGCAGAAGCATTGCTCAAGTCCAGGTGTTGAGGTTACAGTGAGCTATGATGATGCCACTGCACTCCAGCCTGGGCAACAGAGTGAGACTGTCTCCAAAAGTACATAAATAAATAAAATAACTGTAGAGAAACATAGCAGTAAAAAAAGCAACAAATCTCAAGTCCCCTCTTATCTTTTTAATTATTTAAAATAATCAAAAATAAATCCATTTTTTGTTATTTCCCAGAATATAGGGAAGCTATGCTGTGAAAAAGCCCAAATTCTAATACCAGAAAGTAAAGCAATTCTGAGATAAAGTTATACATTTTATATCATAATATATGTATACATATGTATTTATTCCTAGTTATTTTGAGTGAACTAATGTTAAAAATAAAATAAAAATCACATCAAACAAGTACAGATAGGAATAATGGGTGGTATGGAAAAATGACAAATTAGTTACAAAGTAGATAATCCACAGATGAATAATTGAGCGTTGACATCAGATCTAAATCAATGACTCTACAGAGAGCAAATTCTATTTTATTTTATAAAATATTAATTTTTGACAAATTGCATGCTATCTTAATGTCTCATCAAAAAAGTCTTTTAATTAAGGCAAGTGTTTTGAGAATGAATAAAAAATAAATTTTAAGAAGTTACTAAAAGAAAAAATTGTTCATAATTATACTAAACTATACAATCCCCAAATAATTCTGTGATATGTTTTTAAAAATTATGTGATAATTTTAAATAAACATGTATTTTAACTCCCTCATCATGAAAGGAATTCTATAGGCATGAAATACTTACCTAAAAGTGCATTTTTTCCATGATCATCTGGTAGAAATCGCTTGTCTACAGCACAAACTAGGATGTGTTCAGGAAGATTGGGAGACTTGGCCCCCACCAGGAGGAATCCCGCTGGGATGTCGATTTGTTCCATACACAGTGATACCAAACGCAAATCCTTGCCTGCTTGACAAAAACCTAAAAACCGGTAATAAAGAAAAAAAGGGACACAATGAAATGTTTAGTGAGATTTTACCTCCTTATCAACCATTTGGAGAGGAGATTAATCTGTGGGAATCACTGTCAAGGACTAAAATGTTTTTATACTAAAATTAAGGTTCATATCCTCCAACCAGAAGATAAATCTATTGTATGTCCCCCTCTGAACAGAGTTGAACAGACACTGAAATGAGATATTTCCATCTGCTTTGGCCAAAATAACCTTGTATTTTCTGATCCACAAGTAAGGCAATGATAAATACACAGCAAACCTTGAAAAATGCACATAATTTTTATGTGCATATAATCTAGTAATTTTTACATGCATATAATCTAGTAATTTTTACTTCCAGTGCAACCTCACTTCTCTAAATGGGGACTGTCAGAATACAGATACTCTCCATTTCACAGGAGAAAAGACTGAAGCTCAGAGTTTGGTGACTCATAAATGAACAGGCCAGAACTAGAATGCAGAGCTGTTGGGTCACTTCACTAGATATGACCTGACATGACAAAATCTTACATAATCACTTTGTATATCATAATGTATTATATTAATTCATTAGTTCTTAATTTATTAAACATTTGTAACAGATATCTTCCTCTAAGAACATGGTAGTCAATTGGAAGAATGTACAAGGAACCAAGAATCACAGAGACAATATTATAGAGGACAACTACTGTTCTGCTGCACATCTTCTAGGATATGATCCTCTCTGTACTCTAATCATGTGATTCCCCTGGACAGTTGTGATACTCCAGATTAATGTGCAGCTGGTACCTGACCCAAGCTGGGCCACTTTGATATCCCACCTTTCTGGCCATAGTTGATTGATCCAGGGGTGGACACCTGACCTAAACAAAGCTTTTCCCCTAGGTCTTTTCCAATCAAAACTTTTCCCCTAGCTCTGTATACAGTTCTGGGGAAAGCATGGCTTGGTTTACTCTGGGGCAGCCCTGTTCCTCAACCTGTGAGGAAGGTCTGTACGCAGAGACAGGAGGCTGAGGGAGATTGTTCCACAGTGTCTGGATCCCTGAAGCCCAGCTGTATCTGCCTTTGCCATGGTTTGGCCATGAAACCCTTTGCTTTGAAATTCTTACAATAATATTTTCATTTTACCTAAGTTAATTTCAGTTGGGTTTCTGTCACTTGCAACCAAGAGAAGCTGAATAAAAGTATAACATATGCTATTTCAGGGAATTTTGGAAGCATAGAGGACAGACGCCTACCTCTCCACACACAAATCTAGTGAGGAGCACCATCATCATTGCCCAGTACAAAGTAGGGAAAAACCATGCCAGATGCTTCTAGCATCAGTTCATATTATGATTTTAACCAAATGCCAACAAATAATTTAATACCATCACTTAGTATATGAGAAGTAAAAAAGAAAATATTATCAAAACATTGGATGAAGTTGTGGTGTATTTTAAATCTACCATATGATTTGGATCATCAAACCTCAAAAGCAAACATAACAAAATTGGAAGAAGTCCACAGAAGAAAGACTAAAATGGTAAAGATGGGCCAAGCACAGTGGCTAATGCCTGTAATCCCAGTACTTTGGGAAGCCAACACCGGAGGAGGATAGCTTAAGGCCAGGAGTTCAAGACCAGCCTGGACAACATGGTGAGACTCCTGACCATACCTACAAAAAATAAAAAATTAGCCAGGGGTAGTGGCATGCACCTGTAGTCCCAGTTACTTAGGAGGCTGAGGCAGGAGGATTGCTTGAGCCCAGGAACACGAAGCTGCAGTGAGCTATGATCATATCACCACACTCTAGCCTGGGTGACTGAGAAAGACCCTGTTGCTAATTAATATATAGATAGATAGATAAAGACAATAGGGCTCAACCATTACAAGCTTGTGGATTGTCCTTTAACATTAAAAAAGTCAATTTAACTTTTAGAGTTCATGAATTAAGAAAAATATTAAAAAGTTACTATGAAATCTTTAACAATTTTAAATGAATCTACATTTTATTGTTCATAATATCATCTAAATTTATTTTAAAAAGTCATTTACATATGTAAGTCATATTACTTATTCAGTTTACAAACATTTTTTTGAGACTGTGGATACATGGGACCCCTTGAAAAAAAATCTGCTGTTCCTACACCCTCTAAGGGACAGGGATCACAGGTTTGGAAATTGGGAATTGATGATGATAATGGCAGCTAGAATTTATGAAGCATTTACCATAATCCAGATACAATGTTAAACATTGTATAGATTATCTTATTTAATTTTTTCAACAACTCTAGTAGGTACTACCTTCTCCTTTTCATAGATGGAGATATTGAGGCTCAGAAAGATTAGGGAACATGTCCAGGATTACACAATGAGTTCAGTAATATTCAGTGATGTACAACAAGCGAAGTCTGCCATAATAAGAACAGACAAAAAGCACAGTATTCAACTTGGCAAAAGAAAA
Source organism: Lemur catta (assembly GCF_020740605.2). Lineage (NCBI taxonomy): Eukaryota > Metazoa > Chordata > Mammalia > Primates > Lemuridae > Lemur > Lemur catta. The sequence continues at coordinate 14,674,445 of NC_059143.1, read as the reverse complement.
GCTAAGAACTTTTATAATCTAAGTATGAGGGGTTAACACAGACTTTTTCATCAAATTGCTAAAAGGAGCACTAATTTATTTTTAATCAAAGAATTACTAATTTGCACATAGACAGTAAACCTGGAAACATATTTCCCCTAAAAAGTAGCACCTTTATTAAAAGTACAACTTTCTCTAAAAAGGCAGAACATGTAAAATGTCTTCCCAAAGGCATAGATAAATTCAGAGGGGAGGAGTTCATGATTATCTGTTAATGGAAAGCAAGATGCTTGGGGAGCGCTCTCTGTCACTGATAAGAATAATGGCAATGCACCCTTGCTACAACTGTGACTCATTCTCTATTAGAAAGAGTGGACTAGATAGAACCACAAGTCTGAACCAATTTGCAAATTATGTTATATGGAAACTCAAGATTATTTAACACAGCATTTCTCAATAAGTGGTTATTAAATTTCCAGATGTCCCAAGATACTTGGGAATTATAAGTGAAATTTAAATAGATAATAGTTACTGATTTCAAACAACTATTCTAATATCCTTCTTTCATTCTTTCCTTACCCACTCCCTAATATCCTATTTTTAAAACAGAATGTTAGGAGAGTTTTCCACCCAACACATGTAGTGTTAGTGGAAACCAGTTGAGTAAACTCATTACTCAAACTCTATATCATTACGTGGTTTTGACTATACAATTTCTACTTGTTTTTCTTTTCAGTCACACATATCGATAGGTTGCTTAATTCATATACATAATGGGTTGTTGGTTAAAGATGGGAAGCTCAGGGAATACTGTGTTAATAAACAGAAAAAGAGTAATTTTACAAATGCACCTAAATATGCTCTTTGCTAGATACAAAAGTAAAATTCATTCCCCACCCTCACTCATCAAATTATAAGATTACGTAAAATGCACCAATATGTTTCTAGAATACCAAAAATCAAATGTTAAAAAGGTAAAAATTTAGTGATTATAATTCAACTTGGCTTTTCATATATGACAGGGAAAACACTCTCTCTTTCAACAGCATGTTACTTATAGACAATTTCTTGCAAACAGCCTAAAATTTTCTCATCACATAGAGCAAAAGTGCAAAAATTATAACAATAAACTAGTATATCCTTTCAATACTAAAATGTAGAAATTTCAAAATTTAGGTATTAAAACTTTTTTTTAATGCTAGAAAACATTTAAAAACATTTGGCTTCTCTCCTCTCCCCCAAAGGAAGTACAATATTTTATTTTTGAATTTGTTAACACTTTTTTTTCCTACATACCAATTTAAAGTAAATTAAATAGTAATTATTGAATGGTACAATGTAGATAATTGTTCTTATATAACATGAATATCAAAGAATATATTAATATACTGATCTAAAATACATACTTTCTACTTAAAATCAAGTCTTTATCACATGCTATGTAATGACAAAATTAGTTTTTTAATGCCTGAGGACTTCAAAAGATTATACATTACTATAAGAGAGACTGGTGAGTCAAAGATTGAGGAACACTAACTAATCTGTTTTAATCTCTTTAATATGTAAATGAAGAAAGGGCCCAAAAAGGCTAAGAAAATGGCCCAAGGTCAAACACCAGGCAACCAGCAATGGTGGGACCAGAACCCAGGCCTCTTAACTCCAAATTAGCTGATCCTTTCACCTAATTAACACCTCTCTGAATCATACACAGTCATGCCTCCCTTAACTATGGGACAGTTCTGAGAGGCAACTTTGCCATTGTGTGAATATCCTAGAGTGGATCTGCACAAATCTAGACGGTATAGTCTACTGCACACCTAGGCTATATGGCATAGCCTATGGCTCCTAGGCTAGAAACCTGTACAGCATGTTACTGTACTGAACACTGCAGGCAACTGTAACACAATGGTAAGTATTTGTATAGCTAAACAAATCTAACCATAGAAAAGGTACAGTAAAAATACAGTATAAAAGATAAAAAGTGACACACCTCTATAGGGTACTTACCATGGAGCTTGCAGGCCGGGAAGTTGCTCTAGGTGAGTCAGTGAGTGTGAGTGAATGTGAAGGCCTAATTACTGTCCACTACTATCTATAGACATTATACATACTGTACACTCAGCCTTCACCAAATTTATTAAAAAATGTTTTCTTTCTTCAATAATAAATTAACCTTAGCTTACTGTCACTTTTTTACTTTATAAAGTTTTTAATTTTTTAAAACTTTTTGACTCTTGTTCTATAAGATTTTTCTATTAAAATTTATTTTTTTTTTTTACTTTTTAAACTTTTTTGTTAAAAACAAAGACACAAACACACACATTCGCCCAGGCCTTCACAGGGTCAGGATCATCAATATCACTATCTCCCACCTCCACATCTTGCCCGCTGGAAGGTCTTCAGGGGCAATAACATACATGGAGTTGTCATCTATGATAACGATGCTCTCTTCTGGAACATCTCCTGAAGGACTTGAGAGTGTTTTACATTTAACTTTTTCTTTCTTTTAATAAGTAGAAGGAGTACACTCTAAAATAATTATAAATAGTATAATAAATACATAAGCCAATAACAGTCATTTATTATCAAGTATCATGTATTGTACATAACTGTATGTGCCAGATTTTTATACGACTGGCAGTAGTAGGTCTGCTTACACCAGCATCACCACAAACACGTGAGTGACGCGTTGCACTGCGACATTACGACGCCACAACATCACCAGGTGATAGGCGTTTTTCAGCTCCGTCATATATGCAGTCACTGACCGAACTGTCGTTATGAGGCACATGCCTGTGTAAAGTTCCACCTTCCCCTAGTGTGATGTAGGATACTCTCCTTGCCTGTTTTTGCTAGGTCCTATCACCTGACTTCCCTGTCCCTTTTCAGATTTAATTCTGAGTGTCATTTGATTCACCAGCCCCTGTCAGCCTTGGACCATGTCAGCATCCGCCTCTCTCATCCTTGCTGATGAATCCTTAAAATTCAAGTTTTTGCAAGGCACAAATGTAATCCATGCTTAGAGAGTGACATTTCTGATAAGATTTCTCAAACACTACATTGCAGCAAAAGGACAATGGAGGGGGAAAGTACAATTTTGGTTCTGGGCTAAAGAGGGATAGAGTCCAGAAGGCACAGCTAGTGTGGGGAATGCCTGGAGAAAGCAGCATTTTCTAGGGAAGGGAGGTCATTTCGGAGCAACTTACACGGCAAAATGAGAACTACACAGTTCACTCAAAAGAAGAGGCACAAATAGTTTAGGGTTTTCTCACATATGATAATATGAGGACATCTAGAGGTCAAAAGTAAAAAATTATCAAACAGTTGGATTCCATGAGAAGCATGTTTTCTAACCTCCTCTTTAAAAAGTATTTCAAAAGGTACCTGTGCGAATGAAAAAAAAAATGTACTAGTTTTTGCCAAAAAAAACCAAAAACTCTGCAATGATGAGTGTTTGTAAAACTGGCAAAAGAACCCACTGAGAGAACTCCCAATGTCCAAAACTGGAACAATTTGAGCAACAATAAATAAATTAGATTATAAATATCCATATTTATTTTATGTCCATAATGATATAAATAAATGACTGAAAAAAATCAATGCATGTGGGAAAAGAGGAAACTTCCCATGCAGTAGAATTTCAAATAATTTATGAAGGCAGGGCTGGCAGCCCACACCTGTAATCCCACACTTTGGGAGGCAGACAGGGAAGGATTGCTTGAGCCCAGGAGTTTAAGGCTGCAATGAGCTATGATCTCACTACTGCATTCCAGCCTCAGAGACAGAGCGAGACTCCTCTCTTTAAAAAATAAATAAATAAATAAAACATTGAATAATGTTTGTAAATGCTCTGCCCTCAAGGAAGCTGAGCTGACTCCCCACTCCTTAGGTGTGAGCTGGCATTCCTTCCACAGGATGGGGAGGAGGAGGAGAGGAGATAACACTGCCTCAGCTAGGTGACCAAGGTCAACATCAACAGTCATAAATCATGTTGATAGTATATACCCCCGATATAATATGATGAAAATGGCACTTAACCTCCGTGATCTTCCTCCCCAAATCCCAAAACCCCAGGCTAATCAGGAGAAAAACATCAGACAAATTCCACTAGGGGTTTCCTACAATATACCTGACCAGTACTCCTAAAACTGTCAGGGTCATCAAAAACAAGGAAAGTCTGAGAAACTGTCAGGAGCCTAAGGAGTCATAACAATTAAATCTAATGTCATATCCTGGATGGGATCCTGGAACAGAAAAAAAGACATTAAGTAAAAACTAAGGAACTCAAATAAACTATGGACTTTAATTGTTAAAATTAGTAAAAATGTGTCAATACTGACTCATTAATTGCAACAAATGCCCTATACTAAGATGTTAGTAACAGGGAAAACTGTGCAAGAATATATGGAAACCATACTATTTTTCTCAATTTTTCCAAAAATTTAAAGCTGTTCTTAAAAAATAAAGTCTATTTTATAAAATAAAATAGCTGTATTTTATCTTGTTACCTTCTAGTTACTTGCCAACACAAACCACACAGGCAATTTAACTGAGAAGAGAGAATAGGAGAGAAAGGGAAGGCAGAGCCGAGTCTAACTAATGTGGTTAGGAAGAAATCAATTCAAGGCCAACAATGTAAAGTCAAGGAAAAGTTCCTAGATTCAGTCTGTAGTTACTCTGAAAATAAGTTCACCTGCCAAGGGTCCAGCCTTTTGTTGTAAAGTAAATAACTCTTTTCTGACTGTTTCCTCCAAATCCTCATTGTTGGGATTCAGATCACCTAATTATACACAAAATTATCATCAAGGAGCCCCAAGAAAGAAAAATTATACAAACAGCAATATTTAATTTAATTTTTTAAAGATAGGAAATAAGCTGTGTGTGTCTGTAAGACACAGTGGAGAGCTAAAGAATCTATGAAATGTGATTGTATTTCAAGATCTATAGAATCCAAATATCCGATGTGGCAGGGTAGTTCTTTTTCCCACTATCAGAAATATATCAAATTATTAATCTAATAAAGATCAAATATTAAAACTCAATTAAAACCTCAAACTAAATGAAAAGAAACCTTAGTACTCCCGGAAGGTAATTCTGAATTACATCTGAAATAATTCCAAAAGACTGATGTGAACTTTCTCCTAGAGGCTACAGAAAGATCAGGTTAAGAGTATTCTAAAGAAGGATCTAAGCCTGTTTACTGTACACAAGGAAAGAGAAGTAAGTTACTGACATGGGCATACAAATAATTTATTTGACAAACTTGCCTCCCGAAATAATTTCATTTTCTGAGAGCAATACCGAAATGTTGCCCTAAAACCAAGGCTCTTGCAGAGCAAATGATTTTAATTAAAAAAAAAGATATGATGGTAGAAGGCCCTTCTTTATAAACTTCATCTGCATTTCCCTAAGAAAATAGCCAAGGTTTTCACTTCACAGAAACAGATTTGCATTCTCCAATTATCTTCAACTTGAAGGTTACAGAGTAAGCTAAAGGGGGAGGGGAAGTTTACTGAAACAGCTGTAAACACAAACTAAAGTAATCAAAGCAGTATTGGGAGGCCTAAAATTTGGTTGCCCTTTACCCCTTTAGACAATCAACTGCCTCCCAGCAGGGTGGGAACCTACACTATGCCAATAATTTACATAAGAAATTAGCAACCAAAATTTACATCTGAATGGTAACCCCCAGCAGCCCACCAGGTGTTAAGTATCTGCTTATCTAAATTGCCTCTAAAAATAGCTTTACCTTCCTTTCAGCCTTAAGTAAATAAAAGATTTCCCATGAAGGGAAGGTGGTATACTGAAACAAGCCCAGGGTGTATACTGCCCTATTTCACTGCCATATTTATAAGGAAAACTTCAGGGCTGTTGTCCCTTTGAGTAAGCAAATTCTTAGAACTATCTTAGAATGAGACATATTGAAAGGGCTACATGTAAACTGTAAACTACCAAATTATAAACTTTTTGTTTTAAATGCCCACCCCCAGGTGAATTAAAATGGGAAAATGAATAATGGACATTAATTGTAAGAACCTAAAGTATCTGATGTAGAAATCTAAATGGAGGACTTAGTGTTTTGGGGTTTGAATCTTAAATGTGGGTGAGGTAGTTCTTTGTTCTCAGAAAAACTGTACCTCCTTTATCTTTAAAATGACTATTACCCTTCCCATGTACTCATAATCTCGTGTCTTAAAGGTTGAGAAATACTGGCTAACTCTAGATCACTGACTTTATATCTTGGTGAGTACTAAACAGCTCTCCATATTTAGTTATAAATAATACACCAGTGCTGGGTTCCCCACAATGCAAACTAAAAGCACACCTAGGGCACAGGAAAAACAGGGGAATTCTCCTTATTTTTTGGTATAAAATGTGATATTTCAAAATGTCCTGTAAAGCTTCTATTCTAGTTCTATGTAACTCTCACATATAACAAGATTCTCAATGGGAAACCAACGATATTTTAAACATGATTTCAACTTTCACTTTGTTAACTGATAAATGAGTTGACTGCTGAATTAAATAAAAGACATGAAGATGGATATAAAACAAGTAAGAAGCAGCATAATGCTAGTCACTTCCCACACTTCCACAGGTTTAAAGGCCTGTATTACATCTATAATGACTAAATCACCATATATTAAGTCTGGGCAAAAAAAACAATCATAAGTGGAAGCAAATACAAATGATGTGCTAGATTAGGGGCAGGCCTCACTCAGAGCAGTGGCAAAACTGCTAGAGGCCACCTGTAGTCAATCAGGCAGATAGGCTACTTAAAGAATTATTCAGGTCTCCTCATCTCCTCAGTAGGGGATTTTGACCCCTTTACTGTTTATCAGATTGGAAAAAAAAGAAAGAAGAAAGAAAGAAAAAGTCAAGAGAAAATAAAACTCCCAAATAGTGCTATCTGGTGAATTTCCATATTTGAATTTCTAGTTTATTCCAATTATTTGCACTTCAAGCTTTGTAAGGGGCATGTCCTGAGATTTCATTATTTTTCTTTCCCTCTCCTAACCCCACCCCACAAGATTTGCATGCACTGAAATCATCCCAGGTTCAAGACAGTCTAGGTATAAAAATTGTATTCTGTCTAACCTGGATAAAGTATTATAAACTAATCAGGCTGGGATCGTCATGAAATAGCACAGTAAACAACTAAATGGAGGAAAGAAAGTGTAATTTAAGCTATGATATCACCAAAACCATGAAATACTGAAAATGCTTTACACCAAGATTTTCTTATTAAAAGTGTGGTTAAAGCCTTGGTGGAAGAGGAGCTTCACCCTCATAAATAAAATGGGATTATCAAAATATTTACATTTTTATCCTCTATAGATAAATTTTTACATTTGTAATATTTATGAAATATTACATTTAATAATTATATATTACATTTAATATTACATTTTTATCATCTATACTGGATGAGTGTTCAAAATAAATGTAAAAGGTAAATATGAAACATCTGATATTTTTCTGATTGTTTGTGGGAAGTAGAATAGAAAGTTAAGAAGAAAGAACACTAAAAAAGTTCTTAAAATAGTAGCAGGAAGTGCAAGGAATACTGGAAAAGCCTTGACCTGGGTTTAGACTTGCCTTTGCCACAGACCATCTGAGAGAAGTTATTCAACTGTGAATCTGTCTCTTCTTCATCTCTAAGATGGGATGATAAGACCTGTCTTTCTTAAAGACACCTGCTGTGAAGTCATACGAGATAACATAAGACCATAATCATTCCTCATTCCTTTCCATAATTACTGGTTTCCAGCCTTGAGCACCATATGTAATGATTGGAAATAGGCTAGAAATATTAGAGGGAAAATAGCAAAAGGGAAGCAAAACTGAAACCCACCATCTGTAGTGCAAGATCCTTCTGGGGCAGGTTTTTGTGAATAGGGAATTGGTGGGCTGTTTGAATCAGACATTTCTTCATCATCTTCATCATCTTCCATTTCAGTAACTGTTAGATTGTTAGAAAAATCCAGACTTCCATTTTGTGTGTACCGGTGTACCAAATCTTTATCCAGATCCTCCACCTTGGGTTTGACATCTGGGTAAGCAAATAAATCATAGCAAATTTAATAAAAAGATACTTAAGAAAAATTCCTAGTTCTGAAAGACATATTTGTAGAAAGGAAGATTAGCACTTTCTATCTTTTAGCTAATTTATTTCAGAGGTCTCAAGATTTGGAATCCCCACTTATTTTATTTTATATTTATATTTCATTTATTTATTTATTTTGAGACAGGGTCTCTCTCTTGTTGCCCAGGCTGGAGTGCAGTGGTGTCATCATAGCTCACTGCAACTTGAAACTCCTGGGCTCAAGCAATCCTCCTGTCTCAGCCTCCCAAGTAGGTGGGACTACAGGCACACATCACCACACCTGCCTAATTTTTCTATGTTTCGTAGAGACAAGGTCTTGCTATGTTGCTCAGGCTGGTCTTGAATTCCTGGCCTCAAGTGATCCTCCCTCCTCGGCCTTCCACTTCTTTTAAAAGGAGTCTATCCCCCTGTCCTCACCACCTTCTGCAAAATAATAATAATAATGATAAAACTTAAAAAGGAGTCTAGAAATGTGTGTGACTGAGAACCTTACCTGCAGATGAGAAGGGATGCTGATCAGGATCCAAGTACAGTTGGGAAAAAATGGGCCGTGGTACTACACTACTACATCTGAGAGAGGCTTCTATGGAGTTGTGGAGAGCTTCCTCAAATCGAGCAGATTTCAGTTGCCCAGCATATGAATTCCCCATGGTCTACACCTGCCCACCCCAAAGAAAAAGAAGAAAGGAGAAAATTGATATAATTAGAGGTTGTATGTCTCAAAGTACACATACAGCTAATATAAATTATATCAGTATATCTGAAGATGTCAACTATATAAACTACCTATATGTCTTGTTAAGATAACTTGTGTAAGTTGTTATCATATCATTTCTGCTTTTTGTCTTTACAGTTCAACCCCATCTCAAAAAGCCCCTTTAAAGGATTCTGTATCTAAGAATCAAATAGTAATAAATGCTTTAAGTTGAGGCTCTCCAACCAGTAAATCAAGATTGACCTGTCAATTGTGAAGCCCAGCCTGGTTAAAAATGGGGCCATGCTACCTCCTTAAAATTGGTGGGCAACCATAACCCCACACCAACTCTGTCACAGATTTCAGAGTAAATATCTAATTACTTCTCTCTTTACTAAGATCTATTACTCTAGAGGGGGGGAAAAAAGGCTCTCCTCTGGAAAAAAATGAAAGCTTTATAATAATATATTTAATTAACAAATTCCTGAAAGGATTTGAGCTTCTTAAACTCAAAGAACTCGTTTATGTATTATTAGTATTTATTTGAGAAACACTGTTGTTTTTTTTGCCTCATCTAAAGTACAATCTTATTTGGGACTTTTCAAGAAACTATATAGCAAAAAGTTTTGAAGCCATGACCTTTACTTCTCATCACTAGCATTTATTAATATATAGTACTTGCCAGTTACAAAAACTTCTATGTAAAACCATAATAACTATAATTTATTGGGTGCTAATTATTGGCTAGATCAATGATTCTTAAAGTATTGTCCAGGGGCCCCAAGACCCTTTTGGTGGTCCATGAAGTCAAAACTATTTTCAAATGATTACTAGAATATTATTTGCCTTTTTCACTCTCATTCTCTCATATGTGTACAGTGGAATTTTCCAGAGTCTATGTGATATGTGACATTACAACAGATTGCAGAAGCAGAGAGGCTACTCTTTTCACTAACTTTTCTTTGGAAAATGTAGTTATTTTTCATAAAATATGTTATTTATGTTAATATGTAGTAGGTTTATTATTAATTTTAAAAAATAATAAATATTTCATAAGTTTCTTAGTTTTAATTTTTAATAAATATAGCCTACATAAACAAAAACTCTATAGGGTCCTCAATAATTTTTTTTTTTTTTTTTCTGAGACAGAGTCTCGCTTTGTTGCCCGGGCTAGAGTGAGTGCCGTGGCGTCAGCCTAGCTCACAGCAATCTCAAACTCCTGGGCTCAAGCGATCCTACTGCCTCAGCCTCCCGAGTAGCTGGGACTACAGGCATGCGCCACCATGCCCGGCTAATTTTTTCTATATATATTTTTAGTTGGCCAGATAATTTCTTTCTATTTAGTAGAGACGAGGTCTCGCTCTTGCTCAGGCTGGTCTCGAACTCCTGACCTCAAGCGATCCACCTGCCTCGGCCTCCCAGAGTGCTAGGATTACAGGCGTGAGCCACCACGCCTGGCCCTGTCCTCAATAATTTTAAGAGTATATAAAAGGGTTCTGAGACAAACAGGTTGAGAACTGTTAGACTAGACAGTATGCTAAGGACTTTATAAAGGTTATCTCATTTAATCCTCAGTATTCTGAAGTAGGTATGACTTCTTCCCACTTCACAGTTTAAAAAACAAAACAAAAAACTGAAGCTTGAAGAAGCTAAGTGACTTGCCCACTATCAATTAGCTGTAAGGGGTGGAGCCAGAACTCAGTATCTAGCCAAGGGATGACACAGCCTGCACTTCTACTGTGTAGGCTCAACTTGGGTAAATCTCATTTCAAAACAGGTAATTTTGAGACTATCTTAGTCCCACTTCTCCTATCAAAGAGAGGGATAGATATTGCATTTCATCTGGAATGCCAACTCTGACTGACTTCCTGGAGGGAATCCCGGGAGGACTGGCTGAGAAGGACCCTGAGTATGCATCTGGCTCCTCAGGAAGGGGGCCATGGTCCTGCCTGCCGACTCATGGGCAGAGAAGGGGCCAGGCATAGCACATTCATATCCTACTCTCAAGTTTCCCAGACTTCTGCCCAGGAGCTCCATAGGAGATTTTGGTGCCTCTGAGCTACTTGTATGTAGCAAAGGAAGCTTCTTATGTGATTTCTGGTAGAAGTAGTATACAGTGATTTCCATAAGAGTGGCTAGGTTTGTCAAAACTTTATTAGAGATTCCTATGATTTGGAGGAAAAGCCAGGATCCTATTTTGGCATCATTTCTCATAATAGGTAAGAAAAAACTAAATGCTTTGGATTTAAATTACTACATTCCTTTCTTACAAAAAGTATATACCCCAAATGTACCACATCCAATTAAAAGTTGAGTATATACATATATATATGATATCCAATTAAAAGTTGAAATGGAAGAAAATCAACAAAGTCTGTCAAATGAAATTTTCCTGAAACATCAAGTTTTTGGCCAAGAACTAAGACTCCCCACCACTACAATGGTAAGCATTAAAAATTTCTAAAGCTCAAAAGCAATTTATTTTTCAACAGTACCACACATGATCAAAGCAGGGGTTGGAAGATAAATATGCTGTTTCACTAGCATCTAAGTCAAAATCCAACAACCATTTCACCTTTCGTCTTTGCTAAAAGGAGAACACCACCAGGAACTAGCAGAGTTAATAATGGGATTTCTTATCCGTGAACAATGGAATTACTTCAAAGGTAGACCTTTAGCCTTTCTCCAGAGCACCAAATGACTGGAAATCTTGCCTCTTCTTAATCTAGTACCACTCCAACAAGTTATCTTCCTTTCATCATGGAAAATCTTGAAAATCTACATTCTCCAAGAGATCTTTTTAGTTTAATAAAGAAGTGCCAAATTATACATGGAAGATCGCATAATCTCAATCCTCTCCCCTTATAGTTTAAGGAGCATAAGGACAGATACCTATAAACAAGGCAATAAATACTGTGCTGAATAAAAATATTAAATCAACATAAAAATGGGCAATGGCATTTCATCATCACAGAAGATATCATAATCCTACGAGAGCATTAGCAATACTCTGATAAAGACAAGGAGATGTATCCATTCCCCATTCAGACTTGGTGAAGTAAGAGGAATCAGCTGACTCTATTCCAAATAAAAACATAACTGGACATTTTAAAAAGGCTAACGATAATGTAAAGGATTACAGAACTGACCCTACACTTCTTTAGGGTAACTGTGGACTTCTGGCCTTAATTGTCCAACACTAGCCACAGAAAGGTGTGGTTCAGAGGAAGCCTGTGTAATATACGCCCAATATCACATTAAATCAAATGGTAACAGGAAAGCCAATGTGTGATATTCCTTATGGACTTAGATATTTTATGTATCTGGTTGACATCAAGTTTATGAGGCTGCATTACGTTGCTTTTCCATGTTTTCTTTTTTTATTGTAAAATTACAAAAGGATAAACTCTATTAAATATTTTGTTATAGCACTATAGACCTCTGAGATACTAACAAGACACTGATATGGAGATACTAATAGACACTGATATAAGGAAATGTTTAAGAAAAGGATAGTAAACAATATGGGCTCTTTCTGAATCACTAATTGCTCAAAATATAGATGGGATCAACTATAAACCACCATGACATTGTGATTTGGGGCCTTTCTGCTCTAGCCTTTTCCCTTTTTCCACAGAAACAATTATTAAAGAAGGGGGGTGGAGGTGGAGGTAGACAGGCAGCTTCTATATCTGGTGGCTTCAGGAAGGAGGACTGCAGAAGTGAAAAAAATGGGTAGTTTGAGAAGGAGGCACCTGCTAATGCTTCCATAGCCTCTCCTCAATTCTCCTTTTTCTCTTGAAAATGGAAAGGATAAGCAATGCACTTTCAGAGAGAGTACTCCTTGATCTATAATGTTTTTATTTCCTTTTTGTTAAAAATTTCATGGTTAATAATTACTGTTATTAATATTATACTTATACAGTAATTATTAAATACATAGCAGAGGGGTAGAAAAATTATCCTCAGTGATTAAATCTTCTTTTACTCTCAAAGACTTTTTACAGTTAAAGCATCAAATTAGATTATATTTTTAAAAAGTTAATTTAAATTTATATGCAAAGCATGTATCACAACAGTAGGCACTGTTGGTGTTGTTGGCAGTTGACAGAATAGTAGCTGCTGTTATTATTATTACTAGTACTGATAATGGTGGTGGTGATGATGGTGGTAGTGGTGGTGGTTATCATTGTTAAGAAACGTGAAAAGAAGCATTTTTCTTTGGACAGTTATAATAGTAACATGGAGTGCTAACTAAGTGCTGGGCAAGTACTATTACTGCCCACATTTTTAAGAGAATTGAGGCCTAGGGAAGTTAAGGAACCTGCCCAAGATCACACTTCAAGGAAATGACAAAGACAGAGCAGAACTTCATCAGTTTGGCTACAGAGGAAGCTCTCTTACGTTAGCTTTTTCACTTATGCCATTCAGTTATTAAAACACCTACTAAAATGACCCAGTTACGTAAATGGATACTCTGTAAAATACTACTACATTGCCAACTACCAAAAAAAAAAAAAAAATCAAGGAAGAAAATTTTTGTTTGCTGATGTGTCCTCATCTCTACATATCACAGCTGCAAGACAAGGCTGAAAAGGGAGTTTTAACTTAAGATATGGGCTAATAGGGACAAAGCCAAACAACAATTTTAAGAAACAAAACAAAATAAAGTAACCCTCCGTTAAAAAACTCCTCACTGTAAGTATTAGATAAAAGAAAAAGAGGAACAGAGGGTAAAATATCTAACAAAGAACAACTACATGCACACATACAGGGGAAGGAGGCACAGGCCTGGCCTTAGACTTCAAAGCATCAGACCAATTGGCAGCGCGACCAGCTGATTTTGGGAATTCTCTTGCCTGTACCCTTTTGCTCCCCATTGCTTCTGACTTTGGAAGAGTCAGTCATGTTTCCTTTGCTGTGGCAAATCTAGAAATTAAAAATATTCTTATCAACTTCCTAAAATACTTTCCTTCAATCTTTCTCCTCTCTAAATAAGGTTTTATTTTCTATTTTATAAGGAAAAGAGAAAGTTTTCTGGAGCTCAAATAATAAAGAGCAATTAATTTGAGAGTGTATTTTTCTTCTCACATCAGATTAAAAAGAAATACTAGATTTGAGATGTTGCCCAATCTTTACCTTAAAAAAGTGAACATAATTTAAATTTCCTTCCCCATTCCTGGCAGAACACTTAATTTGGGTAGGTAGGAGTCATAAGAAAAAATTGTTATATTAATAATATGATATGAATTTGTTAGAAATTTTATAAACACAATTTTCCCTGTGAAGATAGTATTGATGTAAGCAGAAAAAAAGCCAGGAAGTAGTAATACAATAGCTTGTTAATAATGTTTATCTATTGATGGTCAGATTGTTTACAGATTATTATCTTTCTTTTTTTTATTGGTAACTTCCAATTTTTAAAGTAATGAAGAGTATTGCAGAATAATACAATAAATGAAAAGGAAAATATCATATAGCAATGAGCTTATCCCAACTCTCTGACTATCCTTGAAAAAGTAGTTTAAAAAATAATTTTACTACTCAAAAATATGGTAAGAACAACTGAATTTGCAAAGTGAACCTCCCTCCACCCTTTGCTGGTGTTTCAAGTTTCCAAGGACAATGAAATTCACTGCAGTGCTTAAGCTGTGAAGCTCTCCCTAAGAGCTGGAGTTTCTGCTACTGCCTTCTAGCATAATCACTCCAAACTATTTTCCTCCAGGTACGATCATACATTTGTACTGATCCAACCATACTCCCACAACAAGTTCCTCTTTTGACTAAGTATAAATATTTTCAAGTACTACAGCTGGCATTTAATAAAAGTTGTCTTTTAATACCAACTATCTGAAGAAATAGAAACATTAATTTTTTTTTTTTTTTTTGAGACAGAGTCTCACTTTGTTGCCTGGGCTAGAGTGAGTGCGGTGGCATCAGCCTAGCTCACAGCAACCTCAGACTCCTGGGCTTAAGCGATCCTACTGCCTCAGCCTCCCGAGTAGCTGGGACTACAGGCATGTGCCACCATGCCCAGCTAATTTTTTTCTATATATATTCTAGTTGGCCAGATAATTTCTTTCTATTTTTAGTAGAGACGGGGTCTCGCTCTTGCTCAGGCTGGTCTCGAACTCCTGATCTCGAGCGATCCACCCGCCTCGGCCTCCCAGAGTGCTAGGATTACATGCGTGAGCCACCATGCCCGGCCATAAACATTAATTTTAAAAAGCATTTAAAAAGGAAGTGACAAGGAAAAATAAGAAAAACACTGATTTTTTAAAAAAAAATCACATACATGCTAAGAGAAAAAGAACTGTATTTAAGACAGTACTTTGGGGTTGCCTGGTTTTAATGGCAAGTTA
Organism: Lemur catta; assembly: GCF_020740605.2. Lineage (NCBI taxonomy): Eukaryota > Metazoa > Chordata > Mammalia > Primates > Lemuridae > Lemur > Lemur catta. Next base: position 14,659,303 of record NC_059143.1, on the reverse strand, counting down.
AGCTATGAAACAGGTAGATGGGAAAATACATATTCTAGGTAATAACTCATTTTTTAAGTTTTAAAACATGTATTTCCAAACTTTGTCTACTGAGAAGTCTGAAAAGCAATATTCATTAACTATTAATAAGCACTTCCTAGTACCCTGATTGCAGTTTCATAATACCTTCCCCACTGAAAGGAATCAAGAGTCCTTGAAAGAATGACCAGTTCCCAGTCTGGGGCAGGAAATAGGGAAGATGAGCCTCAAACATCCTGAGCTGGAAAGTAAAGAAGGTATCAAGAACTAATGGGTCATGTCAAAAGACATATGAAACCACCTGAAGGGCTCCCATTGGCTAAAGATTAGAGAAACTGAACATAAAACAGAATAAATGCAAATGACTGAAGCATATTTAAAACAGAAAAACTCACAAATTAATTTTGCTACTCAAGGGGAAACGAGAAAGCTCCTCTTAGAAGAAAACAAAAACAAACCACCTAATTGAACACTATTAGGAGGAAAAGAAAAGAGGGAAGCATTTATTCTGCTCTTTCAGTACTTCAAAGTAACCAAATAGTCTTGGTTATTGAGTTTGTTTTTTTTTTAAAGAATTCCAGCTAAAAAATGTGCAAAGAATGATGACTATAAAATTACCACTTTGCAACCTCTAATGAAAAATTCATGCAGGCAATGATAATAAGTGAAACCATGAGACAGAAGGTTGATGGGGAACTTTATAACAAGAGAGATGAAGCTATCACCTCCTGAACACAGTGATCAAGCTGAGCATCATTAAAAGTGAGGCAGTGAGACGCTGTGTGCCTTCCCAGCACACAGTGTTGATATGAAGACTCACACCACCCAGGAAGTATTCCTGCCAAAGGGTATAATGAATCTAGTCAACCCTCTAGAGCAACTTCCATTTATAGAATCAAGGAGCAAGTTAAATGAAACCACGAGGAAACAAGCAGATTCAGAATGAGGGACAGATCTATAGGGCAACTGACCTAGTTTCTGCAACAAGCCAAGGTCATCAAGTTTGTAAATGTTGGACCTAGGATTTAAATGTAAACTCAAAAGCCCATGCTTTTCCCACTAAAACATGCTGTTTGAAACAGAAACAAAGGTGGGAGGGAAGGTGATACACCCTGTTTGTGGGGCGTGTATGTGTGTGTGTGTGGGGGGGCGTTATTTTTGGTTTGAGATTAATATTTTTTAAAGCACAACTTATTGACTGTGTGCCAGGCACAGTACTAAAAAGACAACTTCGTGTAACTTCCTAGTTTTCTGTTACCTTTTTGTTGACAGATGTTGTCACTCACTTTTTAAACTTTAACAATCATTCACCCGGCCAGCCAGCATTTATAGAAATCCTATTATCAAGTAGTTCCTTACATTGGCTCTGGAATAAGATGATCTTAATTCAAATCCTGTATTCACATACAGAATTCCTGTATGACACTGGACAAGTTACTTCAACTCTCATCTGTCAAATGGGGATAATACTACCAAACTCATAGGTTTTTGTGAGAGTACATGAAATTTTACATATAGTATATAAAGTTTTTAGAACAGTGCCTGGCACAGAATAAGAATGCAGAAAATGTCAGTAGTAACAGTAGGCGGTTTGTTTGTTTTTTGTAGACAGGGTCTTGCTCTGTTGTCTGGGCTAGAATGTTGTGGTGTTATCATAGCTCACTGCAATCTCAAACTCCTAGGCTCAAGCAGTCCTCCTGCCTCAGCCTTCCAAGTAGCTGGGACCACAGTTGTATACCACCGTGCCTGGCTAAATTTTTCTATTTTTGGAGAGATGGGATCTAACTATGTTGCTCAGGCTGGTCTCAAACACCTGGCCTCAAGTGATCCTCCCACTTTGGCCTCCCAAAGTGCTAGGGTTTCAGATATGAGCCACTGCACTTGGACTGTTTTTTTTTTTTTTTTTTTAGCACTGTGCATACTAAGAAAATTAAGATGCATTTTTCCCTTGTATGAGTTGAGCACTACATTAGATTCTGGGGCATTGTTTTAGGAATAAATGACCAATGACCATTAATGTAAAAGTTCCAAAAGCTTCTATTTGTCACTATACGCTATTTTTTACAATCACACATACAAATCATGAGAGATGACTTCTGACACCAAGAGCAGTGCTGTCCAATAGAATTTTCTGAGATGATGGAAATGTTCACATTCTACAATGTCCAATAGGGTAGTTATGAGGTATACGTGGCAGTTTGGCACTTGAAATGTGGCCAGTGTGACTGAGGAACTAAAATGTCAATTTTTTTTATTGTAATTAACTTAAATAGCTACATGTGGTCAGTAGGTATCATATTAGACAGTGCAACCCCAGAGCTGCGGTCCTCAACCCCCAGGCAGCTGTATGTCAGGCACCTGGCTGCATAGCAGCTAGTGAGCTAGGGAAGCCCCACCTGCACCCACAGCTGTTCCCATCACTGCCTGAGGAGCCCCAGTCAGATCAGCTGTGGCATCAGACCCTCATAGGAGCTCGAACCCCACTGAAAACTGCACATGGAAGGGATCCAGGTTGCATGCTCCCCACGAGAGGCTGCAAGACCCCCTCCTCCCTAATCCCCCCCACACTCGTCCATGGACAAGCTGTCTTCCACGAAACCAGTCCCTGGTGTCAAAAATGTTGGGGGCCGGGCATGGTGGCTCACGCCTGTAATCCTAGCACTCTGGGAGGCCGAGGCAGGTGGATCTTCTGAGCTCAGGAGTTCGAGACCAACCTGAGCAAGAGCGAGACCCCGTCTCTACTAAAAAATAGAAAGAAATTATCTGGCCAACTAAAATATATATAGAAAAAATTAGCTGGACATGGTGGTGCAAGCCTGTAGTCCCAGCTACTCAGGAGGCTGAAGCAGTAGGATCGCTTAAGCCCAGGAGTTTGAGGTTGCTGTGAGCTAGGCTGATGCCACCGCACTCACTCTAGCCCAGGCAACAAAGCGAGACTCTGTCTCAAAAAAAAAAAAAAAATGTTGGGGACTGCTGCTCTAGAGTATGCATAATGACTGAGGGATAAAAGATTTCTGAAGTTCTAAGGGGACTGGCTGTGTCCCTAGTGATGTGACCTTGAACAAGTCACTTAACCCCTCTCAAGCTCAGTTTCTGCATCTGTAAGGTGAGTGCATAGAGTAGATTATGATTGTCCCTTAACAGCGATAAAATTCTTCAACTTTGTATATGAAAATCATTTGTTATATTACTGCTTACATGCTTTCTCTATTAAAAATATTCACTGATGAGAGCAATAATGTACAACTCCTAGACAAATAAACCATAATTCTTTCAAGTGCTCATAGAGTCTAGAATGCAAAATTAAAAACAAGCATATAAGTTCTCTTTCTTTTGTGCTTTTTTAGCATTTTATTTATTCTTTTTTTTTTTTTTCTTTGAGACAGAGTCTCACTCTGTTGCCCGTGCTAGAGTGAGTGCCGTGGCGTCAGCCTAGCTCACAGCAACCTCAAACTCCTGGGCTTGAGCAATCCTCCTGCCTCAACCTCCTGAGTAGCTGGGACTACAGGCATGTACCACCATGCCCGGCTAATTTTTTCTACATATATATGTTTTTAACTGTCCGTATAATTTCTTTTCTATTTTTAGTAGAGATGGGGTCTCGCTCTTGCTCAGGCTGGTCTGAAACTCCTGAGCTCAAACAATCTGCCCGCCTCGGCCTCCCAGAGTGCTAGGATTGAAGGCGTGAGCCACCGCACCCGGCTGATTTATTCTTTTAAATTGATATTTGTCACTCGCAATTACAGTTAGTTGGGTCTAGGGTTTGTTTAACTTTACCAATAGATTGTGAGTTTTGGGGGGCAAATATTTTGTTTAAAGCTGGAATGGAGTTTTAAAAAAAAAGAATAGATTGCACTTTTGTGTCATATCCAGTTATACATTAAACAGGTCTAAAGAGATATCATCTCTTCCCAAGCACATTCCAAAAAAGCAGAAAGCTAACCATGCATTCAAAAGTGTTCTAATTCATTTTTATTCATCCCACTTGCTGAGAATCTTTAGAAAATGCAAACAGATTAAAAGACAAAATTTTCAACCTCTTTTAATACTTCTGTACATTTAAATTCGGATGAATCTCTTTTGATACTTTCTGAAGCCAAAAGTATTTTAGATACTGAAACAAAAACCCAGCCCTAGTAAGTTAATTCTAAAATTTACCATTTTAGCAATATATTTACAAGATATGCAATATGTATTAAATTCTTATAGAAATAATTACTGTAATATACCAACTAATTTTATGATAATGACTAAAAACTGTCATAATTACAAGATAAAGTACAATGCTATTTTTCCTTTGTAACAAAGAGGTACACATTACTACTGGAAATCTTTACTTTCTTCCTTGAAATGCCAGAAATTCTTCTGTAAAATAAACACCTCCTGTCAAGACTCTCTGAAACTAGTATAATTACCAGAGGCAATCCCTGTGTAAGATCAAAGAAACAAACAATAATAGGCAACGTGTGACCTCTACCATGTCACCAGAGACCAATTTTTCAACAGGGAGAATAGTCAATAATCCAGAACAGAAAACATTAAATAACAAGAAATGCTTCCAAAGTGTGGCTCACCACATCCATCAACTCTGCCACACTCAGAGTTCAGAGTCTCTATGGTTTCAGAGAACAAACTTCTGGGGACATATCACAACAATCATTAAAATCTATATAAAACACCAGAGGCAAAAGCCAATTTCCCCAATGCACAGAATTTCAAAAGGTACTACAGTAATTTTCCAAATTTCATCTGATCCTTTAAAAGTATAGTGGGAAATAACTAAATATTTTTCACATACACTCACCTAATTTCTCTTATTTACCTAGCCCCATTGGATATTCCTAAGAAGTTATTTGGAAAGTGGGCTATGAACATTAACCAGATAAACATAATTAGTAATAACACATTAAAGACTTCTACAGGTTTTTTGGGTTTTGTTTTGTTTTTGATAATGGTGGGTCACTAAATCTAGAAACAGAGTCTCCTTTGTAATGTACTTGGATTACTAAGCATTATAAAGGTGCAAAGAGGGGTAAAGAAATTCCCACTCACAGTAATTACAGTAAAACAGAAGTGTATTTAAAACTGACTTTAAAATAGCACTGCAAATCAAAATGTGCCTTAGAATCAGCAAAATTTGATTGTGTTTCTTAAATACGACTGCCAAATAGCTGTCTTCTGCCAAAATCAGATGTGAGTTAGGGGATCAAGAAATGCATTTGAATTATTTAACCTGGAAAACACATGTTCTGCTGCTAACTTGAGGAGTAAGTAATAAAAGAGGAAGACTTAGCTTAAAAGAAAAAGCACTGGAAATTCAAAGCAACTGTAAACATTCTGTTCTTTTTCTTTTTTTAAAACCTTTTCATTTTGTTCTTTTATGCATTTCTTACTCCTGCTACCTTCATCTTTCCCCTGTCATCTGCCCCGTCTTTCCATCGTCTTATTAACATTGCTAATTGTATTTGTCAGTTTTGCCACAATTTCAATGCTACTTAAACAGCTGTGGGTTTTCTCTAGCAATTATCAGTCACTACACTTAGGTTTCTAAATTAGTTGTTGAAAGGTGCTTTAACCTTGAGAAAATAGAAAAAAAGCACACTGCATGCTAAGCCTTAGATTTATGTCTATGTTCCTCTAACACGACTAATTATTGAAAAGGATTTTAAAAATCACGCACACAAGTAATAAATACTGTAAATGTATAAATTAACAAGGCCTATTATATACTTCTCATCATTTTATCTTCTTTCTCTTACCATATACATTGTCATATATGCTTTCTTTCTATATATATGTATAGATTAGAATATATAGTGTATAAATTGGAATATCAAAATACTATCAGATTCCTCTAACAGTTCCCTTTCACAACCTATCTGCCAGGTGGCTAATACCTCTCAAAGGTATCCACAGTCATACAAGTGGTCTCTTGAGGTCATGGGCTGTGCTAAAGAGAGCTTTTACAACATGTAGATTTTGCCCCCCTTCTCCATTTCCCTTCAAAGAGAAAATTCCCTATTATATCGTTTTTCTTATTCTCTATCCTCAACTCTGACATTGATTTTCATCTTGACGTGTCCAGGGAGAAGCACAAAGTTTAAGGTTATTCATCAACTGATAGCCCCTTCTATCAACTACTAACAACTAAATTAAAAAAATCTGTAATCCAGAAATGTTACACTTCATGTGCCACCTATTTCCCTTATAAGTTAAAAATAAATTCAAAGATAACTTTTTAGAGTTAACAAGTTTTGGTATTTTTAAAGGTTTAATAATAATATACTGTTTATGGCTAAGGTCAAAAGCTTGTAGAATAATTTTTAAATTAATGTAGGTTCACTCCTACCTCTCTCTCTCTCTCCATCCCCAACCCCCTTCCCCCATTTTCTGCTCCGTGGAAAGAAAAAGGTGATATCTCAACAGTGAAGAATTCTTCACTGAGAGAGAAACCTTAAAATGATAAACATTTTGGACAGCAAAGTACACTTTAAACCCTAACTGTTCTTTCAGACCTATATTGACTCTTATAGTAGTTGCCAACATTTGGTAAGGATTATCCTTCCATTAGACAAAAGCAAGCATTCCTTAGATAAATCAGGAGTTTTTGCCATGAGACTCATAAAACCTTTTCACAACACAGATTTTCAAGAGAATCCTTTAAGGTTTTAGGAGGCTGCTCCTTTTACTAAGTAACAAAATACACCCCATGGTGTCTCACTGACCCCACTCAGCTGTCCTTTGACCTCCTCAATTGTTGAAGTCTAACTCCAGGGTCCACAGAATGTGCCTCCCATATCAAAAAGGCTAATGTTGCTTCCTCCTAGCACCTGGTGAAACAAAATGCAACAGTTCTCCCTCTTTCTTCTGCCTCCTCCACTCTATCTCTGACCATTTTCCAGATGTTCGAGGCCCAAATGTTAAGCTAATACTGGGTTTCAGTATCTGCGTGGTCACCATGAAGGCACAAACCAGGACCAGGCTGAAGTGGCAATGACCCTCTTGTTCTTTTTGGCCTCAAAAGGATACAACGGGTCATAAAAGAGGAAAAGATCTTTGGCCTCTTTTGGAAATACCAGGCTATTTAAGCACATTAAGCACATTGTAATTCTAAAAGGAGACAGTCTTAGGATATACCCCTTCCCTGATAGACAAGAGTTAACCTAAAACAGTAGCCCTAAATTTTCAATTCTAAGCCAGCTTTTGATTTTCTTTGACATGGGAGGGGGAAAAAAGGCTTTATCTTCTTTTTCCTTTTTTAAATTAAAAGCATTCTAAAAATAGAAAAAAAAACTTTCATAAAACCTTTATAACATACATCTCAGGATAGTGTTATATGATATAAATTTTAAATATATGTGGCCACTGGATATAGTTTGGGTTTTTCTGCAGAAGCCAATAATCTAGTCCCTTTTATTAGACAATTTGAAAGATAAAATTTCAATCAACAAAGGGGAATCAAAAACTAAATTCTTATTTTCTTAATTTAAGTATATAAGAAATATTTACATAGGAAAAATTTAGGTATACAGGCTGTTATAGGGAAAAAAACTTATTGCAGAATAAGTTTTGTTGGGGAGGAGAGAGAAGATGGGCAAGGGGAGAGGAAAGCAGGGAGGGGAGGAAATAGAAGGAGAAGGAATATTGCTTAATCACTTTAAGGACAATGTATAGTGGCTTTATTTAAATTCTAAATACAACTTCCTAAAACAAATTTGATCTTGAAAGTTGTAGAGGGGGGCATATATAATTGTACAATACCTTGGTTTATTTATTAACATTTTTGAATCACGTTCATGATTAGGTTGGGCAGTCAACACTTCAGGGAGTCTGTTGCCTAGATTTTAACTTGTTTAAAGCTTTTTTTGGCACCTGCAAAAACATAAAAAATAAAAATATGTACATAAAGACATAAGTTAATTTCCAAATGCATTATATTCTACAATACAATAATCTAAATATTTACAATTCCACAAAAATCACAAGTAGAAATTAATTATCAAAGTCTTATACAACTCCATATACATCATAATGGGTAAATATATGGAAATTCTCCCTTCCTAAATACTCCCAAAATAATACTCCTAATTATTTATACTCAAAAATAATTTCCACCCACTAAATGTAAGTTGAATTAAGTCTGTGAAGTCTGCATTTATGACAGGTGTTACCATAATGCCAAAGCCCATAGACTATTTTTAGCAATGAAATTAGTGTAAGGTAATTTTCTTACTCTAAGGATTTTAAGAATAATAATCCCTGATAGTTGGCCAAAATTTACTCAAAAAACTATCAACAATGTAAAACACAACTAACATTGATTGAATAAATTCCAAGAGGCTTGCAAAAAGAAAAAAAGCTACTGTTTCCTACACTTTTGAGTGGTGTATTTCTAGAAAATATTAAACTAATTATAATTACATATAATTGGTTGAAAATTATAGTGTGCTATTATTCTTTCTGCTTACTAGATTATGATCAATATAAACTATTTCATGCAAAAATAGGAAATATAGTGGTAAAGCATAAAGTGAAATAAAACTATCATTGATACATAAATTAGAAGCATCTAGCCCTTTGTTAGTGTGTCTAAAGAGAAAACGAGGATTTTCCTACAAATGTACTAATGTCAATATAAATATTTATAGCGCTAAAATATTTGAAGTAAAATTAACTTAGGTTGTCTAAAAAATGTTTTTTTTTTCATTTTGCTTTTCTTTTATGCCAACTATATAGAGAGGAAAGAACCATTTTAGACTTTAAAATAAAAATATCTTACCTCTCTTAACTGTCAGAAGAATGTCCTCAGGCAAAAGAGTAATTCAAAATGCAAGACCCAGATTTTCAAACTCACATATTTTGCATCTCACCCACACACAAATAGACATCTTTTTCTAAGTCAGGAGGAGCCTTGCTACCTACATCCCAAACCAAGATTACCCCATATGGTCAACAAGGTCAAACTGCATTACTGCCAATGAAACTATATTACTCCACAAGGACCTTAATGATTTAAAAAAAAGGTCAGTAATCCAATTCCAATAGCTTCAGAGTCTAAAATTGCTAATTTTTGGCCACGTGCTGCACACTTCACCTGTTAGTAATGACATTTTTGTATTTTCTTCTAATTACACTCAAAGCTAAGACCTTTGGCCCTGGGCCACAGACCCCTATTCAGGCTGCACACATTCTCCTAAATGACCTGATCCTTTGTTGTCACTCTTACTCTTTCATCTATTATTTACACCCATAGAGAAGGAAGATACTCAACCATTTGTATAGCTTAAAGCTTCTAATCATCTTAATTTCTTTGCCTTTCAACCTATGGTCTTCTTCATAGACAAATGCCAAAAAGTTTGACAAAATCATTTTTTTCAATCGCATTCCACTCTGCCCCACTTCTTTGGTCAACCTCCTTGCTGTTCCTTGTCTTTCATGGGAGGGACTTTGTATTAGCCAGGATTTACAAATTTTGACCTTCACCAACAAAATGAATTTCTAAATACAATACAAATCTCCAACTTGTTCTGACAGATCATTAACAATTATATTTCTTTCTTTGATCAAAGAGCCAACTTAAGTTGGAGGTTCCTGAAAATAACTTAAAATCTGCACCCAGCCTCCCTTTAGCATGAGCATAGAATTTTCAGGATTCCCCTATGAAAATGCCAAAAAGCATTCAGTAAACAATAAGGATGTTAGTTATGTGGCCAAAACTTTCCACACATTTTAATATCTATGCTTGCTCAGTTGCTTACTGAAAAAGAAAAAAACACAGAGGGAGGAGAGAAAAAAGTGAAAATAAAATAAAAAGAAAAATTTAAAGGTTGGATTTTAAATTTAATCTTTAAAACATTTTATAAGACTACTAATTCTCCAAACGCAAAATCCTCACATAATATATTTGATGTCATTATTATTTCCCAACAGTTTTCACAGATTTTTTAAATAATTCAAAAACATTTTGCAAACCCAAAGCACAGAATTGTTTACCATGATGTAGATGTCTCCCTCAGATCATGATAGCCTCCCAAAGATTCTGATTTCCAAGATGTTTATAAAATGACATCTGATCCATCTTTGCTCTCTCTTCCTCTATTGCTCAGCTTACTCTTGATTTCTAACAGTGTTTCCTTGTTGTCTGTCCCCTCTGCAGACCCTGAAACCCCTTGTCTTTTCTTATTTTCACCATTTGCTTCAACCAGCAGTTCACTGGAGACCCATCCATCTTGTAATGCCTAAAGTGACAGATGCTCTCAGGAACGACCACACTGCTGAGTGAACAAAAGATAACATCACCCCCAGGAACTCCAGAGAGAAATACAACTGCAACCTTAAGACAGGGGCTGACTTGACAGACATTGGACCATAAACCTCTTCTAAGCGAAAAAGAAAACAATTGCCACACACACAAAAAAATCTGACACAATCAAAGGCAGAAAAGAGTGATTATTTGTGGATTGCCTTTTCACTCTGTAACTCACTTTCCCCCCCCTCCCCAATGCTTTTATATTGGGGCAATTCACTCACCAACAGGCAAGAGAAGTTCTTGGGGGGAAAAAGCCTCTCTCAAGTATCTTCTTTTATTCAACAATATTCAAAGTGAAATTCATTCACATGTGTGTTTCAGGAAATCTAAGACTAGATACGCATTCTTAAGCCTGACCCTTCTTGTTTGCATAAGGCAAACTCAGAAATGCTGACTCAGTTCTACTGCTGTGAAAGGCACATGCATGCTTTGCAAATTAAAAACACATTAGAAATTAAAAAGCAACATGTGACAATGTCAACAATATGTGCAGCTCATAAAAAAAAAAGCTCACCATTGATTCATTAGACAACCTCCAACTTGGGTTAAAAAGACAGTTAACAGAGAATTCTGGGAAAGGCTGCAGATCTCTTTTTCTAACAAAGGAAAGGTCATATTAACATCTCCCAGCAACAAACTAATGACAGGGAAGCTACAGACGCAGGAGACTCCGCCTGATGCCATCCAGGGTTTTGGGGTTTTGTTATTGGTGTTGTTGTTATTTAAAGCATGTTATTTAAAATCATCATACAGCAATAGTAAGTAAATATATCTCTAATATTTAGATATATACAATGAAGTGAAATTTTTGAAGCGCATAAAACAAAAACCAACCTGGAGGTCAATTAAGAACCTTGTGTGATCAATGTCAATTACAGAGATTAACAACCGTTTTTATAATAGATATCAAGCAACACAAGGGAAAACCTCTGTTGCAGCTAAATACATTATTAGTCTCAAAAAGGCCAAATCATACAAATATTTATGTTTATATCTAAAGTATCTGAAGTAAAGAGTTTGTATCTAAAGTAAAGCTCCAAAATGCTAAAGAAAGTTCCATCAACAATACTTCTAAGAAGAAATGCAAGCATTTATAATGACATTTCTTTAGGAAAAAATTTTAATATTTCTTAAAACCTTTGCGCAGAGAGCCTTTAAGTTACGCTACAGTCATTTTTCTTTGGAGTCACAAATGACTCCTCACATCCCCATTTTCCAAGGTAATATAAATTTTAAAAGATATTTCATTTTATCTCCTGTGTTTGAATTATTTGGGGGTGGGGAGTAAAGAAAATTTTTCAACTTGATAAATCAACATATCTCTTATTTAAACATTTTTATGTCTCCCTTATTTCCTCAAACATTTCAGTATATCTTTACAAATAACAAGTACAGTATTCCACAATCTCAGAATTTTTAGGTTTTATTTTTAAGGCTGACAAAACAGAATGCATACAAAATAATAAAATGCATATGTACAATTACATAACATAGTAAAGATTAATTATGGAATGCTCATCATTATATAAAAGACTTATTCTAATATGGACTGGATCTTTATCTAGAAAACTTTGTAAACAAAGCCTTACACACACTGGCCTTAAGTAATGCCCTACAACCCATTAATCCAAAAGTACCACATCATTCAACACTCTCAAACTTTGGCATTAATACCAAGAGAGAAGTGACCTTGAAATGACAGCTCCATTGCAGAAGTCGCAAAAAAAAAAAAAAACCCAATTAAATGACCTACTTTTAAACACAATAGGATCAATATGCATGCAAGAAAAGTACACCCCTGTGGAAAGTTCTTATTGCCTGATTGATCAAAAACAAAACAAAACTTTTTTTTTTTTAAGGGCCTCTTCCAGATCACAGTCAGTACCAGAAATCCACACAGGAAAAAAATCCATCAAAATGAAACCCTAAAAGGGTTTACCCTTCACCATCCTATTTGCACTTCAAAACCCTGTTAGTCCTTCAGTTAAACCCCAGGGCTGAACCATTTCAATAATAAGAGAGGTGACCAGTAGTGATTTATCTCCCATTTGGCCTCTGGACAGAGCTGTAATGTCTAGGAAGCTTCCCTTCCCTGACTGAAACCCTCCCCCAAGTCCCCACCTTCATCTGTGCAGCCTTGGATCTGCAATATCTAACAAACATGCCCCTTCCAATCAGATGCAAGAACAGTGTGTAACTCAAGATTTGGGTACATTTTCTTGGCAATGATTTCAGAAAATGGAATGCTCCTGAGTAATCAGAGCATTGCAAATATCAGGTTAAATTTCAGGTTCTCTTTGTTGTAAGTTGGGGAAGAAAAGAAACTTCCTTAACTGTAGCCTCTTTTTTTCTCCCATAATGTTAATTGTTATCAGAACTTCTTAAACTTTTCCCAAATTATATCTTGGTATTCTTTGTTCTGGACCACATTAGCTAACTTCCTGGAGTGCGGTGTTCATCTAAAGTTAAATCCTTACATTGTAAAATGTCTTAACAAAGCCAAAAAAGTAAAGATTTCAGAGGTCACAGACTTCTGGGTCAAAAAGACCTAATAGCAGATATCGGACCACTATGACTCAACTGATTTATCCTACCCTTGCTATCAAATATATACCATAACTGTTATCACACACACACAATTTTCCTCTAGTAAAATAAACACAAACAATGTCAACAGTTATTTACATTGAAATATATGTCCCCCCAAATCATCAAATGTGAAACACAGTGAAGTTAATTCCTTAGAAATAGAGGATATTGGCCGGGCGCGGTGGCTCACGCCTGTAATCCTAGCTCTGGGAGGCCGAGGCGGGTGGATCGCTCGAGGTCAGGAGTTCGAGACCAGCCTGAGCAAGAGTGAGACCCCGTCTCTACTAAAAATAGAAAGAAATTATCTGGCCAACTAAAAATATATATACAAAAAAAAAATTAGCCGGGCATGGTGGCTCATGCCTGTAGTCCCAGCTACTCGGGAGGCTGAGGCAGTAGGATCGCTTAAGCCCAGGAGTCTGAGGTTGCTGTGAGCTAGGCTGATGCCACGGCACTCACTCTAGCCCGGGCAACAAAGTGACACTCTGTCTCAAAAAAAAAAAAAAAAAAAAAAAAAAAAAAAAAAAAAAAAAGAAATAGAGGATATTTTGTCACTAGGCCTGACTGATCTATTTCATAATGTTGTTCACTTGCTTTCTAGAGTAGAAAGAGAATAAAAAGTGTATACATCTTTTCCCCTACCTATTCATTTTTTTCTGTTTTATTTAAATAAGAGGAGTTGGTTTTTCTAATTGATTCTGATAAATTCCATCTGAATGCCACATTAACAACTTGCACCAAATGATTCAATTACAGTGATCCAATTTTACAAGTTGAAAATGTTCAAGCTATTTCATTCACTTCATAAATTTGGAGACTCCACAGGCAAAGATGAATGTATTTCATTTAAACCTAATAATATCAGTTAAGAAAAGCTTAAAAATAAGAAAGGCAAATATATGGCTGTTAAAAATACAAGCAGTAGAAATTTTTGTCAATTGAAAGGAAAAAATTATTCATGTTTTTGGAGGTATTTATTAACAAAAATTACATTTCTTCAATTAAAAAACGTACCAAAAATGTTCTTATACCTCATTGGCAAATATATTTCATTTTCAGAGTCCTAAATACCACAAATTCCAGAAAAACCAACTCTCCTAGTAAATGACTTTATTGCATACTATCAGATCACTGAGTCTCAGATTTATATTTGAGATGACATAAGAATTCAAACTGGCATTAATAACAATATTCAGGAAAACAAATTTCTTAACCTACTACATGACATTAAAAAAGAAAAGCTTTCCTCAGAGAATCAACAAGAGTAATTGATGCACCACAGAGGAAATATTCAATCTTCATTAAATATTTATTCAGTGCAATAGATTGTTAGGTGCTATTTAGACCTCAAAGAAGAAATAGTTCCTGTCTGGTAGGAATCATGTCTTAGGAGAATTGAATGGAGATAAGAGGCACTTCCTCAAGTCATGGCCCTATACTTCAAAATGACAATGCTAAAAACTGAAAATGTACTGTAAAATGTATATTACTACTCTGAAATCTGATACCAAAGAAAGTGATACTTAAGGAGTATTAGCTCCAACAAGGTTTGGGCATGCAACTTGAGTTCTTATTAATACAGCACAATAAAATCTGGATGTTCAAAACGCACAGTTCCCAACTCTGCCCCTCAGTAACTATGGCCAAGACACCTATCTTCTCTGGGCCTCAATCTCCTTATCCATAAAATGGGGGATAAAGTAATACACTTCTAGATTGAAAACACTGCGGTTGTATATATTTGCAGATGACATGATCTTATATATAGAAAAACCTAAGACTCTACTAAAAAACTGGTACAACTAATAAACGAATTTAGTAAAGTGATACAAAACATACAAAATCAGCATTTCTACACACTAACAACAAATTATTCAAAAAAGAAATGGAAAAAAAAATCCCATTTACAATAGCTACAAAATGAAATAAAATATTTAGAAATAAGATATTTAGAAATAAATTTAACCAAGGAAGTAAAAGATCTATGTACTGAAAACTATAAAACACTGATGAAAGAAATTGAAGACACAAGTAAATGGAGAGATATCCTGTTTTCATGGATTAGAAAAATTAATATTGTTAAAATGCCCATACTTCCCAAAGCAATCTACAGATTCAATGCAATACCTATCAAAATTCTGATGATATTTTTCACAGAAATAGAAAAAACAATCCTAAAACTTGTATGGAACCACAAAAGATCCCAAAAGGCCAAAGCAATCTTGAGCAAAAAGAACATAGCTGGAGGCATCACACTACCTGATTTCAGTATCTACTACAAAGCTTTAGTTATCAAAACAGCATGGTATAGATGTAAAAACAGACACACTGGCATAAAAATAGATCAACAGAATAGAATAGAGAGCCCACAAATAAATCTATGCATTTACAGTCAATTGATTTTTAACAAAGATGGCAAAAAAACATGTGGGTAAAGGGTAATCTCTTCAGTAAATGGTGCTGAGAAAACTGGATATCTACGCGCAAAAGAATGAAATTAGACCCTTATCTCACACCATACATAAAAATCAACTCAAAATGGATTAAAGACCTAAATGTAATTAATGCCTGAAACTATAAAACTACTAGAAGAAAAACAAAAGGGAAAAACTCCATGACATTGGTCTGGGCAATGATTTTTTGGCTATGACTCCAGAAGCACAGGCAACAAAAGCAAAAATAAACAAATGGGATTACATCAAATTAAAAAGCATCTGCATAGCCAAGGAAACAATCAACAGAGTGACATGACAACCTACAGAATGAATGAAAATATTCGCAAACCATCATCGAATAAGGGGTTAAAATCTAAACTATGTAAGTAACTCGAATAACTCAATAGCAAGAAAACAAAAAACCCCAATTTAAAAAATGGGCACAGGACCTGAGTAGACATTTTTCAAAAGAAGACCTACAAACAGCCAACAGTATACGAAAAATGCTCAACTCCTCTAATCACCAGGGGAATGCAAACTAAAACCACAATGAGATATCACCTCACACCTATTACAATGGCTACTATCAAAAAGATGAAAGATAAGAGTTGGAGAGGATGTAGAAAAAAGGGAATGCTTGCATGCTCTTGGTGGGAATGTAAATTAGTACAGCCACTATAGAAAAGAGTATGAAGGGTCCTTAAAAAATTAAAAATAGAACTACCAGATGATCCAGCACTCCCACCGCTGGGTATATATCCAAAGGAAATGAAATCAGCATCCTGAAGAAATTTCTGTACCTCCATGTTCATTGTAGCACTATTCATAATAGCCAAGATATGGAATCAACCTAAGTATTCCTCATAGATAAATGCATAACGAAAATGTGGTGTATATACACAATCGAAAATTATTTGGCCTTTAAAATGAACAAAATCCTGTCATTTGGAACAACATGGACGAACCTAGAGGACATTATGTTAAGTGAAATAAGCCAGTCACAGAAAGACATATACTGCATGATCTCAATTATATGTGTGGAATTTCAAAAGTCACACTCATTGAAGCAGAGAGTAGAATGGTTGTTATCAGGGGTTGGGATGGAGAGGGAAGTAGATGTTGGTCAAAGAACACAAAATTTTAGTTAGATAGAAGGAATAAGTACAAGAGATCTATTGTACAACGTGGTGACTACAGTTAATAATATGTACTTGAAAATTGCTAAGAGAGTAGATTTGAAGGGTTCTTACCACAAAAAAATTATAAATGAGGTAACAGATATGTTAGTTAGCTTGATTTAGCCATTCCACAATGTATACATATTTCAAGACATCATGTTGTACACTATAAATGTATATACAATTTTTATTTGTCAATTAAAAACTTTTTTTTAATTGGGGGTGGGCAGGGAAAAGATCCCATTCTCAATAGCAACGTGAAAAATAATGCCTAGGAACCATCTTAATGACAGATAGGTGATAATGTTATTTTTTAATTATCAAACTATTAGGTGATTTAAGTGAAAATTTACACACAGAGAAATATAGTAGGTTCTTTAAGAGAAGTCTAATCATTGTAAAAATATGTATTTCTCAGACAAAATAATAAACAACACAATTCTAATTAATGTATCAGTAGAATTTTTGTGAAACTTTACAGAAACATCCATAAATTAATAAGGATGATTATTAAGGAAAAGACAAGAAAAAATCTTTTCAAAAAGGTTATAAGGGGAGGCGAGTCTGAACCACATAAAACCATACTACAACAAAAGCTTTTGGTCATTAAATCCATGTCACAAATCCAATGAACATTTTTCAATTCTCATCTAAAATGCCCCTTCAGTAGACTTCTCAAACTTTCTTACATTCTGCTGGATTTCATCTCACTGCTTTTCTAGTTTTCCTACATCCATATGCTGCTTCTCAATTTCCTAAATGTTGGCATTGCACAGAGCTTAGTCTGTGGTAGCCATCTTCCAAGACGGACCCAAGGGAGTCTCACCTCCTATATAATACCTTCCCACATTGAATCAGGGATGACTTGTATGATCAATAAAATATTGACTAACAGACAGTGTGTGATTTCCAAGGTCATAAAAGATACTGCAGCTTCTGCCTTGATCTCTTGGATCACGTGCTGTGAGGGAAGGCAGTCACCATGCTTTAAGGAAGCTCAAGCAGCTCTGTGGAACGGCCCTCATGGGTAGGCACTCTTCCCAAAAGCCTGTACCAATTTGCCTAATTGTTCTCCTTGCCTCCTCTCTGGCACCTGCTAATCACTTATCTGCATTACAGTGCAAGTATCATGTCAACTCTTTGCTAAAAGCCTTCAAGGTTTTACATTGCTCTCAGGATAAAAACCAATTTCCTAAGTAGCCCTGCCCATCTCTCCAGCCTTATCTTACACTGCTCTCTTCCTCAACGCTGTGCTCCAGCAACAATGATCAACCTTTAAAGACAGATTCCCTCTACCTGTATTACCACCTACCTCTATCTTTTACTTTTGCCTATTTAAATTCCTTTCATCCTTTAGATTTCAGCTTGAACATGGCTCCTAAAGGAAGCCATCCCTGACTCTTCTTTCCTACAAGCTCTCATAGAACCTTGCTTATCTCCTTTCTAACAAGTAACTCACTTTTGAGCTATGTAATAATCTGTATGATTAATTAATGCTGTCTTCCCTATTATATTCTAAGCTCCATGAAAGCAAAACTGTTTTTCTGTTTTTGCCTATTATTGAAATCACAGCACCTACTATAGTACTCTTCAACATAGTGGGCACTCAAAAATATTTTTTGAATAATTTAATATGCAGGGCTGGAACAAGAATGAGAAGCTCACTGGTGATGGTCCAAAAAGACTTTCTTATCTCTAAGATTATTATATAATAATTGAGACATTATAAAATAATAGAGGGAAGGACAAATTATTCATTCAATGATCCTGAAATAATGATTGACAATTTACAAAGTAATAGTAAAGAAACAACTTACATGAGACACTAAAAATAAAACCCAGAGAGAATAAAAGATTAAATTTAAACGTTTATACATAAATCCATTTATATGACCATCCACACCAAACCATATAAAAACTAAGAGGAGCCAGGCGCGGTGGCTCACTCCTGTAATCCTAGCACTCTGGGAGGCCGAGGTGGGTGGATTGCTCGAGGTCAGGAGTTTGAGACCAGCCTGAGCAAGAGCGAGACCCCCGTCTCTACTAAAAATAGAAAGAAATTATCTGGCCAACTAAAAAAAAAATATATATATAGAAAAATTAACTGGGCATGGTGGCGCATGCCTGATGTCCCAGCTACTCGAAAGGCTGAGGCAGTAGGATCACTTGAGCCCAGGAGTTTGAGGTTGCTGTGAGCTAGGCTGATGCCATGGCACTCACTCTAGCCCAGGCAAGAGAGTGAGACTCTGTCTCAAAAAAAAAAAAAAAACTAAGAGGAAACAGAATTATTTATTATACTGATATTTATCACCTACATTACCAATATTTAATATGGTATCATAGTGAAAATTTAGCCTTCTAAACCTAGAGATCACAAAGGAAAGACTGACAGATGTGACTAGTGAAAATATTAATATAAAACTGCTGCATATTAAACAAATAAAATGAAAAAGCAACCAGCTAAAAAATGTTTCTAATGAAAAGAGGTAAAGTCTATTATCCACATGATAATGTAAAACATTAATACCTCTACCCCTGAGAATAAACTAATATTCCATCAATAGAGAAATGGTTAAGCACATTATAGTAACAGTAACAACTGCTACCATTTATTGAATACCTACCATGTACCTCACATACACTGTCTAACACTTATAAATCCATCTATAAGTGGAATACTATGAGAAATATATTTTTGATATAGAAATATAGTATATAAAACAGAAAAATATGTTATGCTTCTACAAGGAAAAAAATGCATGTGTAACCTGCTAAGATAAAGATATAAGTCCAAACAGTGTGATATAAATCACATTACAATGGGTGATGTGATTCTAGAATATAATTTTTTCCCTTTATGCTTACATTTTGTAATTTCCTACAGTAAATTTTGTACTTTAAAATTTTAAGCACATTGTAAGCTTAATTAAGTCCTGTATCTTTTATGATTATCATTATTACTATCTTTATTGACTTTGAACATTTGATACTGCAAAACATTGACTTCCTCATTTGATGAGTAATACCTTTTCACATGAGTAGGTTTATTATAGGCAAAAGTACTGTGACAAATACCATTTATGAATGTTCGTAAAGACTGTAACTACAATTTGTTTTTTAAGACCCCTTCATATATTGTTTTTATTATAAGCCAGTACATTTGTTAAATTTATTTATAATAGCTTGCTTATATGGAGCTTTGCAAAAACTTTCCATGATCATATATGAAGTAGTCCAAAATTCATAACCCCTAGGATGAAACACAAATTTCACAACCAAGTGTTTGAAAACTTTTGTTAATTATCTTCCTGCACCTATTCAAACTTATCACCCATCATACCCTAGTACACAATATCTGTTCCTATCAATTTGATTTCATTGCTGTTTCCCACAAATAACAAACCCACATCCACCTCTGTGCCTTTGTTCAACTTGTCCATCTTACTCCCTCACTCAATTCTTCAGCCAGTCTTACTTTGCTCACATTTATCTTTCTCCTTTTAACCCCCATATCACCTACCATGGTTCTAGGGCATATGGACACTTAAGAAAAGATATCATTAAAATATTTTCAAAACAAAACCTACCTATATTGAATTAGTATGGAAATAGTGCCACTGTCAGTGTTTAAAATAGAATATTTCTCTTTTAAGAATTTTAAAAAAATCTTTTAAACTTTTTGAATAGAAAATATATTTATGTGATTAAAAATCTAGAAATAGAAAAGATAGTAAAACGTGTCCCTTCAACTCTTGTCCCACAGTCTCCCCTCACAGGAAACTACTTGGATTGGTTTTTTAAAAATATATACTTCAGGCCGGGCGCGGTGGCTCACGCCTGTAATCCTAGCACTCTGAGAGGCCGAGGTGGGTGGATCGCTGGAGGTCAGGAGTTCAAGACCAGCCTGAGCAAGAGCGAGACCCTGTCTCTACTAAAAATACAAAGAAATGATCTGGACAGCTAAAAATATATATATATAAAAAAAATTAGCCGGGCATGGTGGTGCATGCCTGTAGTCCCAGCTACTTGGGAGGTTGAGGCAGCAGGATTGCTTGAGCCCAGGACTTTGAGGTTGCTGTGAGCTAGGCTGACGCCATGGCACTCTAGCCCAGGCAACAGAGCAAGACTGTCTCAAAAAAAATATATATATATACATATATATATATATACTTCATATTTTTTAAAATGCATGTATAACTAAAGACAAAATAAATATACTCTTTTGCACCTTGCTTTTTTAAGTTATGAGATATTTTTGAGATCTTTTTATATAAGCACATAAAAATCTTCCTCATTTTTTTTTTGTGGCTTCAGAGAATTCCCTGACATGTATATACCATAATTATTTTAAAGTAGTCCCTTAATAATGGACACTTAGTTTCCAATCTTTGTTATTACTCAAGCCAAAGATACTGTAATACTCAAGCCAGCATTAGTACACACTAATTTTGCACTTGTTGGATAAATTTCTAAAAGTAATTGTTGGTCAAAGGACATATGCAGTTTTAATTTTGTTAAAAATTGCCAAATTATTAGAAGATACCAAGAAACCACTAAGCTGAATTAAATTTTAAAGAAAATTTTTAAATCTATAAAAAAAATTGCCAAATTGCCCTTCATAAATGCTGAACCAATTTATACTCCCATTAGAAATTTATCCATCCTCATACCTTGATCACTGTAAAATACTGTGACAGATGAAAAACAATATCTCAATGTAGTTTTGCTTTCTTTTTTTCTTTGTATTTAATGTCTCATGTTGAAACTCAATGTAGTTTTAATCTCCATTTCTCTTTTATGAATGAGATTATCTTTTCAAATAATTAAAAGCCCTTGAATTTTCCTCTCTGAAATGTCCAATCTTTATCCATTTTTTCTGGTTGGTTTTATTTTTGATTTATAAAAGTTCTTTATATATTAAGGAATTTTGTCCTTTGGGTATGATGTGAGTTGTGACATTTTCCCCTAGTTTGCCATTTTGACTTTGCTTATGGTGTTTATTGCTATTTTTCCAAGTAGACAGTTTTAATTTTTATATAATTGAATTAACCAATTTTTTTAAATATTAAGCAGCTGTATGAAACACAGAACTCACTTTACCTGTTTAATGAAATAATCTGTATAAGCCAGTGTCTTATTTCCTAGAGGCTCTAAGAAAGCAAAGGAGTAGAACAGAGGAGGAAAGATATAAGAAAGAAAAAAAAATCTGTCTGAATAAATGCTATTTTTCCATTTTAAAGAAGAAATTCTTAAACTTTTTCAGTTTATTGATTATTTTGTGAGGGGAACAAAACACATATTTCTACCTTAACCATTCTCTCTTGCTACTGCAAAAGGGGCAGAAACCCAAACTCACCCCTGCCAGCCACGACCCTCCAAACAGCAGAAGAGGAGAAAGGCAATGGACAAGATGGGTTTGAGGAAGCCATCAGGAGTACAGGGTAGGGGGTGTGGAGGGACAGGATCCCAGGCAAAAGTGTCAAATATGGGTTTTCTCTTTCCATACCCCAAATCCCACTACCAACCCTTTCCCTACTTCTCATAGATCTTCTAGTTTTCTTTAGTTCATTCCTGAAAAACATGGGATCCAATCAGTTGTTTCTTATCAGGTTTGTTAGTAACTCCCAACATCTACATCATTGGCTACAAAGGCTTTTCTGAGTTGCTGTTCCCGAATTAGGAAAATCTATCGAATATCACCTTTGTGTTCTGCTATCCCCCAACCTCAGTAGGTCAATTCAACATATCCAAAATTAATGTCCCAAGCAGAACACATTATTATTAAAGTACAATCTATTCTGATTTCCTGATTTTATTATTTTATTCATTTATTCCCCTAGAAACGATTGTGAACTGTGCTAGGAATGATGATAAAGGCAGTCCCTAATCTACAAGTGATCCCAATCTAGAGGTGAAGACAGATCTGTAAATGTACAAATGTTCATTAGAAGTAGGAACAAAGTACTATAAAAGCTTGGAGAATGCAGCAACTCTGTAGAAATGGAGACAACATCAGAGAAGAGGTGACTTTTAAGGGTGGCTTTAAAGAATAAAGTGGGAATTCATCAAACAGATTAGGAGGACCTCACAGGTTAACAGAACAGACTGTCAAAAGGCATGGGGTGTTTTAGAAATACTGAAAGTTAATTGTTGGACTCATGCTTGGTGGTGGGAGAGATTGAGTGGCAAGAGAAGAAAATAAAAAAGTAGGTTGGGGCCAGTCTCTAAGGGACCTTAAATGCCAAATTAGGAATTTGAATTTAATCCTGGAAGCAGGAGAAAGCCAATGGAAGTTTTCGAAAAGAGAACTTAACCAGGCCGGGCGCGGTGGCTCACGCCTGTAATCCTAGCCCTCTGGGAGGCCGAGGCGGGTGGATCGCTCGAGGTCAGGAGTTCGAGACCAGCCTGAGCGAGACCCCCGTCTCTACTAAAAATAGAAATAAATTATCTGGCCAACTAAAATATATATAGAAAAAATTAGCCGGGCATGGTGGCGCATGCTTGTAATCCCAGCTACTCGGGAGGCTGAGGCAGTAGGATCGCTTAAGCCCAGGAGTTTGAGGTTGCTGTGAGCTAGGCTGATGCCACGGCACTCACTCTAGCCCGGGCAACAAAGTGAGACTCTGTCTCAAAAAAAAAAAAAAAAAAGAACTTAACCAGATTTTTTTAAAAAAATAAAAGGTAACTCTGGTAGGAGTGTAAAAATTGGATTAGAGACCAGGTAAAAAGTTTTTGTAAGAGTCTAGGAAGAGGTGATGGGGCATGCACAGAATCAGGCGTGGAAGGAACAGCGAAGAGGAGCTCTTTCAGTAGGAAGTTAGAAATTCAGGACGTGGGGACTGAACAAACAGGCCCTGGAGACAGACAGCAGGCACACAGATAGCTGATGGGGTACTGGAGAGGTTACCTAGCGATTGCGTAGGTAGAGAAAGTATGTGGAGTGAGAGAGGGTCGAGGGGCAGGGTAGGGGGTGGGGGCAAACCGTGAGAAATGCTGTCCTTTGAAGGGCAAGCAAACGAAGAGGCAAATCAGCAGAGCAGATGGAGGAGCAATAAAAGAAGTAGGAAGGGAGCCAGGAGCAGACGACGGTGTGAAAGCCAAGGGACAAGACAGTTTTGACAGGTAGGAGAAGTCAAATACATAGAATCAGGAATGAAAATGTGCCCTGGCATATGATTACTCTTTCAAGAATTAAGTATGGTGAAGTAGGGTGGAAACAGGTTGGAAATGGTAGCAAAGGGGAAATAGCAGGAAGGACCCATTAGAAGGACGGATGCTTACAAGAGGCAGTTCTTCCCTCAAAGGAAAGGGAGAGGTGATGACACAGAAAAGAGGAGATGACTAATGGAATAAGGACCTGGAGCAGGTAGAGAAGAGAGTAACAAGGATGGAAGCCACATGCTGATGACAGCCACTGTGCAGGAGCCTTCATACCTGGTGATAGTAAATGCTTTATCAGCCTTGGACTGCTACCTGCAAACTTTATGAGGGAAAGAAAGAAACTTCTAACCTGCTGTTTAGGGTTTCCTTCATTTGCAAACAAATGTAAACCTAATTGACACAGGAGAGAAGGATGTTGGAGGAATAAGAATAAGCAAGAAGCTCTCAAAAGTGTGAAGACATGAAATAGCACAGTATGTCCAGAAGACAAGACCAAGACCAATCTGGCATTACTAGACTCCCAACTGTGAGAAAGGAAGTAACTAAGAAACATGGAAATGAAGCCCAGGTCTGAGGAGCTGCGACTGGATCCTGTAGACAAAAAGTAGCTGTGAAAAGGTGTCAAGCAAAGGAATGACATGTTCCCATTTCAGCTTTCAGTAGATTCCCCTAGTGGCAGTGTGGAAGGGGCCCACAAGGAGGTAAAATGGGACAGGATGCAGGGGGAGTGTTTAGAAACTTCTACTGTAGTCCTGGTGAGAGATCGTGATAGCCTGTATGGGTGCTGTTATGGTAGGGTTTCAGAGGAGGGCATGGGCCTGGGAAATACTTGGGAATTAAATTGGTAGGAATTAGTGACTGATGACATGAACAAGTAATTCAGGAAGAAGCCTAGGTCTCCACCTTGTATTGCTTTTCTCCATGCCCACTGTTAGTAGCTTAATCCAGGCATGCCACCTCCTCATTTATTCATCCAACAAATATTTATTGAGTGCCTTTCTCATGTCAGGTCCTGCAAAGGTGAGCAAGTCAGAAATGATCTCTGCCCTATGGATCTTAGTTAGGGACACCAGTGATGAATGCTTCATATGTGATATCTCTAATCCCCAGAACATCGTATAAGTATTATTATTGTCTCCATTTTTCAGATGAAGTAACCCAGTCTTAGAAAGTTTAATAATTTGTCCAGGGTCACACAGCTAACTGGTAAGTGGTGGTGCCAGGAATCAACACAGATCCATCTTACTGCAAAGTCATGTTGTTGTTTTTTTTTTTTTTTTTTTTTGAGACAGAGTCTTACTCTGTTGCCCAGGCTAGAGTACCATGGTGTCAGCCTAGCTTACAGCAACCTCAAACTCCTGGGCTCAAGCAATCCTACTGCCTCAGCCTCCCAAGTAGCTGCGACTACAGGCATGCACCACCATGCCCAGCTAATTTTATATATATATATATATATATATATACACACACTTAGTTGTGCAGCTAATTTCTTTCTTTCTTTTTTTTTTTTTCTAGTAGAGACATGGTCTCGCTCTTGCTCAGGCTGGTCTCAAACTCATGAGCTCAAACGATCCTCCTGCCTCAGCCTCCCAGAGAGCTAGGATTACAGGTGTGAGCCACCACACCCGGCCAAAGCCATGTTTTAAATCACTTGACGATGCTCTCTTTCATGCAATTATGAGATACATACAATGTATGAAATACTATGACAAGGAATACAGTGCTTGTATTATGATAGCCTGCTACCTGGACATACTTTCTGCATGTGGGATGGTCCAGCCAGAGTAGTTTTTTAAAAATGCAAATCGAGGTGGATGACAGTACCTTTTCTGATTCAGGGCACTTTGAGGAAATAGGTGAAGTTTTGGATGGAAGGTGATGCATTCAGTTCTTAGACATATTAGTTTTGAGATGGCTATAAAACATCCAAATGGAGATATACAGCAGTAATTTGATAGATGAGTCTGAAGTTCAAGGGGAAGCCAGGGTTGGAGATAAAGCACTTGGTATCACTAGTACTTAGGGTCAGCTAAAGTCAAGGCAATTACTGGGACTCTTCAGGGGTTCCTAGAAGTGAGAGGAGCCGCCTGCTGAGAAAGGGGCAGTTGGGTACAGGCTTGAACAGAGTGGAATAGATTTGACATTAAGTGATGTAGATAAAAAGGGAGAGGAACTCAGTCAAGAGCAGTCAAAGATATAATTAAGTAGCATTTAGGATTAGGGACAATGAGTTTATAGTGATATCAATCTGCAAGGATGAGGGGTTTTCTCCAGTAGCAATCACCAACTCAAGAATAAGAACAATTGCCAGCATTTTATTATCTTATTACTTCCTTTCACTTTTCTCAGTCTGATTTAAGACCTTGCATGTGAGTTCCCAGAGCACCCTGAATTTACCTTTAACTTGCTATTAAACACTTGGCCTATGATGTTTTATTTAAACCCATCTTCCCTTTGGACTTTGAAATCCTCAGAGTCACCGTTTGTGGTTTTTTGTCATTTTTATTCCCAGCAACTTGCACAGAACTACTTACATACTTGTTTTATCTCCAGGTAAGACTGTAACCTCCCAGAAGGGAGAAACTGGCTTAATCACCTTTGCAGGAGCAACGTCTCGTTAAACATTTGTGGGATTCGATTGACTTTAATCTGGCAGCCAGCAATGGAGAAACTAACACTATCAAGCAGTGATTTCAGACTTGGAATTAACAGTCCCTCCTCTCAACCTCTTGCTCTCTGTTTTTCATTAAGAGGTACTGAGGACACCTCTTCCCTGGTATGTTCCCATTTTGTCTTTGGAGTTCAGGCTCTATTGGCAGCTCCATAAATTCTGTGAATCAGACAAGCTAGTAAGCATTTCTGGGCCTCCTAAATACTCATTAGTAAAACTTGGACCCAATGATGGCTGATGTCCCTTCTTGTTCTACAATCCAAAGATTCCATGACCCTTGGAAGACCTTTAAACCACACCTGAGATCCATTGCCTTATGAAGCACAATTATAATAAAACATGTGTTCTGTGTTTCCCTGTTGGAAATGGGCAAATCCCTTTCTCTATATAACTGGGTTATAATCTACAAAGTGTATCACTTCTAAAATGAAGGTATTAACATTTTATATTTAATTATTGCTTTGACTGCTAGTTAATATATTTTATTAGATGCAAATTTGTTTTTCAGTGGTAAGTTTACCCAAAAATCCAATGAAGGCACACCTTAGTTCACTTTGGTAGTAAAAAGAGAAGCAAGGTGGAAGAATATGAAACATCATCTTGGATCTCTTACGTACCTTGTTAACACACTCCTTTTTTTAGATGAGAAACCAAAAGAGTTTCTGTGACTTACTCAAGATTACAGAAGTACTAAATGGCAAGGCTGGTACCAGAATCCAAGGCTCCCAGCCATGTACTTTTTTAAACAACCAAATTGGTGAAAAATCTCCTGAAAGACAGAAACACTTGAAGGTAAAATGCCAACTGGTTGAGTTTAAACAGAGACTTTACTTTGTTCTCTCCAGGTTCAATAATAAACAATTCCAGTGATTAGCGTGAAGGGCTGGCAGATGAAACATTCTGACTCCTAAACAAAAATATTTATATATTTTGCACCATAGTTAATAAATAAATCCATTGTAAAAGTTAAAGTAAATGTAAAACAAGGATAATTAGAAAATGCAGAGCACAGTTTTCCTCCACTCTTTTGGGTGACAGATGAAAAAACAAAACAAAATCCCTGGGGCTGCCTTCATTAGCAGCCAGGGTGGTGAGTCCCATTGTAAATCCACTTATAAAGGCTCATGACTACCTGCAGAGCCTAGGAGTACAAATCACATTAGTGAAGACACCAGATGACCAAAGGAAGCAGTAAGCGTCTGGTAAAGCTAGTAAACAAAAGGCAGCATTCCAGATGAATGCCATTGCTAGAGTCTGCATTGTAAAATGCTTGGATTTGAGAACCCTAAAGCAGATTAGCTTAAAGAAAAAAAAAAAAAAAATTCAAATAAGATACGAAGAACTCATTTTGACACATTAAGAAATTGTCTTCATTAGATCATCAGGTGCTTAAGTGTAATTATTAAGAACTAAAAATTCCACCTAAGTTGTGCTTGAGGCACTGAAGCCTACAAGAACAAGGACCTAAGGATGGTTCTTTAATATAACGTGTTCATGAACAAAATTCATCATCCAGACACGATGGCCTTTTTCTCTTTTAATCTTCCTAACTTTTTTTTTTTTTTCACCCTCTCAACCCAGCTTTTCCCAACTCCGGGAAGAACTGGGAAGAGAAGGCCTCTTCCTAACATTTTAAAGGTCTATAATGACTTTAAAATCTGTTGCACACATCATTTCAATTTTACCCATTCTACTCCAGAGTGCTACTTTAAATACAAACCTGAAAAATCCAAACCTCCTGAACTGTAAGTGATTATAAGATGTGTAATATTAGATCAAATGGTCACCCACTCAACATTTTCAGATGTACAGACCATCAATCAGCCTGAAATTTTACAAGTGTTATTTAGAGGCCCCATAAACACATAGGCAAAAATGGTTCTGATAATTTAAATACTAGTCCTTAAAGCCTAAAGCCAAAGTTGAGGTATAATAATGAGAACGTTTCCCTGTAATTTCTGTTTTCAGAAAATCAATTTCTCGTCATACCTCCCCAGTTCTGTTTGATTATGATCATCAGCCCTCGCCACCAACAAAAGTAGTTCAGCTCCCATCTTCCCTTTGAAAGGTACTCCCACTGTTTTGTCAAACGCTCATAGGGCCAGGAGCAAAGCTGCACTGACACAGAAGGAAACCATTTACACCTAATAGGTTGATGTCACCTGGGGCTTTCGGGCCAGGTGAAAACTTTGACTTCATTTGTGTTCAAGTGGAAAAACATTGGAAAAGTTCAGTGAATGTGAACTCTACAATGCTAATCCTTACAAGCAAACATCCCATTTAATAATCCCACACATTTTTTATCTTTTCTCTTTTTTTCTCATTCAAATAAGTAGTTTTCAAACTCTAATGTCATAGAATCATCTGAGGTTAGAGCTGCCTATTTGCTACATCTGGAAACCCTTTCTCAGGTATTCAAAATGCAGATTCCTGAGTCTTTCCCTAGACCCCTTTACCAGAGTGTTTCACCCCTTGAGGTTTAAAAATAATAAGCCAACCACATTTATCTGACAGAGGACAGGGAAGTACAGCGATCAAGGGACTTATGGCTGAGCCATAGTTCAAGATGGTTGCAGACAAGGGGCACGACCTCCACCATAGACTCTCAACTGAAGAAACCCTCGCCAGTGCCGTGGCCTCTCTGGTCCTTTCAGTTGTTCCATACACAAGCGGCAGGTATCCATCCTATCCAGTCAGTGACTAGTGTATTTTCTCAGATAACTCCTTATCTGCTGACTGCAACACAGAGTGTCTCCTTCCATTTTCTCATCTACCTTTCTTCTCTTCAAGGTAGCCAGGAATGGCCTGACCTGGGTGGCTCCTAAAGCAATGAAGACAGGCAGTGTGGTGAATCAATGCTTCACTACTTTATAATCACATGGTTTGAGACCAGTTATCTGTAAAATGGGAATAATATCTCCTACCTCATAGTGTTATAGTAGACAAGATAATGTATGTAGAGCTCCTGGCACATGTTAGGCATGCAATAAATATTAATATCCTTTCTCATATAAATCCCTAACCATAGGAAGAACATGCTTTTATAGAGTCCTTTCACATATATTAATCTCAGTTAATCTTTATAAGATTACCACACTCATAAGTAGCCAAACTGGTACTCAAATGCATGCCCCCCGACTCCAGAACCAATATTTTTTCTATTGTGTTGCTATGTGAGGGGTTGTAGTGGTGGGGACCACAGTTATATTCCCATATCATCAGGTCCTGTGAGTGGGGGCAGGGAACATGGCCTGACCTGGAAGGGATCTTAGAAGCAAACAAATAAAGCAAAAAATAGATACATAAACAAACCCATGCCACTTAGTAGGGTAACTGCTAGAGAGGTAAGCTGTACTTGAGGTCCATCAGTAAAGTGTCCACTGTAAAAGGCAATGAAAATAAAAGTGAAAACAATTACAATGTCCTAGGTTCTAGATCTTTATAAGAATGTGATTATTTTTGGTTGGTCAAAGAAAAACTTATGAAAATAACAGACCTACTAAGATAATATCTCAGTCTAAGGTTGAGAGAGGTTTCCTAATCATTATTAGATGTAACCAATGTCAAAATTAACCAAAATTTTCTGCATAAAACCTTAGAACTACCCTGGCATCTTTGATACGTGTTGCTTCATTTAATCCTTATAACAACATTCTGAGATAGATATCTTTGCATTCACTACACGAGAAAACAGAATCTAAAAGATTGAGTGACTTGTTCAAGAAAGTTAGCAGTGCTGAGATGTAAACTTACATCCGTTAAACTCCGTATCTTGTGCTCTTCAATCTAAGTCACACTGTGTTCTGTCTAGTCACAGAAAAGAGTATGTGAAATGGTGCAAACTGTAATCAAACTTGTTAAGTAAAACTCAAGGGAGAACTGATGAATGTAGGTTAAACATCAGTTTACTTACACAAATTGTGAAAATCCCTAATTAGAGATTTCTGAGGTCAGACTGACAGTCAATCTAAATAAAAAAGAATTGAAAAAAAAATTTTAAAGTTATTCCTGGTCTACTAGAGAATTCAGACTAAAAGCATATGGAATTTCTACCCTACTTTTATAAGATTCTATTCAATGAAAAAAAATCTTACCTTACTATGTGCCTTTTTCAAACTTCAAATTTTCCAATAAGATAAATTTAAAATTTAGCCCAGAATGACAATTTTTCATCCAAGAATATGATCTTCACTCTCCCTTATTACCTTTCATTTTATTACCTGCCCTGGGAAAGTCTTTGTTGAGAAGCAAAATATAAGGAACCTCCTAAAGGTATAGGTGCTGATGGCTTAAGTAGGAAGACAACTTATTTTTATTTTTGGGTAAAAAGTGAAGAAATGCAGGAGAATCCTAGGGAGAAACAGCATGGAGAAACAAGTCATCACGGCTGTGGATGAGACAATCAATAGGCAAGGGAGGTGGGGTGGTCAGCCTTGACACCTGGTGCAGAGACGTGCTCTGGAAGTCATTCGGCTGGTCCGATGGCGATGGTGGTGGTAGAAAGTGCTGAATGATAGATCAGGAGCCATTGCAGGAAGAATAGAATGGATGTTCCCATTTGTTTCAGCAACTGCTATAGCATGGTCTATATTTGACCTGAATATAGCAAAATAGAAAACCTGGTAGGAATTACTATTGATTTTTCCTGATGAGGCCAGCATGGCCAGTGAGACACCCTTTAAATCCAGTCATTTAGAGCAGTGTTTCTCACAAAGCCAGCTCAGGGAGAGGCTCAAAATCTCCTGAAGAACACTTTTACCCTGTAGATTCCTTCTCCTCTCTGTCAGAGATTTATGAGTCGGTGGGTCTAGGGAAAGACTGAAGAATTTGTATTTTGAAGGTCCCAGAAAGGGCATCTAGCAAATAGGCAGCCCTAACCTCAGATGATTCTATGACATTAGTTTGAAAACTACTTATTTGGTTTAAAAAAAGAGAGATCAAAATTGTGTACGCTTGGTAAATGGGGTGCTTATTTGTAAAGATTAGCCAAACACATTACAGAGAAAGGAGAAAAAAAGGAAAAAAGATAGAGAAAACCCCTCACTGTCTGACTTTAGGACTGGAGAGCTGACTGCTTTGTGCTTTAATCTCCTCCTTTGGAAAATGGAAATAAATCAGTTACATTGCCCACTAAGCCCCTTGCCATTCTGCGGTTCTGTTAACGAAGTGCTCAGAATTCCTCAAAGGAGGTGCCTAAGAGCACCAGAGAGTTATGAAAGACCATTTTGCCATGACAACAGCAACTTGGTCCTGGGATGAGCATCACGTCCACCCTCTGCCTGTGGCATATGACCTTTACCTTTTCCTCTCAGGCTACCCCTAGCAGGGAACACGAGCATTAAAAATAATTAAACATTGTTTATCAGCTAAGTTTTTAAGTATAAAACTTAAAAAAAATCAAAACACTAAAAATAAACAGCAAAAGAATCCCAACAGCTTCATGAGAACTATTGTCCTCATAAAACCTCACAAAATCATTGGGATGAAACATTATGCTTAGGATCCCAAGGAAAAAAGATTCCTCTAAGTTTTGTATTCCACTTTTCCCCCACAAATGGCTTCTAACCAAGCTTTCATAAGGATTCACTTGCTCCTGCATTACATGAAGGTTGTGTGTTACCAAAGAACATTATGGAATGTTCAACTATGTAATGAGGGGCATCACGTCTGTGGAATTCTGAGGTAAAGAGGCTGCAAATGATATTTGACAATGCTGTTTCATGGAAAAGCTAAGCAGAAAAACCACAACATTATTGAATACCAATTACAAAAGTTATTTCACCAAAGAAGGAATGCCAGTGGGGAGGGGAGTTCTGATAAAGTGGTCCAAGGGCATAAAGGGTGAAAGTGAGGGTAGAAAGATACACCGGGAATCTGCAATGATATGTTTTGACTACTAGCAGTACCCTGGTGGTAAGTAATGGCCATGGACCTCAGAAATCATGGCACTGCTGCCTGTAACATCTTGCTCTGGTTGCCAAAGTTCGTGTTTATGTCATGAAGGAAATAAATCACTGTATAAACTGAAAAATTAGTCACATTAAGTAGAGTGCACACACAGGAACAAATACAATCTGACTCCCTATTACAGGGACCCAGCAGAATTTGTTTGCTTATTCAAATTTTATCACTGCATTATTCTCATAAGGTCCTGTTGCTTTACTATTAACAGGTATGTGGGAGGCTGAGTTGAATGTCATCTGATTTTGTTTCCAATGCTAAGGGATTTCTTTTGCTTCTTTCTTCTGTATAGTGATGCTGCTGGACTACAGGTAAAGCAGTCAGTCTTCTCTCACGGTAGCTGCACGAGTCACGTTACAGAAGGAAGGGAGACACCCGATTCTCACACAACCAGGCACAGCAATGGGAACATGTGAACCTTCAACAAAAGAGGAAGCTTTCTACCAGATGTGAAGAAGCAGTTTGTTTTCCCATTTCGTTTGTTTATTTAAGTGAGAAAGAAGGCAGCTTCTTCCCACTCCAAACTACTCAGGGAATGACTTTTCTTTCTTTCTTTCCCAATGAACAAAGTTGGCTATTACAGTTTTTCCAGAGAGATCTGGAAAGGCACCAAGTCACTAATAATTACATTTCATCTGTAGCTAGTTTAACCTTTGAAACCTGCCAATAACAGAGGAGACCAAGAGAGAAGGTCACTGCAGCCTTGCTTGTCTGGTATTCTCTCACTGAAAGAATGGAGAATAATAAGGGAATTATTTTAAGAAAAGCAAAACGCATTACAAAGGCTATAATCAAGGTCTTCATAAGGTTCGTTTAAACATCCAACAGCTGAGAAACTCTCAGGTTATTTTCCTTTCTAATCATTGTGTATTAGAAGCAGAGTGATAGAGCTTTTACATTTAAAACAAAATAACCAAAGAAAAACATCTTTGTCCTTGATTCATCTATCTTTTCACATTATTTTGGTCTAAGAAACCATTTGTTTTTAGAATGAAGACCTTGGTATACCCAAAGACACACATGATCTTTTTCAAAAATTGTTGAAGCATTCCTCTTAATGCTGAAGGTATGATAATGCTACTACTAAGTAATATAAAATATACCACAAAATTATCATGGGTGTCTTGATCATGTATTCATTATCAGAAAGGCCAGGCTACAAAATATTAAGTGACCTTCCCCTACTATACATTTATACATCCATTTAAAACATGCTTACCTTCTCTTCTTTCCCCACAACAACCCCTTGTTCCTGCTTATGACAGGGAAAGAGAGAACACCATCACTAAGATTAATGGAGCATCGGTAAAGTATTTTAGGTACAAATGACCCACTTTTATGTACTGCCAGAACAACTCAGCAAGGGTTTAGGAAGGAAAAACCCCAAAGTTCTTTTCCATTGAATTCATGAAGCTAGTAGGTGATAAATTGATTGTTTTCCTTTAATGGCCAGCTCAGAAAAACAAAGAGAAAAACATTATCTATAACTAGCTATATTTTTTACTAACTGGTAAACTGTTTTTCCCTCAAAAGTTCTATGTCATCGAGATGAATTACCTCCAGTTTTAATTAAAGCCCTCTCAAAAGTTAACTCATTCTGCTAAAAGAGAATGCAAGAGGAGCATAATGGGATGCTTTTTCATCCAGCAAGATAAAATGCAGCAGAATCATCAGGTCCCTCTTCATAAAGGAAGGAGAAAAGGGATGGTTTTACCATTTTGGATGTTCATTTTCCTGGAATTGTTTCCTAAACACTTTGTGTGTTTTACAAAAATCATCAGTTTGGTTTATCATCTTTAAAAACTCAAACTGGAAATGGAACTGGTAATATACTGAAGTTTAGATCCTGCTTAAAACTCAAGAATTCTAAATTTTGAACTTAATCTATTCATCCAAGTATCACTATCAAGTGTAAATTAAAATAAGACTGACTTATTCACTGGTTTTGGCTACAAACTCTCACAAAAATCTAAATCTGACCCTACAATTACTACAGTTACTGTAAAACTTACAATTACTAATATCAGTAATACTTAATGCCCATTTTAACGATTTTTACTGTAGAATCTAATAGTTAATCTTTATTTAAAACCAAGGTGTAGCCACCACTTCACAACAGCAGTGTTGGGGCCCCAGGAAAGGCAGGGAAGACATGTCTAAAGTGATACAGTCACTGGTAAGCTAATTTTTTTTTTTTTTTTTAAGAAATGGGATCTGGGCTCACACCTGTAATCCTAGCACTCTGAGAGGCCGAGGCAGGCGGATCATTTGAGCTCAGGAGTTCGAGACCAGCCTGAGCAAGAGCGAGACCCCGTCTCTACTAAAAAAATAGAAAGAAATTAGCTGGGCAACTCAAAATATATAGAAAAAATTAGCCAGGCATGGTGGCACATGCCTGTAGTCCCAGCTACCAGGGAGGCTGAGGCAGGAGGATTGCTTGAGCCCAGGAGTTTGAGGTTGTTGTGAGCTAGGCTGACGCCACGGCACTCTAGCCTAGGAAACAGAGTGAGATTCTGTCTCAAAAAAAAAAAAAAAAAAAAAGAAAGGAATGGGATCTCACTCTGTTGCCCAGGCTGGAGCTCAGTGGCATGATCATAGCTCACTGCAGCCTAGATTTCCTGGGCTCAAGTGATCCTCCCACCTCAGCCTCCCGAGCTGCTGGGATCATAGGTGTGAGTCACTGAGCCCAGCTCTGGAAATCTATTCTTTAGGCTTCAATGTAAAAGTGTGCCCTGGTGATCCATAGTCATAGAGTCACTAAAATAATATACTATACATAGTGTAAATATTTAATACAATTAATAAATGAACCCAGTTATATGTACATGTGTGTATGTGTATGTGTGTGCATAGTAATACCTCCTTCCAGACAACAGACTTCTGGAAACCCAACTGCCTACCAGTGAAATACCCAGAAATAACAGAAAAATGAATTTTTATAGTGAATAAAAAAAGAAATAGAATTTATTTGTAATGTAGGCATAGGCTCACCCTCAGGTAAAACGCAAAATAGCAGTTTACGAGCAACATGACACACAGATTCCAGGAAGGAGCGATAACCACCTGAAGGGAAGAGACTCCCTTTCTATAAAAAGCAACAGTAAAACAGAAACATGGCTGTTCAAACCAGTCAATGCAGAGGCAAATAACCCTACACTAAATACCCCAATGGTCCCTGAAGACATCATTGTTTTCCAGCACAGCACAATAGCAGACGTTTATATTTATGACCTCAGGTCAGTTCATGTGCATTATTTAAAAGGCAGAGTATTAACTAATGTCTACGAGGAAGATTTTTCACTGAAATAATTTTTTCAAAGAGTTTTAAGGTTTTAGTCATCTGGAAAATAAAGTTATTTGAAACAACTTTATTATTCTTATGTTTCATAAAATGTATCCAGTCTTTAACTTTCAAAGGTTTTTTGAATACTGATTCATTGCTCAGAGTGGTTGCAAACAATGTTAATATCTTAAATATTATCACTACTTATAACTAGATTAAATCATACAATTAAGAGTTGAACTTTCTTAACAATACCTTTTCTGGTTATAGAGTTATATGCTGTATTAAAATTGTGTTTACTGATCTGTTGTACAAGTTTCTGTCGTACTGTGATGTCTCTTCTGCCATACCA
This sequence comes from Lemur catta, assembly GCF_020740605.2. NCBI lineage: Eukaryota > Metazoa > Chordata > Mammalia > Primates > Lemuridae > Lemur > Lemur catta. Next base: position 14,623,346 of record NC_059143.1, on the reverse strand, counting down.
CTACAACAAGAAACCACTCTTGGCTTGTAATAAGTTATCATCTCTACTATTATTATGTTATTTTAAAAGCAGATGTACAAACTCAGGTATTAAGGCTTCTAAAGAGCTGCATGAGGAACAGGAGGAGGAGTTGCTTGAAACAAAAATTCCCAATTCATTAATTATTCCTTGAACATCACAAGGTCATGGATGTAATCCAAGGGTCTTGGAGGATTCTTAGAAGACAACAGAATAAGAAGATTTCAGAGTAGCTGAAATCTTTAACTCTCTGTCTTTGAAAATCTTCTGTCACAAGTCAGAAGGATAATGTCTCTTTTCACCCAATGAGAAAGCTGTTCTCACACGAGCATAATTAATCTTCTGACACCATGACAAAGAAATTCCTTAAAAGGATTTCTCCGATTTCCTCTCAAGACAGAAGATTGTCTTTATCCATCATCTGTTCTTCCTGATCCCTTCTTTTTGAATATCCACATCAGCAGAATTGTCCATCAGAGGAGACAGCAGGAGGGAAATCTCTGCATGATTGATAGGGCTCTAACACTCTGCAGGCCTATTTAAGTGCAAGCATCTATTGTTGCAAACTTACTTTACAGCAGTTAAACAAATATAATAGTCACCAATTCAACCATTGTGCAGCTCAGACTTGACTAAAACTAGTAACTGAAGTTTGCTAATGACAAGGCACTGATTTTGAAGCTAGATAAAAACTCTGCAGATAAATTAGCCCAATGTCTGCTTACAAAAAAGAAAATTCTCAAAGCTATGGAACAGTACATGTATATTAGAAAGTGTTATATACTACACTGTTATGTAGATGGACATTTCCTATTAAAAAACAAGAAAAGTCTAATACTTGTATAATATTGTGATTTTCTTTGTTATCTGAACAGTCATACAATACTTCTTACCTACATCGTGGCTATCTGGGTGGGTGGGGAGGGACTAGATATGTTACCAACCAAAAAAAAATCAGATGAGTCAAAGAAGAAAATACTACTGACACTCCCTCAAAAATTTTTTTTTCGGAGTGGGCACAGTCGTTTCACACCTGTAATTCCAGCACTTTGGGAGGCCAAGGCAGGAGGATAGCTTAAGACCAGGAGTTCAAGACCAGCCTGGACAGCATAGCAAGACTCTGTCTCTACAAAAAAAAGAAAAAAGAAAAATTCACTGGGCATGGTAGCACACGCCTATAGTCCCAGCTACTCGGGAGGCTGAGGCAAGAGAATTGTTTGAGCCTAGGAGTTTGAAGCTTCAGTGAGCAATGATCATGCCACTGCACTCTAGCCTGGGAAACAGAAGAAGATCCTGTTTCAAAAAAAAAAAAAGAAAGAAAGAGAGAAAGAAAGAAAAAACCCACATTTCTTCAGACTTATCACAGTAAAGTTTTTTCAAAGGGAGATTTAGATATGCCTGTATGTTCTCACCCCCATCTGTGAAAGAAAATTGAAGGCCATTCCATATTCCTCGGAGTACCTGCTACTTCCTGGGGTGGGACTAACAAATCAGAGCAAATAGGTCAATTTCAAGTGGAGGAGCAAAGCACACTGGGCAAAAGTCCAATCCACGGAAAACGCAAGCCTGGCTCCACTTTGAAAGCAATCAACACAAAATGGAAACAGATCTAGAGATGTCTAAGCTGGGGTAAGAGCACACCCAGTATCAACAGCAGAGGTTACAGCATGCTCTGTGTTCTTTACAGATGCTTCCAAGAAAGGCACTTGAGCCCAGACACCAGGACACATTGACACCATGAGTTCTGTTTGCACCATAGTGACCCTGACTACTCAGTCCTGGACGCACCCTGTGAAAATATTTGTTTATTCTTCCAATGCCCAAACAGTGAGGCCAGCCCTTTCAGGCCAGGGCCCCCACTCATTGGTGCTCCCTGTGGTATGGTTAGAAGGACAGACGGCCACTGCCTGAGCCACTGTGGGGCTTCTTCTTCAGCTGGCCTGCCTTTTTCAGCTAAGGGGAATAATCGACAGCTAGCCCAAAGCCAGGATCCACTTATTCTGCAATGAGTGGCTTGGTTATGGTTTCTCTGAAATTGTGAAGTTAAATTCAGGAGGGATGACCCTTTTGAAGACTTAGTAAAAAAGAGTTACATCCAGGATAAAGACCTAAGGGGGACTCTGAAGTGTTCCTTCGCCAGCAAAGGACCAGAAATCAACAGGATTGTGAGGAGTAGGTTTCTTGGGGGGGGGGAGGGGAAGAACCAATCCTCATTGGTTTTGTTTGCTTATTATGCATCACACAGCATCTTGTCAAGAAGGATATCAATAAACACTTACTGACTGGTTATAATGGAACTTGAGCAACAGGCTATTAGTGTTTCTTAAGGCCAGGTATATAAGACCCAGGAAAAGGACAGGCAAATCTTCCTGGACACTCTGGAAGTCCTTGAGATTATGTTCAAGTTGAAAAGGAATATCTTCTTGTCTATAGTGATCTTTGTAAGTCCTTCATGAGAAAAACTTACCAGGGCTCAAAAAAACTCAGGGAAAAACATTTCATTCTTTTGCTCTTCACAGATGTCTTTGTAAGACAAGGGTCAGCTATAATGTGGTCCATTACATTACAATATTTTGAAACTAATTGTGTTTACAGCACTGATTTTTGGATTAAGACACACATTGACTGGATCCCCACTTCCCAAGGGGATTCAGTCTCCCTTTGCCTCAGTTAACACAGCTGTAAAGTAGGGATAATAATAATGGCACACACACTTCACAGGGTGGTCATAAGGATTAAATACAAACCCTATCATTTGGCAAACACTCAGTCCATAACAACTGATTATTATTCATTCCCTATTCCCCCCATCCCCCCTCATTCATGCAATCCTCTAAGTGGGCACATCCAGTTCTATTTCTGGGAGTTTATCTTGAGACACATACACACAAGTACATATAATAGATACAGCAGCCTTTGGTGCTGAGAAAGGAGCAAGCCCAACAGATTGAGCCAAATGAACCTTTCTGAGCAACTGAGAGAAAAGAATGAAGTTGTTAGGCAGAGCAAGCAAAGAGGATCAGGGGAGGCCACAGTGATTCGAGGGCTGGAAACAGACAATTTCTCAGGACTACATTTGAACGACTGCAGACTGTGTGTGCCTCATTCTGCTTCACACGGCTCAGCTTCCCCACCCTGCTTCCTGGTTGCCTGGGCACTATTTTCAGGCTGGGATCTTACTAGGATACACCAAGCAAATTCTGTACTTGCTTTTATCTCACTCAATTCAATGAATATTTATTTTGTTCCTGTAGGTGCCAAGCACTGAGACAGAGGCTGAGAACATGTATGTGAATAAGACTGTACCATCCAGAAGTTCACAGCTCAGACAATTCCATACAGTGTAATTAGTGCTCTCACAGAGGAACACACATAGTGCTTAAAAATCCTGGGCCTGAGGGTAGCACAGAGTCAAGACTTCCAAGATGAGCAGGAGTTCACACGACAGAGAAAGTGTGACGTTGAAAACATTCCATATGAAGGAACAAAGGTGCAAAAGAAGTCCGTGTTGCTTTCTGAGTATGTCTGAAAAGTTAGGCTAGAGAGTGGAGTTCGGTTAAGAAAGGCAACTGGGTTTTTCTTTTTTCTTTTCTTCTCTATCTTTCTTTCTTTCTTTTACAAATTAAAGGGGAGTCCTTGAAAATTGTAGGCAAAAGACAAAAGAGTGACATGAGAAAATTTGTTTTCCAAAAAGATAACTCATGGGACCAAATGGAAGACAGTCTGGAGTAAGAACAGAATAAGGAATAGTCAAAAAAGAGAGCGCTTGCCTAAGGAGATGACTAAAGTGGTCTAGACAAGAGACAGTGAGACTAGCAAGGACAGTGGAGATGAGATGCCATTTATTTGAGACTTACATGGGATGCTGAATCGATAGGGTTTAGTGACCCCCTAGACATGGGATGTGAGCAGGGATGGGGAAGTCTGGAATAACTGGGAATTTTCTAGTTTGAGCACTTCAGTAAATGTCATGCCATTAATTTGGATGGGGTAGGTAGTAAAAGAAGTGTTGCCCTGTGTGGCGGTGTGATCCTGTAAGGGCCTCTTGTTTCCCCTGTATTACCAACACCTGGACTCTCCAGGAGGGAATTTAAGAAACCTTAGATTGAAACCTTAGGAAAATAACATTTTCCAATTTGTTTTTAACAAGCTATTCTCTTACTTCTGCTTCTTTTCCAAAGGAATCCTACGACACCCACTATTAATTCTGATTTTTAAAGTTGCCCCAGAAATTCAAAGTTTCACGGTTTATTTCATAAACTGAATGGCTCAATGGATTTTGTGGCTAGACCAGTCTTTAAGTCTGAGACAGCCAGATGGAAAAAAAAAAAAAAAGGGCAGACATCTACCAAAAGGGATGCCAAATGGGAAATGAGAGCAAGTTTAGAGAAAGAGCAAGGAACAACAGGCTGGTTAATACCTCTATTTCACTACTCAGGAAGTTTCTAAATGGAAAGAACTTCTTTTATGATGGGTTTCAATATATGAAGGTCCAGGTCAAAGAGACCTTTTTAGAAGGTAGTAGCAGTCTCATTCTTATGTTATTGTTTTACATGTATCTGTTACATCAGATTAAAAGGTGATTTGTATTAACAATAAAGTGTTACAAATATAAACAAAATTAATATGACATTTTAATGAAAAGCAACTTTGTTTATTTACTAAACTGCATGATTATTCATCACATTCGCTTTTATAAAAAGAATGTAAAATTACTACTGAGAGTGGGGGAGGATTGTGGACAAGATGTTTGGAGCTCAAGCAGCCAGCTATCTTGGTCCATGGGCATCTGTGGGAATAGGATGGAGCCAAAGATGGAAAAGGTCTCCGGGTCTCTGACAGCTCGAGTCACCATCTCAGGCCTAGATTGTCTCCCTTAGGACTTCATAAAAGTGAGAGAGAAATAAATTCTATTTTATTTAAGCCATGATTTCTTAGCTCTTTGTTCACATTGCCAAACCTAATCCTGACAAAAATCAACTCCTTTTAACATTTTTCCTATATTATCTTAGCTTTTTAGTTTAGTTTATCTGTATGCGTAATTTCTCTCACAAAAAAGTATCATATTGTACACTGCTCTTTTCATTTATCAATTTATGATATTTTCCTATGCTAAAAAAACAATGACACAATCTTTAAGACTTTCTTAGAATTCTACAATATGAATGTACCGTCATTTATACAACCAATTCCCTGTTTGGGGACATTTAGTAAGTAATTTTACTTATCAGTGGACTTCCTCAATTTATATAATTTCTAGCTAACATCAGGGACAAAAATTATATAGCTGTACCTTCACAACAAGCCAGCATGATAAATATTCTTTGTCATACAGTATTGAGCAGTCTGGCCACTATTTCATTCAATTTAATTTCTGTTGGATTTGAGCATAGAAGAGAGGTATAAGAAGGAACCTAGCAGATATTTGGTTATTTGTTCACCAAAGACGGAGAAGAATAGGTAATGCTGCCAATCTGTATAAACTTATTATAACTAACATTTTAGCAAAAGGCTCCAGACTACAAAGTTTACTCCCACAAAAACACTATTGTTCTCTGGCAACTTCCCTAGCCTAATTGGACAGAAATAGTTAAGACTTAGTAGGATTTCTCTACTAAAGAGACTTTGGTATAATTTAGAAGCTCAAAAACTATAAAATTATGTCTAAACTTGACATAAAATAAAAGATTAATAAAACAAACTCTTATTTTATTTAAAACCTTTCTGAAATTCCAGTGAGTGTCCTGACAGCAATGAAGTCAGTCCTGTGTATTAAGTTACCAGAATTTACAACTACACCATTATGGAACAGCTACTGAGGACTGTGACTCTAGAACCCAGTAAGGATCCTCATACGCAGCAATTAACTTATGCCTATACAGTCTCCTTCTAGAGCAGAAAAGTAGAGTATTCTCCTTAGAAACATTTTCAGTAATAAGGATTAAAACAAAAATTGTTTTCTGGTTGATTTTGAAATTACCAGTTACCTAGAATTTCCTTTTATTTTATGAATATTGCCTTTCATATGTAATCAAGATTTATCTTTTCCGCAAGAGCCAAATGATACCATAGAAATAGGGATACAACTATATCAACCTCCTACAAATTCAGCTTTTATTCTTCTCCAGAATGACAGGACATAAAGTGCTTCCTCAGTTAGGTTTAGTAAACATGAATTGGACATCTATGTACTAAGCACGCATAGATATTTCATTAAATATTATTAGTTAAGAAGCATAAGTAAGTACATGCTCAACTTTTCCAACAATTCAAATATTGTAACAAGTTTTCTATGAGTCATTGACCCAGAATTCTCAACTACTGGAAACAATGTCTAAAAGTAGGCAAATAAGTATATAAACAGATACAACAGATAGCACAAAGTTCACATTCTAAAGGTATTTGCACTTCACTCAGGGGAAGCCATCAGGCACTATCCCAAACTTACTTACTTTCATTTTAGACATAGTTTTAAGAAATTTGCTTATATTACCCCTAGCTTTTGGCAGATCAAAAGGAGTGGCATGCTAGCAGCAAGGACAATGACTATATATACAGTAAAGCTTCTAATTTGACACTGAGAGTGAAGATAGGAAAAATAATTTTTAAAAGGAGAAAGAACTTAAAATATATAATGAGCTGGAGCCTTTCAGTTTAGGGTACATGACTCTAGTCTACAGCCTGGCCCAAAACTAAGCTGCTGAATATAACCTAAATAATCGAGATAGAGGTATACTTATTAAGCAATTAATAACCTATAATAATGTTTTAAAAGACTTCTATAAAATCATTACTTTTTAAAATCTGAGTAAGAGAATAAGTTCTAAAGATCCTTTACAACTTAGAAATTCTATACATTCAAGATTATGATTCTCTGGAAAAATTAGGAACTCTTTATTCCCCAATGATGTGGGCTATCTATATAATATTTCTCTTAAAAACATTTTAAATTAATATTTTAATAGGCAGTATACACCCATAGTATATATGTGCATATATACACATACACACACACACACACATAAACAGCATGAAAAATTACTCTTCTCCCACTCAATCTCTCTCCCTAGGGACAACCATTGTAACCAGTTTTGTTTATTTGTCTGAGGGAAGATGGAATAGAATTATAATATAAATATGTGTGTATATATGTATCTATGTATATATTAACACAAATGGTAGTATACTATACATACTTCTGTTTTTTACATTTTTCACTTTATAATAGATCTAGGAGATTTTTACATATCGGACTATAGTATCCACATTGTTTTTTATGGCTGTTTAGTATTCCATGATTGATTTAACCAGTTCACTAGTGAGTATCTGATCTTCAGCTATTACTAAGAATGCTGCAATGATAAACTGTATCACAACCATTTGAAATGTGTACTTCAGTAGGATAAATTCCTACAAATGAAATTGCTGGGTATGTGTATCTAAAATCTTGATAGATATTGCTAAATTGCTCTCTACAGAAATTATATTAATTTATACACCCACCCTGTGGTCTCCAGTTCCCAGGCCATGGACTGGTACTGGTCAGTGGCCTGTTAGGGACCAGGCTACAGAGCTCCGCCTCCTCCCACCCCCCACCCCCATCCCTGGAAAAACTGTCTTGTATGAAATTTAGGAACGGAGTGGGCGGGGGAGGGCTCACAGCAGGAGGTGAGCAGTGGGCCAGCTTTCATTTCAGCAGACGCTCCTCATTGGTGGCATCACCACCTGAGCTCTGCTTCCCCATACCTGTCTGTGTAAAAATTGTCTTCCATGAAACCGGTCCCTAGTGCCAAAAAGGTTGGGGACTGCTGCTCCCACCAACAACATATGAGAATGCCTGCTTCACGATACTTTTACCCATGGAATGTTATTATAACTTTTAGCACTTTTTTTTTTCTTTTAGAGGTTGAGCCTTGCTATGTTGCCCAGGCTGGAGTATAGTGGCTATTCACAGGTATGATCAGAGCACACTACAGCCTCTAACTCCTGGGGCTCAGGTGACCCTCCTGCCTCAACCTCCTAAGTAGCTGGGACTCCAGATACACACTAATGTACAAGCTTAGAACTTTGATTATTTAATTGAACAAAAGCAGTAACTCACTGAAGTTTTAATTTGTATTCCTCTTGAGTGAGGTTAAGTATCTTCTCAAGTTAAAGAGCCATTTATAGCCTTTCTATGAAATGTCTATTCATATTTTTTACCCATTTTTCGTTGGTTGATGTAAAAGCACTCTTCACAAATTAAGGAATTTAGCCTTTTGTGATATGAGTTATAAGTATTATTCCAGCTCATTATTCATCTTCTGACTTTAAGTTATATTGTTATACAACATTTATTTCTATGTATTGAACTTGTCAATCTTTTATTTTCAAACTTAAAAAGTTCATCCTCAGATTAAGAAAAAAATCCCATGTTTACTATAATTTTATACTTAAATATTTAATTAATTTGTTATTTGCTTTGGTATAAAATATGGAACATGGATCTAATTTTATTTTTTTCCAGATTGCATCCAATTAACACAAGCCCATTTACTGAATAATGCATCTTTCTCCTTCTGATCTGAAAGGTCTTCTTAATTTCATGCTAAATTCCAGTGTGTATTTGGGTCTATTATAATGCATTTAATGTTATATTTATCATAGTTTTAGATGATTTGTTGTAATATCTGATAGGGATTGTCTTTCATACCACTACTATTCTTATTCAGAATTTTGCTAGAATTTCTTCCTTAATTTTACACATGAACTTTAGAATCAGCTTTTCTGGTTCATTTTCTTTTTACTGAGATCTCACTGAGTTTATATACTACTTTAGGAAAAATTTATGTATTTTACCAGTTAGGAGATTCTTATCCAAGAACATAGATTAGCCCTCTCCTGGGGTCCTAAGTCACATTTTATAGTGCTCTTCACCTAGATCAGGGTTTCACAACCTCAGCACTATTGATACTGGACAATCAAAAATGTCTCTAGATATTGCCAGATATTCCTTGGGGGGCAAAACCATCCCGAGTTGAAAACCACTAATCTAGATCATGCATACTTCTGTTTAATACCAGGTGTTTTGTTGTTTTGAATTTTTTTCCCTTTCCTTGTTAAACTAAAGGGGATCTTTTCCCCTGGTATGCCTTCTAGCTAGTTGTTTGTATACGTAACACTACTTATTTTCACATTTAAATTATATATCCAGCCACTTTCTGAATTCTCTTATTGTTTATAATAGCTTTTTAGTTGATTCTCATCATGAGGTTTTTGTTGTTGTTGTCGTTGACAAGGTCTCACTCTGTATCCCTGGCTAGAGTGCAGTGGCACCATCATAGCTCACTGCAACCTCAAACTCCTGGGCTCAGGTGATCCTCCTGCCTCAGCCTCCCCAGCGGCTGGGACTACAGGCATGCACCACCATGCCCAGCTAATTTTTTCTATTTTTTTGGCAGAGATGGGGTATCTCACTCTTACTTAGTCTGGTCTTGAACCCCTGGCCTCAAGCAATCCTCCAGTGCTAGGATTACAGCCATGAGCCACTGTGCCTGGCCACTTTATTCTTACAATAGTTATAGTGGCTCTGTTCCCTGATTGAACTCTGACTGATAAAGTGGGTACTCACACATACAAAAAGATCCGTTTATTCATTTAACTTAAAACATAGGCCAGGCGCGGTGGCTCACGCCTGTAATCCTAGCACTCTGGGAGGCTGAGGTGGGCGGATTGTTTGAGCTCAGGAGTTCGAGACCAGCCTGAGCAAGAACGAGAACTCATCTTTACTAAAAAATAGAAAGAAATTAGCTGGACAACTAAAAGTATATACAGAAAAAATTAGCCAGGCATGGTAGCGCATGCCTGTAATCCCAGCTATTTGGGAGGCTGAGGCAGAAGGATCTCTGGAGCCCAGGAGTTTGAGGTTGCTGTGAGCAAGGCTGATGCCATGGCACTCTAAAAAAAAAAAGAGAGAGAAAACATATAAGTATAAATTCATTGGCCAATCTGAATGAAGGACAAGAGCCTTTGATTTGGGTATGAGCTGGCTATTTGGAAGTCACTGTGAGTAACCACATCCATAATGTGTTATCTCTAATTTCCAGTTTCTGTTTGTTTTGAGTGAAATAAGAATTTAAATATGCTTATGAAACAATATAAGTTGAGAATACTTTTAGATTTTTATGATTCTCCCTGTCAACATCTTTTACAGCACTTTTACCACACCTATTTCAACAGGAATTGTTTTGGCAACTCACCTTTATCAAGTCTTTCCAAATCATTCAATCTAGTTTTCACAGAAAAAATAACTATCTTTTTTTTATAATTTATATTTCATTGCTTGTTTGATGTCTAATTAACATATGCATTTACAATAACAACTGGCAAATACATATTTAGCAACAAACACAAGTAACTCCTGGAAGGAGAAATGCTTGCACTACTAGATTTTAGCCTGATAGCCAGGATCATTCAGCTGTCATCTGGTGAGTATGTTTGACATATGGAAGAGAGAGCCCTGGTTACTTCTACAAGGTCAAAAGAGCTGTCATTATAATCCAAATCTGACCACATCCCACAAATTGTTTTTGGAATATATTTTTGACATTGGCATGTTTATGTATGATTTACTTCCTCTTCGTGAAAGTAGAAAACAGAATATGTGTGAAAAAGTATCTGAGTTTTATACTTTTATACTTACTGGATATATATTATTATTTTGAGTTTTCAAAATTCAGGTCTTGGAAGGTAGACAAAACCCAGTTATGACTGGGTGTTGACCCATTGATATGGGCCTTGTTGTCAAGGTCACACTGGTTCTTTGGAAGAATCTGCAGTAATTTTTTAAGAAGCACATAATTAAAAGAACTTAGAAAGGACAAAGTAGAGCCTTTAAAGTTAGTATGCTGTCTATGCCTACTTGGGGGAAAAAAACAAAAGCAACTCTAAGATACCCTGTGGACTATGGGGTCTTATCTGAATTTATGGATTAGTACACTGTTACTTGCTGTTTTTACCCTTAACTTCTTTTTTTTTTTTGCTGTGGTATGATCAAACAAATTTAGATTCTCTAGACATGTATTGAATATTTACTAAATACTACAATTTGAAATGGCTATTTTCATAGTATCATCTCATTTAACCCTTATACCAATCCTGAGGGATATGACTTAGCCCCATTTTCTATCTGAGGAAACACATCAGCAGGGTTGGGGACTTAACCAAGGTTACCCAGATGTAAGCAGCAGAGCCCAAACTGACTGCAGTTTAGCTCACTGACTTTACTTCATAGCTGGGAGGAACATAAACAGATCGTACTTCTTAGTCATGAAAGACATTTGATAAACTAATATTTGTTTACAATTACAAAATTATTCTATAATGAGTTTGCAGTTTTTTTAACCATTATGTAACTTTGGGTAGGGATTTTTTCTTTTTTGAGACAGGGTCTTGCCACGTTGCCCAAGCTGGTCTTGATCAAGTGGGCTTAAGTGATCCTCCTGCTTCAGCCTCCCTGGTGACAGGGACTACAGGTATGCACCAACAACACCACACCTGGCTTGGGTAGGGATTTTTAAAAAATATATTAGAAAAGAAGATGCTTATTTCAATAAACTTACATCTAATTGCTAAGAAACAGTAATGATAAAGTCAATTTTCTTTAAAGTCATAGTAAAATAAATGATGGTAACATTACTGGCAGTGTAACTTTGTATTTATATAGATATTTCTTTTCAACAACTTAAAACAATTTCTGGAAATATTACCTACTGTCTTTTGTAACAGCCCAGTAGCAAGGAGGTGGTTTTTACTGCCAGGGAACATGCAAAGCATTCTCGAAAGTCCCAAGAACACAAAAACATGTGGATAAAACAGTAATAATAATCTCTGTGCCTGATGTTCTTCCCATTAATCCTAGCTTCATCCCTTCAGCCACCTTCAAAATGACTCATGGCCATTTGGTAGAGACAAAAAGATCTGGGAGACAAATTTCAGCTGTAATCTTAAGAGTGTTCTAACATAATATTGCACCTTTTCTGGTTTTCTATAATTTGAGCCAGACTCTCTCTTCCACCACTTAGACAAAGACTGGAACAAAAAGAAATTGCTCATGCCCTAGTTTTGCTGATATCTTAAATAACACTAGCATTAAAGTGGCCGATTTGATTTTTGCTTGTCACAAACACGTTTCCTTTGTTTACTGTAATAAGCAGACTATAGCTAGGAACTCACTACTCTACAATAAAATTAATAGCTACATCCTCCACCCAGCCTCTAATTTGAAGAGATTATTGTTTTTGCCCTTCAATCCAGTTAACAAATATATCTAAGATCATGAGAACGCCAGTCATAGCATCTGGGGAGTTCTGGGTTTAAATCTGGTTTGAGTTATTTTAACATACATGCATAAACTTCACCTATTTGGGTGAAACTCTCACCAGACCCAGAAAAAATGAGCTGCCAATGGTCCCCACAACAAGCAATCACCCCCATCTTCGTTATACTTATGTTTTGTTTGCTCTCTAGTTGATTATTATGTGTTTTATGTGTTATTTTTTCCCATTAACTTACAGCCATCCTGAGAGGCAGGGAACACCTCCATTCTCACTCCTAGCTCACAAGTCATAGAATAGAGATAGGAAAGCAACACTGATGGCCCATTGTGTACCAAGCTGTCTTTATATGCAATTATAATGACTTCCCATAAACATCTTATGGTGTAGCCATTATTATCCCCATTTTCCAAAAAATGATTTTTTTTTTTAAGTCTCACTATTTCTGAATGTCCCTTTAGGGAGCCATTCTGCACATCTACACTCCCCAGGGGACTCAGTGGGGGTGAAGGTGTATGTGTGCAGGGGCTGCTTGGTTCCTCGAGCTTCTGTACCACACGCCCCACTCACAACACACCTGGGACACACCACAGGGAACCAGGGAGGCGGTGGCACCAGGCCCAGGAGGAGGGAGGCAGGCTCCGGCCTACCTTTCCCACCTAACTACGCACCAATTGCCCCAGACACTCAGGGGGGGACATTTTACTTTAACTGAGGGCTGCCTCAGTCTCCCAGGCCCTGTCCTTTTCATCTCCCTGCTATTGAGTCCACAGTAGAGGTCAGAAGGATCTATTGGAAGTATATCACTGAGACCAAAAAAGGAATTTGATGGCCCGGCAGGGTGGCTCAGGCCTGTAATCCTGGCCTCTGGGAGGCCAAGGCAGAAGCGGGAGGATTGCTTGAGACCAGGAGTTTGAGACCAGCCTGAGCCAGAGTGAAACCCCATCTCTACAAAAAATAGGAAAATTAGCTGGGCATGGTGGCTGAGGTATTAGGATCGCTTGAGCCCAGGAGTTTGAGGTTGCTGTGAGCTATGATGATACCACTGCACTCTAAACTGGGTGACAGAGCAAGAATTTGAAGTCTAGAGAAGTTGGAAGGTTTCCCCAACGTTACACAGCTAGTAAATAGTCGGGATGAGATCCAAACCAAGATATACCCTCTCTTCCTACTGTCCCACACTGCCTTCCTCTACACATTTTCAAAACATCCTTAATTTTAAGACTTTTACAATAAAAAGACAATAAATGCTATTTTAAAGGTCAAAAAGAAGAGTAAAAGGCCTCCTGAAAACTCTGATAAAGAAAAGCAATCATTCTAGGACCATGCTGCATTTATTAACACTCATGGCCAATATTTTAGGAAGTGTTTTTTAAGTTATTTTTCTTCTAATTATCAATGCAAAACATGCTCACTATAGCAGATATGGCAAGTAAAGAAAAAGTTAAATTATCTTAAAAAACTCACTCTAATCTCAGCACTCAGAGGCAACTGCATTTAACATTTTGGCATGTTTCCTTTGAGTTCTGCTTTATTCCTTCCAGTTCTTTTTGTATGTAATTTTCCTTCACATGATTGAGATCAGTCTGCATATTTACTTCTAAGCCTCTTTCACATAAAATCATATTGAAAATGTTTCTCATGTTATTAAAACCTTTTGCTAACCATTGTAATGGGCAGTAGTGTTCTTAAACTAAGCAAATGCTCCCGAGCCTTGGACTCTGTATTTTACAGTAACCCTTCTCTGGCCATTCTCTGGTTATATACCATGCCAGGAGATGAGGGGTCCACAGAAAAAGGATGATATATCCACACAGAGTTTGAGCCATCCTTCTAGAACATTCTCATCCTTCTCATTCTCATGGTATGGGGAATCCTGAAATATAACCAAAAGGTCCTGTTTAGACTCTCCTCCATAGGCCTATGCCCTGAGGGCAGACTGCACAGCACTGTGTACACCCAGGCCCAAGGTTGGGGGGCCAGGGGTCAGAGGGTATTGATGGATTTCGGATGTGAGGGTTGTGTAAGGCCCCTTTTGCTGCAGGGCTGAAACAGCGCCAAGAGGAGTAGGAGACTGGCTGCTTCTCCCCAAGCCACCACATTCCAACATGGAATTCCAAAGAGTTTGAGAATTCTAAATTTAAAGCTGACCTTCCAGGTGATCAAGAAGAAGGTATATTTGTCAAAGTAGGAGGATGGAACATACTTTAGCAGTCTGTTAGCTTGATTTATAACTTTAAAATATTTAGACATATTATATGGGCCTCCCTGTGTCCTCTTGCTTTGGGCCCCAAAAATGTTGGGGGGGGAGACTGGTAACAGATATATATTTTTATATGGATATATCATAATAGACCTAACCATTCTTCTAAGGTTGAATATTTGAATGGTTCCTAAATTTTTATTTAAAATGATATAAGTTGAACATAATATAAATATTTGCCTTCATTGCTGATTATTTTTTATGACATACTCTGAGAAGAAAAATTACTGGGCCAAAAGGTATAAACTTTCTTCTTTTTTTTTTTTTAGACAGAGTCTCACTCTGTTGCCTGGGCTAGAGTGCCGTGGTGTCAGCCTAGCTCACAGCAACCTCAAACTCTTGGGCTCAAGCAATCTACTGCCTCAGCCTCCTGAGTAACTGGGACTACAGACATGTGCCACCATGCCCGATTATATATTTTTAGTTGTCTGGTTAATTTCTTTCTATTTTTTAGTAGAGACGGGGTCTCACTCTTGCTCAGGGTGGTCTCGAACTCCAGACCTCGAGTGATCCTCCCGCCTCGGCCTCCCAGAGTGCTAGGATTACAGGCGTGAGCCACTGCACCCGGCCAAGGTATAAACTCTTAATGACCAACATCTTTAACAGTTAGAGATTAACAGGGGATCTCAATGAATATAATCCCTACCTCTCTACCCTCTACCTACATGCCAAATCCATTGACCTACATTAATGGTTACAAAGCCCAAGCCTATTCAAAGACTTTTACATATGGTCATTTTGTTTTAAGATAGGAAACTGACTCACAAAGTATCTTTCAATACAAAGTCCATTAAATTTCAACCCTTAAAATCAAGAATGGATAAACCATGACCCTCCCACCAAATCCAGCCTGCAGCCTATTTTCATAAATAAAATATTTCTGGAACACAGCCATGCTCATTCATTTTCATATTGTCTAGAGCTGCTTTCACATTCCAAGGGCAGAGTTGAGTAACTGCAACAGAGAACATACATTGCTGGCTTACAAAGCCTAAAATATTTACTATTTGGCCCTTTAGAGAAAAAGTTTGCCAACCACTGGTCTAAAATTATCCACAAAACACAAACCATGAAATAGAAAATTAGGAAATACTGCGTCATAAATCTTTAAGTCATAAATCTTTCCCATTTCACAAATCAGATGCCCTGACCTTGTTGTTTTGGTGTTCCTACTGACATCTTAAAGCTGCCGTCATTTCCTGTTTAACAAACATTTATCTAGTGCCTACTACGTGTCAAGCAGACCTTGTTCCAAGTGCTAAGGGCTTATAGAAGAATCATTAATCATTTTTGGCCTTGAGGAGTTTACTAGTTTTCCAAGTGTCTGTTTCCAAGCTTTCACAAAGCCAATTGGATCTTTCTAATCTTTCTAGACTTTCTCCCATCACCTCTGAGAGTCTAAGAATGGGTTGTGTAAACAGCAAGTATTACAAAGAAACTGTGGCAAAGAATAGAAGCACCTTTACCATAGCAACTTGGTAATTATGCTACCTCGGTGAAAAATCACTGATAGCAGACTTAGGAAGAGCAGGCAAACAGGTGAGACAAACAATTCCTATGTACTAAGTAATCCCTTCTGCAGAAATTCCCTTATTGTTTCTGCTGTAGCCAGTCAGAGAAAAGAATTGCCCACTTTTTGACACCAGGATAAGCAAGAGATTGGTAAATGATTATTTTGTTTACTTAAAAAATTAAAATTCATGTTGAGGAGGAAAAAAGCCCATACAAACATGGTGAGTAAAGAGAAATAAAAGAAGTCACTATTGTTTTATTCTTCATAAAGACGGGGAAATAACAGAGTCATTTGGCTTTGGAGAGGACATAAATCTGAGCCAAGTATTTCAGAGGATTCTAAGAAATGTTGTTTGGATCCAAGTTCGAGGAAAGTGGGGTTTTTTTTTATTTTTTTTTTGAGTTTTAGTGGAAAGATAAACATGGGGAGAAAGTATTTAAAACCCATATACTTTCTCACTTTTTGTTGGCATGATTAGTCTGTTATGAAATTACATTAGAAAACTACAAACCAAAAACAAACGTCTTGAACACTCTGTTGTTTTGGATCACTGCTGCTATGGCTATCTCAGAGCACAGGGGTAAAAGAGAGGAGTCTTGTATCAGTGGATTTGCACTCCTTCTTTGCCTCTCATCAGCTGGGCAACCTTGTGTAAGTTTCCTCACCTTTCAGAACCTTGTCTTCTGCAAAATGTTGATAATACCACTTGCCTTGCTGGGCTGTCTTGAGGATTTAAATGAGGTAACATGAGTTAGCTCATAACAGTTATTGGTATTTAGTAAGGACTGAATAAAATACATTTTTGTTGTCTTCATAATGTACAATATGTATTAAAGCCCCCAAAATGGATTTTTCAGAGCTGGTGGAGGAGACAGTTGCCTCTGTGGATTCGTTTGGCAATTACCTTCCTGCCTCCTATTTTTCTTTCACACTCATTAAAATTCTACTACCAGAGGCCAGGCACGATGGCTCACGCCTGTCATCCTAGCACTCTGGGAGGCCGAGGTGGGCGGATCGTTGAGCTCAGGAGTTCAAGACCAGCCTGAGCAAGCGCAAGACCCCGTCTCTACTAAAAAAATAGAATTCTTCCAATAATTCGCCAAAATGACGAACACAAAGGGAAAGAGGAGAGGTACCCAATACATGTTCTCTAGGCCTTTTAGAAAACATGGAGTTGTTCCTTTGGCCACATACATGCAAATCTACAAGAAAGGTGATATTGTAGACATCAAGGGAATGGGTACTGTTCAAAAAGGCATGCCCCACAAGTGTTACCACGGTAAAACTGGAAGAGTCTACAATGTTACCTAGCATGCTGTTGGAATTGTTGTAAACAAACAAGTTAAGGGCAAGATTCTTGCCAAGAGGATTAATGTGGGTATTGAGCACATTAAGCACTCTAAGAGCCGAGATAGCTTCCTGAAATGTGTGAAGGAAAATGATCAGAAAAAGAAGGAAGCCAAAGAGAAAGGTACCTGGGTTCAACTGAAGCACCAGCCTGCTCCACCCAGAGAAGCACACTTTGTGAGAACCAATGGAAAGGAGCCCGAGCTGCTGGAACCTATTCCCTATGAATTCATGGCATAATAGGTGTCTCACACTTTGTGAGAAGCAGTGGAGAGGAGCCTGAGGTGCTGGGACCGGATCCGTGCATAGCACACTTTGTAAGAAGCATAAGAAAAGGACCTTGAGCCTTGTTGGAACCTATCCCCTGTGAGTTCATGGCATAGGAGACAAACCTAATAAAAGCCGCTAGACTCTAAAAAAAAAAAGAAAGAAAGAAAGAAAGAAATTAGCTGGACAACTCAAAATATATAGAAAAAATTAGCCAGGCATGGTGGCATATGCCTATATAGTCTCAGGTACTTGGGAGGCTGAGACAGTAGGATTGCTCGAGCCCAGGAGTTTGAGGTTGCTGTGAGCTAGGCTGATGCCACAGCACTCTAGCCCGGGCAACAGAGTGAGACTCTGTTTCAAAAAAAAAAAAAAAAAAAAATTCTACTACCAGAGATATTTTCTTTTGGCTATTGAAATCCCCTGCCACCGAGAGTGGCTAGCAAAAATGCATGTACCTCTGCATGCTTGACATCTTAACATACTACAACTGAACCCTTTCTGGGGTTAGGTGGTATCTAGCAAAGCATAATATCTTTAGAATAAAGTTCCCATGTTGAACAGTACATGTGCCTAGAGGAGGGAAAGATATATTGAGCAGGGAGGTGAATGGTGACACTTTGGGCATAATTTATCATTTTTCAGAGGACTCCAGTAGCCCATTTGTGAAAATATGTTTATTTGTGAAGAGGAGTACCTATTTGCAAAATGAGAGGTCAGTCCTGCCTGATGATGCCAGTTCAAAAGCATTAGAATGACTTGTTCTGACCTACTTAGAATAAACAAACCTCCATGCAACTATTAGCTATATTGCTTGACTCTGTTATAAAAACATCATTCTCAGAATATCTCCAAAGTATCCACCAAGGATTTTATCATTTTTTTAATTTTGCTCTTGCGAGAGAAGTTAAAGATAACTAATGCTTACAGTGATATTTGGCTTCTTTCAAAGTGTCTCCATTCAAATGTACCTAGTCCTTGCCTGGCCAAGAAAATTATTGTCTTTCTGTCCCTCACCAAGCGTAAGAGCAGTTTATCTCGACTTCTTCTCCTCTATCACCCCCTCTACTCTTTGTACACATTACTACTGTATTAACCACTTTACGGATACTGTTTTCTCAAAGGTTGACAATATGGGCCCTCTACTCACCAAACTCAAAGGCCTTATGTTCAAAGGCTTCATTCTTTACAACCATGGGTCTCTAAGGAGCTGTGTACTGTGCAAGACAATACTTGATGTACAAGAAAAAAAAACCTTAAACTCTTGCTAATGTTTTTAATTTCAACCTTAAAATTTTTTATTTTGTATTTTTTTTACAATGTGTTTAGCATATTGATACAGTAGGGGAAATGATTACTCAAACTCTTACTAATAGCATATGAAATCAATAAAATTTTGTGACCCCCCTTTCTGTATAGTAGTAGTTCTCAAAGTGTGGTATAAGGACCCGGGGGGTATCTGAGATCCTTTCAGGGTATCTGCAAAGTCAAAACTATTTTCATAATAATACTAAGATGGAATTCATCTTTTCCATTCGTTCTCTCCTAAATATACTTTTCCAGAGGCTATATGACATATAATATTGCAATATACTGAACACAGAAGTAGAGATGAGGAGCCATTTATATTTCTATTAAGCAGATATTAAAGAGACTTGCAAAAAATATAAAACAATGTTGCCCTTGTATTTCTTCTTGTTTTAGAAAAGTTATTTTTCCTAAGAATGTGTTAATGTTAACATGTAGTGAATGATTATTTTTATTTTTAAATCTTTTTAAATCCTAGTTGTAAATATTATTATGGTAAATATCAATAGATTACCCAGTGGTGTGTTGGAGCTGGCTTGCCTCAGTTTGCAAGAAAGCTATTCATAGTTTGAGATGGGTAGGTGGGAGTTCATACAATGGAAATCAGAAAACACCACAAATCAGAGCTTTTGTTTTGGAGAATTGGTTTACCAGCACACCACTGGATATAACTCACTTAACAAAAGTTCCTTGGGATCCTCCATAATTTTTAAGAATGTAAAGTGTTCCTAAGACCAAAAAATTTGCGAACCTCTGCTCTGCAGCATTTAACACTGTTAATTGCTATATTCTCGATACTCCATCCACTCCTCTACCAGCTCTTCATGTCCCAGCTCTGCCTGTCCATGGCTTGGCTCACACAGCACAACTCAGAAACCTCTTCCACTCATCTAATCCTCATTCTTCACTTCTCCTCTTTCTCTGTAACCTAACAGAGCACTGGTCCTCCTTAATTTAGTCTCTGAAACTTCTGTTAAAATATAGTGCTTCTCAAAGTACATCTGAATCACTTAGGGGTGCTTATTAAAAATGAATATTCCTAGGACAACTGTATCAGCCCAAACCTACTGAAGGTGCAAGTCTTTGGAAGAGGTGGTGTAGTCAACTTTTTAATATCAAGTAGTGACTCTTATGATGATCTTAATTTTGAGAAGCCTCTAATCCTCTCCCCTTTGGGGATCCCACCCATTTGTACATCCTTAAACACCTCTTCTTTGTTTCTAGCCTCAATCACTCCCTTAAGCTCCAGACATGCATCTTTAAATGCCTCTACAACATCTCCACAGACTACCTTACCACCATTTCAAGCTCAACATGCCCCAGACATAACTCAACTTCCCAAGCAAATATGCTGCTCACTCTGTTGTCTTTTCCTGGGTTAATGATACCACAGTTCTCCCAATTACTCAGAGTTGGACTATTGAAGTGATTTTACCTTTTGCTCCTTTTCCATTTCTCCTATGTCTAACTAGATGCTCGGACCTATACATTCCACCTCTGAAACATCCTTTGTATCTCACCCATCCATTTCCAACCTAGTTTAGCCCTTCTTACTTTAGCCCTGGATGATTAAATCAGGGCAAAGGGATGTCAACAAGTTTAATTTCTCAGTGATATGAAAACCAACACCTTTTAACACCCTTATGACTTCTAATGCCTCCTGCTGGCAGGTAAATACAACATACTTGGGAAATTCTTTTGGAGAAGGCTATATGGTCATTCACTGTCTCCCTGGGTACAGGTGAAGGGCTGCTTCCAGCACAGAAAAGTGACCTCAGGCCAGGCAAATTAGCAGGCGTTGGTCCATGAGAGAGCTGGAATACCAGGTATTTTTTTTTTAAAGGAAGCTAAGAAGTTAGAGCACCTAAGAGTCTCTGTTGCTAGAGAGGCAGAGCACAGATGCTGAGAAATCATCCCAAAGGGTTATAATACCAGTACTATACATGTACTTGCTGGAGTCAAAATAGTCTTAACTGTAAAGGACAAAGGCTGACTAACAGTGGAAGAAAAAAGTTACACGTAGGGCTATTCAGAGGGGAAGGAGAAGGTTGAAAGCAAAAAGAGTAGTCATGATGTGTTGGATAGACCCTGCTCTACACCAGGAGGCTGGCCTGTGTGCATCACAGCCACCCAGGGTACCTGTGCTCTGGCTTCCAGTTGGGGTGGACCTATGGGAACCCTGAAGGGAGGGAGATTGTAAGCAAGGAGGAGAATGAATTCAGAGTATTTTCCTCCAGCCAGATCTGCTACAGCTGCCTGAATCCTCCCCTGAAGGTCACAGCCCCTACCAGATAGCTTTTTCCTCAGAGTCCTCTGCATTGCAAGGACAGAACCTGCACTGTCCCACGTGCTGCTCTATGTTCTACCTACAACTTTGTAAACAGTTGCTTTATAAAATTCTCCCCAAATCATCCCAGTTTGAGTGTGTCATGTGTGCCCTGCTGGGACCCTGACTGATAGACATGGGTACAGAAAAAAAGAAATGCCCAGTGACACTAAGTAGAAGAAAGAAGGAGGAGAAGAGCTGACAACTAATTTTCCTCCATGAAGCAAGCCCTCCACCTGTCTTGGCCACACTCTTCTTCCAGCCCCTCTCTCATCATGTTACCTTTTTCTCCTTCCACATTTCTTTATCGACCTTCCTCATTACTTAATCCACCATCATTTCTTCCCTCTATATCCATTGCGTTTAGTTCACTAACTTAAGCTTTCTCTTTTCCTGAACAGTTTATCTGATTCTCTGTTCATTCTAAAATAAATAGTCATGTGCTGCGTAACAATGTTCTGGTCATCAACAGACTGCATATATGAATGTGGCCTTATAAGAGCATAAGAGTGTATTTTTACTGTACCTTTTCTATGATGTGTGTAGATACAGAAATACTTACCATTCTGTTACAATTGTGTACAGTACTCAGTACAGCAACATGCTGTACAGGTTTGCAACCTAGGAGCAGTAGGCTATACCACACAGCCTAGGTATGTCGTAGGTTATACCAGCTAGATTTGTGTTAAGTTCACTCTAAGATGCTTACACAATGACTAAATCACCTAACAACACATTTCTCACCTAACAACATATCCCCATCCTTAAGTGATGTATGACTATATATAGTTTCAACTTTCAACATAAGGTACCAGGTGGCTTTCTGAGCTCTCTCATATAAACTTCCTGATGACAAGGCTCCTCCAAACCTTCTATCTTCTAAATACCATGGAGTATAAAAAAAGTTGAACTTACAGAAGTAGAGAGAGTGGTGGTTATCAGGGAGTAGGAATGGGGTGAGGAGGAGATTGGGGAGAAGTTGGTCAAAGGATACAAAATTGCAGTTAAACAGGAGGAATAAGTTCAAGAGAGCTATTGTACAACATGGTGCCTATAGTTAATAGCAATGTATTGTATTCATGAAAATTGCTAAGAGAGTAGATTTTAAGTGTTACCACAAAAATGGTAAGTATGGGAGGTAAGGCACTTGTTATTTAGCTTGACTTAGCCATTTTACAATGTATACATATTTCAAAACAATGCATTGAACATGATAAATATATACAATTTTTACTTTGTCAATTAAAAAATAAATTTTAAAAAAGGCTCAGGTAAATGGGTAATGGTTTTAAAATATGGCGAAAGATTCTTTGCTTTTTATTCTGATGAGGGGTCAGGTCTATGTATTGCCCCACTGATTTATGGCAGGCTTGTAATGACTTAACCTAATAAAATATGGCAGAAGTGATACAATATGACTTCAGAGGCTAGATCATAAAAGGCCATGAAGCTTCCACCTTATTCCTAGGTCTACTTACTCTTAAAGCCCTGTCCCACCATGTAAGAAGTCCAAATAACCTTCATGCTGTGAGGAAGCCCAAGCCACACTGACAGCTGTATTTGAACCCAGGCTTCAAGTCATCCCTAAGAGAGAACTTTAAATCATTCTAGCCCTCCCGCCCCCAGCTGAGGCCCCAGATATTGTAGGGCAGAGACAAAGTCATCACTGCTCTGCACAGTTTGAATTTCTAACCCACAGAATCTGACGATAATGAAATGTCTGTTGCTTACAAAAACAAAAACCTCCTGTCTTCTCCATAGGAGACCACCCTGCCTTCAGTCTCACAGCTTCTTAAAGACTCACTACCCTTGCAGCTTCCTCTAAATTCTCTCACCAATCTTCCCATCTCTCAGGTACCAGCCATTTCTGCCAAGCATTTGTAAACCAAGGTATTTGGACAGGACCCATGGTCTAGATTTGCACTGTCTAGTATGGTAGCTTCTAGCCATAGTGTGGCCGTTTAAACAAAAATTAAATTAAAAATTCAGTTCCTCAGTTGCACTAGCTACATTTCAAGTGCTCCATCACCACTAGTAATTACTGTATAGAACACTTTCATCATCACAGAAAGTTCTACTGGGCAGATTAAGGTATACATTAGGGTTTCTCAACCTTAGAGCTATTAATATTTTGGGCCGGATAAGTCTTCATAGTGGAGGGGGAGGGCGTATTGTGTATTGTAGGATGTTTAGCAGCATCCTTGTCCTCTACCCACTGGATTCGAGTAGCACTCCCCCCATGTGACAACTGAAAGTGTCTTCAGACACTGCCAGACCCTGATGTAGATGAAACCATATAGCTATAGAATTGTGTTTTGCTCACTCACAGAGAACGGGCAAGATGAGTCATGAAAGAAAAGAGGAGAGAGAGACTTGAAGCCAGTTACAAGAGATAGAGTAGGGAAAAGAGGCCAGAGGGTAACTTTTACTTTTTCATAACAGGTCCTAGTCATTCAGTAAAGTGCAGCAGATTTTATTCTGGCTGCCCCCATGGCCTTTAGATCATGCAAACAGGGTCATGGTGAGGTACGCTGCCCCTGCTCCACCCCCACACCTGTCAGGGAGAGTTTGGGCTGTAGTGTAGATTGATGATGCCTACTGTTGAGAATGTGAAGTACAAGGCTGCCAAAACATCCTCACATCACGATGCTAAAGATGAACATGAGGCCTTACCCTCTGGGCTGGTCCACTCACACACATTGCTCCCCCTAGCACAGAACAGGGAGTGTCAAATCTTTCCCGACCTGCCTAATACTATTAATATATCTTCTGACTCTAGTAGCTCTTCTGGGTTAGCAGGTATTGAAAGCTGTGTAAGGAAAGTCACTACAGCCTGAGATTCTAGAGGATACAACTCCACTATACAAAGCAGGTTTTCCTAAAATGTGGCCAACAGCCTTAAGAGATATCCTACAGTGAAGAAACTTTTTAAAGACAATTGCTCAGATCTATTTCACCATAGGCCCCTTTTTATGAAATATAGACATGGCATATGTTTTACACAGTGCTAACATAAAGAAAAGAAGACTTGTCCTCAACTGAAATCTTCCATCTGCCCAGAAGGGTTTCCTTGACACTCTGCAAGATTTCCATCCAAAGAGATGACGGCACAAAAGAGGTCCTGTTAAGAGCTCAGGAAATGGTCACACTTGAGAATTGCAGAGGTCTCTGTATAGAACTAAGAGCTGGAGATTAAGAACAGACCAGGCCAAGACCAGGCATCAGGCACAACTAGACAGGCTGATGATTTTCTGCTTTCTTATCAAGCTCTCAAGGCAGGAGACTACTGAAGACTAATGAGGGTCTATAGCACTCTGGGCTGTAAGGACTCAGAAATCAGGTTGATACCTCCCTCCTTAGTCCAGAGCCACAAAAATCACTGACAGAAGTTCAGAAACTGGACATTAGAGAGGTTTCCAAAACTGATGGTATGACCCAACAAAATAAATCACAGGGTTAAAGACCTCTGCAGGCTCAGGCAAGGCACTGGTGTGGTGCTAAAGCTCTAAAGATGAATAAGTCAAAGCCCATGCCCTCCATGTGCTCCCAATCAGCTTCTTATGGGCCAGTGATGAGGATGACAATGATAGTGGTGATGATACTCTTAGCCATTGTTCAATCCTGAAAAATGTGTGAGGCTGGGATGGAGGGACTTTATGTCTGCCTGGTTCAGGACTGTGAATTATAATTATCTGAACACCTAGACTGATCTGTAAATATACAGGTAACAATTTATAACGGCAGAGACCAAATAGTGCTAGGCTTTCTATTTGCCTGAGATCCATACTCCACATTTGGTTTACAGTAGCTATTCAGTGAACATTGATTGAATACTGAAAAAGGTAAAGGAGAAGCTGTCTATCTCACATGATAGATCCTCAAGAAGGCAGCGACTATTTTGTGTCCACTCCATAGACTCTGTTAAGGTGATATCTATATAGTAGCTACTTAGTCAAAAATAGTTGATAGCATCCAAAATCCAAGAAACAATAAGAGTCATTTGTATCAGACAGGATCTCAACAGGAAACAGATGGCAAAGGCACATTCAAATTAGAATAATTTGTGGAAATGTATTTGAAAGGGACAATTTGCAAAGATATGGACATGGTGTAGGGGTACTACAAGGGATACTGCTATAATCTGGCATCAGCAACAAGGAGAACTGTTACCACTCATGGCGGAAAAGAGATGAGAAGGAGAATTGATTGCAGAAACCCAAAAGGAGAAAGTCTTATAGCAAAGAACCATGACCTTAGGTCGAGGGGCACGGGCAGCCCAAGGCAACCGCACTAGGAGGGAGCAGAAGAGTAATTAGCCTGACCTCACTCCTCCCTGCCCTGGGTCTCCTGCACAGCACGTTGCTGTAGTCCTCACAGACAGCCTCCTGGCTAGGGAGAGCCAGAGCTGACAAGGGCAGAAAGGCAGTCAGAAGGGGCAAAGGAAGGTATCTTTAACAAGAGGTGATTTCCATCCCTGAACCAGTGATGTTTAGAAATCTTCAAGATGCCAATTCATGATCAATCTACCCACAGTCCAATGAGAAAGAATCACTTTTAAACTCTTATTCTGTATCGATGGTCAAAACCTGACTGTTAGGACTGCCCTTTTCATTTAAAAGTAGGATTTCATCTAGAACAAAAATCACATCCCAATTTAGAAAGTTACATTCAAAGAACAGAGAAATTGTGAGATTTAATTCAGCCTGACCTGAATCAGTGAGCCACAGATCTACCAATCCTGGTGGGGGAACCAATCAAAGGATTAATGGTGACTGCTGCATATAACTAAAAGTTTTAGCATGAGAACATACAGCAGAACTCAGATTTGGGGATTTGCCAATGGAATAGGGGGAAGGAAAGGTGCCCAAAACTTCTAAGGCAAACACTGCTCCCAGGCAGTAGAACACAGAAAAGACAGCTGAGGCTGGGAAATTTATGAAGAGTGTCACTGGGAAAAGTTCTTAACTTCAAAGCCTGCTACTTTTCCTAAGAAAGCAGAAGGGAGAGGGGAGGAGGGGATGGGCATATACACACCTAATGGATACAGTGTGCACCGTCTGGGGGATGGACATGCTTGAAGCTCTGACTCAGGTAGGGCAAAGGCAATGTATGTAACCTAAACATTTGTGCCCCCATAATATGCTGAAATTAAAAAAAAAAGAAAGCAGAGGGAAAATATTATCACTCAAATGACAGAAAATAACACAATGGAATACTGGGAAGAGTCTAAGAATTCTGGAGTGGTCTCAGAAATAAAAGAGATGAAAACAAAATATCATTATCATCTTTTAATCTTGATGAGTCTGCAACCTGTAGCCTACGAACATTTGTTAGCAAACCACAGCAAGGAAAAGAAAAATATCTTTCCGTTTTCTTCACTTTTCTGCTTTAATCAAAGGCATATACCCAATTTATTATACTTGATTTGCAAAGATTTATAATCACAAAATAAATAGTAAGTTTTCATTACCTATATATTCATCAATTCTTGGAAAATCATTATATATTCAGAAACTTTACAGTTAAATGAACTGTTGTTTACCACACTCAGTCTGCAATTTGATGTTTTCTTTCTTGAGAAAGACATATGCGTGGCCGAGTGTTCTGTGCAAGCTGTTCTCATCATAATGAGTACTGACAATTTCAGACTCTTATCTGCAAGGAGTACACTTTGTACTGTTGTTCAAGCATATAACACTCACATCAAGTTGCAAATAAAAGATATGTGAACTGACAAATGATGACCAGTTTACATGAACAGATACTACAAGAGAAAAAGGTAACTATGATTGCCAGTCTCTTTTTCCTTGTCACAAGTTGATAGAATAACCAGAATTTCTTTGCCTATGAACTACTTATCATGAAAATCTGGCAGAAGTATTCTCACTAAAATATAATCTGTACTTACTTTTACTGATTCAGCAGTTTATATTCCTCATGGGCCTAATTTTGTTTTTTGTTTGTTTGTTTTAGGCAGAGTCTCACTCTGTCCCCCTGGCTAGAATGCAGTGGTGTCAACATAGCTCATTGTAACCTCAAATTTCTGGGCTCAAGTGATCCTCCCACTTTGGCCTCCCAAGTAGCTGGGACTATAGGCATGCACCACCACACCTGGCTAATTTTTTCTATTTTTAGCAGAGACAGGGTCTCACTGTTACTCAGGCTGGTCTCAAACTCCTGACCTCAAGCGATCCTCCCGCCTCAGCCTCCCAGAGTGCTAGGATTACAGGTGTGAGCCACTGCACCCAGTCCTAAATATTCTCATTGACTAATTTGACTGTAAACATTTATTAAGCACAAACTGTACATACCAGGCAGTGTTATAAGCACTGGGGATACCTCTGTGAACAAGACAAAGTCCCACCCCCTCAAGAAGCATACATTCAGAGGAGAGGGATGGTGAATTACAATAGGTAGCCTAAATAAATAAGAACTTTAGATAGTGATCTTTGCTAGGAATAAAGTAAGGTAATGGGATGAAGATTACCAGGGGAAGAAGAGATGTAATCTACATGAGATGCTCAGGGAAAGCCCCTCTGAGGAGTTGGCATTTTAGGTAAGACTTGAACAGCAAGAAGTCAGCCATGAGATGATCTGGGGAAAGAGCATTCCAGGACAAAGATCAGCTAAGATAAAAACCTTGAGGTGGGAATGAGCTGAGTAGGTTTGAGGAATAGTAAGAAGGCCAGTAAGTGAAAGGAAAATGATAGGAGATAAGACAGTAGAGTTAAGGAGATACCAGACCATGCAGACCCTTGCAGGGCAAGGAATTTGGATTTTGTTCCAAGAGTGATGGGAAGTTGCTGTAGGGTTTTGAGCTAGAGAGGATCTGACCTCTGATTTAAAAGGATCACTCTGGCTCTGCATGGAGAAAAGGTTGTAGGGAAGAAAAGGCCACTGTAGTCATTCAAGTAAGAGGTGATGGTGGCTGGAACTACAGTGGGAAAATAGACATGGGAAGAAGTGGACAGACTGGGAACCTATTCTGGAGATAGGCCTGCGGGCAGATTGAATCCAGGATATATACGTAGGGGGAGAAAAAATAAAAAATAACTCCTAGGTTTTTGACCTGGGCCGCTAGGTATTGTCAATAACTGCAAAGGGGAAGAAATTGGAGAAAAATAGGTTTGAGGTAGGTAGAATGGTTATGTAGGGGAATCAAGGGTTGCATTTTGTACATATTATACCTTAGATACCTATTAATATCCAAGTGGAGATGTAGAGTAGGCAGTTGTATGTATGAATCTGGAGTTCTGTGGAAAGGTCAGATATATTCTGTTTTTTAACAATCCAAATGAAAGATACTATTAGAAACATGCTCGAGAGAGGTGGAGACTGTGTCTTTAAATTTACTCTGTAGGCTGTTGTGCTTCACATAGTAAAGTGCTGAAAAAACACAGGATGATGTAAAGTTGTAATCATAAAACCAAAAACTGAAATATCTTTGTTTGCTTGATGCCCTTGCCAACTTAGTTCAAGTATTCCCCCACCAAAAACCACATGACTGACAATTACTTGTAGCAGAGAATGACCACAACCAGGAGAAAAATAACATGGGCTTAGCTAATGAAGATTCGAAAGCAAGTCAAGGCAATACTCTCCTGATTCAGAACCAGATGCATTGCTCTGCTAGTTCAAGCCTGAACACAATGGTCACTCCCAGATGATATCTAGGAAAAGGCATGACTATTGCAGAAAGGTTTATCAGTACTGCTACATCAAAAGATGAGCAAATTCTACGAGGGGCATTTGACTAAAAGGTGTTAATAATACATTAATGCTTTTTAAATTTTGATTGTAGGTCCACAGAATTTCATGGAAATGTAAACATCTCCTGACCTGGTTGTTCCCCACAGTCTTTGCTTCTAGTTGACTGGCTCTCTTATTTTATTGCAGGATTCCTCATGAAAGGAAGTAAGTGAAAGGCATTTCAACTTTCACAAGAGGACTCTCAAGTCCCAGTAAGTATTGCCTTATAAATTATACAGTTAAACAGGTTCAAATGAAAAGCACATGTGTTGAGTTTAATAGACATGCAAATATCAAGAATTTTTACTTGGGCTGATTTCTTTACAGTGAGGTCTAAACTCACCAAACCCCTTTGTGAGGACAATAGGGCAGGAAGTGGCAAAGTCATAATCAGTGAGGGACCTTAGATCTTTTTGAAGTGCAAAGAAGCAAAGTAACAGCCTACGGGGTAAAACTAACATCACACCTTTGAATCAGTAAGTGAAGAGAGAAAATCATTAACAGCTAACCAATTCTTTAGTGAGAATTTCCAAAACCAATTAGAAAGTCCCAGGAAAACGTTATATTTATGCTTAATATTAAGTTTAGTTCTTCTAAAAATTTATTTCCAATAAATTTCAGAATTTAAAAACCTCCAAAAGAACAATAATTTTCCACTTACGGACTTTTTTCCCCCTAACTTTTAGTTTAATTCTGAGGGATTATTTGGCAGTTTCTGTGCAAGTCTAACAGATGACAGTAACTTGCACCCAGGGAGTGAGAATGAATGCGAAACACTTCAAGATTCACCTTAAAAGTGTTCATGTGAAGACCTAGACTTCAAGAACACAGTGCATTCAAAAGGTGTGGCAATGTCGATGGATGGTATGGGACGCCATTGTTCAGACTAAGCCAACAATGAGGCCCCAACAGACCAGACAAAACCAAAATGGAGTCACCCATGTTAAATGCCACATAATCAAACTGAAGCTTTAAGGAAACAGATCCTAAAACAGACCAGTTTTTTTTTCTGAAAACAGGAGATTCCAGTCTACCTGAGTCAGCATAATAAGGAAGTCCCCTCTGCTTCAACCCTTACAGAAAAAGTAACTTGAAGTGACCTGATGTTAATCAGTTTTTTTCCTATTGTTCTGTTTCCTTGTTTTCACCTTACAAAACCCACTGTTCTGCCACTGCCCGGTGGGAGCTCTCATTCTATTTTGTAGAATGGAGGCTGCCCCAATTCATGAATCACAAATAAAAGCCAATTCTATCCAAAACTAAATTTGTTGTAATTTTGTATTTTGACAGTAGTAATTAAAACCCTATGAAACGGAACCCCCCCCCCCCACCTCCTCCAAAAAAGCATAATTCTATTTACTGTTCACTCTGAAGGCATTCTTTGGGTGGTGAGGTGTGTTTCTTTCAATCTTCCACCCTCCCTCCCAGAAAAACTTACATACCTTAGATTTCAGTCTGCCTTTCCTTAGTTTCAACATATTTACACCCATCTATGGGGAAAGGCAGAGAAGAAGAAACAGAAAAAGGAAGGAAGTAAAAGGCCATCAATGTTCACTTTACTATACCAGAGTTAAAAAATGGTAAATGCTGTTAAAGTGTGTGGTCTAACCAGGGTATCTATGCCCGCAGTCTCTTTTTGTGGTTTCCTCCTTTTCTCCTTCTCTCACTCCTTTTTTTTCCCTTAGCAACTTCCTCCCAGCCCCAGCCTCAATGCCACCAATGGCCGTACCATGCAAATGCAGACCAAAAATTAAATTATGGCTATGTTTCAACAGTCTGAATAGCTCCATGAAAGCCTCTCAGGGGAATCTGCTAGGAACTAAAATATTCTGTGTCAAAAGACAGCCTCTGGGAGGGAGAGT
Source organism: Lemur catta (assembly GCF_020740605.2). Taxonomy (NCBI): domain Eukaryota; kingdom Metazoa; phylum Chordata; class Mammalia; order Primates; family Lemuridae; genus Lemur; species Lemur catta. The sequence continues at coordinate 14,592,379 of NC_059143.1, read as the reverse complement.
TTGGCTAGCTTCCTTTCCAACATACCAGTACCTCAAGAAAAGCCAAGGGATGGCTTCCTCCTGTTAAGTTCTACAAAGCAACCAAAATAGCCTACTGTCACCCTCACTCCAACAATGAATATAGATAAGGGGGCTCAAATCCCTTTAAGTACTGTCAGGTTCAGGTGGAGTTAGGGAAAAAATATCTCTTTAAGAAGCAAGGAAATAAATGGCAAATTATCTCAATTACACTAAATGATTCTAAGACATTCTGTGGGAACATTTACTTTTTCTTTTCTCAATAGCATCCTGCCAGATATTGAACACTCTTCAAATGCCAGTAACATGGAAAGCATCGTGCTACTGAATTAAACACAGGCTCTGCCTCAGAGATAAACATTCCACACAGAGATAACACAGGAAAGACTCGAACTTCCTTTAGGCATATGTCAGGCATGACTAGATCTTGGATAAGTCTAACAGTATCAGCAAGGCTTCCCTGAAAATCAGCTGGGGAATAATTTTGTAAGAGCAAGAGTCTATAGATAATGTGACCTTATTCCAGTAGTCCCTCCACCCCACTCAGGGATGATGTGTGTCCTGTTGAAGGGTGGTAAGGAGGGAATATTTCAAGAAAAGATAATGAAAAAGGGGAGAAAACAGGATAATAGCAAGAACACAGCAGTGGAAGAAGTTTTCGATACTACTTTGTTTAATGCCTGTCATATAGATGAACATACAAGTTGAAAATATGTTTCATTCCCTCTGCTTATTTTGGGCTTTTATAGAGCAAAACAACTTAATTACATCAAAGCATCTGCAAAGATAAAATCAAGGGAGTTTTCAAAAGAGAATGTTTGGAGAGGGGGAGGGGAAGGGAAGAGGCAGCAGAAGTTAGAGCAGGATAAGAGAGTCACAAAACTGGCTTTTGAACAAAAGAAAATAAGAGCATAAAACATTTACGAGTGTTTTCGCTCATACGATTTCTTCCTAAATCAATTAAAACATTGCATTATGATGGATTTACACCACAGTGAAACTCCTGACAACTTCAAAATCAACTTCATGTTTGGGTTCCATTCTTTCAGGTGATGAATAGTGGGAAATCCGTGAAGGAATGTCACTTGAAGTCAGCCATTTATCATGAACCAAAATGGCTAAGGACCCCATAAACCGCAATGATCCATTTCCTATTAGCATCACACAACAGAAGGCAACCTCATCTGCATTAACAATTTTTATGACCTCCGTAGGCAGAGAGGCTAATGTTAGGAAATGGCTTATTTTTGTTGTTATAAATGTTCATTACTCTACCATAAAAAATTCTTTAAGGATATAAACTACTGATTGATTCATTAAGGAATTCTTTAAAAAGGTTTTCCCCAGCTTAGGCCTTTTTGTTGTTGTTGATTTAATCTTGATAAAGTAGTTTCACTCTTTCTGGTCAAGTTCTAGCTGGTATTCCATGTGTAATATACATTTCTTCTACCATAATGTCTAATATGACAGCAGACTACAATTAAAATAATTTCCCCTTCAAAATTTAGATGACACTGACAATTTTTAGTGTCCCAAATTTCAAAATATATATGTCTTTTGAATTTTGGCATATATATTTCCTAGGTTTCCTAATTCCAAGAAAAGGCATGAAAATAGCAGGTCATGATTTGAAACTAAGTAAAATTGTTAAAGCATTTAAGTTCAATATGTTGCCCATAAAAATACAATTTAACAGTTTAAATGTCTTTGCGGGTCACATCCAGATGACTAGTAACACTCCTCACTACAAACATGGCCAGGAGTTACCTTCTTACAACAAATGGTAACACTTCCAAACAGGAGGGGAAAAAAAGAAAGTAAAAGAAACCCAAATGGCAACATGAGAAAAGCAACTAAGGAAAATAAGAACCATACAAAAAGATTAGGAAAAAAGAGATTTGTACTAAGATTTTATACTTTTATAATTTTTAAAAACTTGTTTTGAAATAAGCTGTTGAGAGCACAAAAAGATCCCAGTATTTATTCTGATAGTATTGTTTCGGCTTACTTTTAAACTATGTAGTTTTAAATGCACATTGTATTTTTTACTGTATTTTTAAAGATTCTTTAGACTTCCCTCCCCACCCCTCCATTTCTTTTCATTAGAAAGAGCAACAAACTTGAAAAATGAAAAAGTGTATCTCAAATTATTTTTAACTGAGTACCCCTGAAAACAGCTATTTTATAAAGTCACAAATGCCTCAACAAAATGACTCATCTTAGAAAATCATCGTTATTTGTACACATTTACCAAAAGGCAAAGCCCTGAAGAGATAAAGAATAAGACATGGTCCACATCCTTGAGGTACTTACCAACTATTTTGGGAGATAGGATACAATCATAAATAAGAAAATTAAATAAACCCTAAGTGAGCTATTACAAAATAAGTAGGGTACCACCGTCCTTTTAAATATTAGGACTAAAAAAATACTTGTTGAATTATCAAAGAGAATTTTAGGAAGTGAGAGAGAGAAAAAAAATAAGAAAGAGTCTGCACAGGCACTTGAGTGAGCCCAGGAGCGCTGGGAACTGGGATGACTAGGAAAGAAAGAATTCACAGAAGACGTACAAATTTAGTTTGGCCTTGAAGGATAAATCAATTTAGCATACTAATAATTTCAACGTTTTTTGTCCCAAACAAAATAATCTCCTGAAACGTATGGGCTCCCTGTGAGTGCTGCCCCTACTAGAAATATCATCCTGAGTCCCCCTCGATAGCGAGCCTTTCATACTTGGACTTTTAACCTCTCCATTTCCTGAAACTCCTCCTCACTGCCCAATCACCAAATGATGACCATCACTGTTTTCCTTTCTCCTTTGAAATCACCAATAACCCTCAAGTCAGATGATCCCACCCACCAAGAACTAGAAGATGATGCCAAGTGAGAGCCAAATGTTTATGGCTTTATTTACCTCAAGCAGATTTTAATCATCAGAACTCTCCACACAAGGATAAATGAAAACAAAACAAAACATTACAAGGTGTCTCTAAAAAGATATAAGGGACTCTGTTCTAATTCCTTCCACGCTTTGCCCTAAAGATTTGGGAATGGGTATTTCAGTGCTATTCAGGTTCCTAAGCAACACAATGCTCCTTAGTCTTGGCCTTGCTCACCTTGTGTGTGAATTATTGCAACTCTTCCCTAACATGTCTTCCAGACCCCAGAACAGCCCCCACCTACCTCATTCTATACGTCTGTCAGGAGAATCTTCCTACATCACAACATAGCATCCTTGGATGAAAAATCTTCAGGGGATCTCTACCCCTGACAGGTCTGACGCTGTAGCTGGTACACCCCTGCCTTTTTCCCCCAAGGTGCCCAAAGAAAATGCAATACTATTTGTGGAGCACACACAGCTAACATGAGACTTCTTAGTGACAAGAAGTACAAGCATCCCTAATGGCTGGAGCGGGAAGCATTATCACTGCACACCTGTAACTCATTCCCAGCCCTGCACAAGAGCTCAGAAAATCTGGTTAGGTAATTGGGCCCTCTTGAACCATATTTCTCATCTTTTCTCTACAGCAGTGGTTCTCAAACTTTAATGTGCATAGGGGTCACTTGGGACCTTGTGAAAATGCAAACGCTGCTTCCCTAGGTCTGGGCCTGAGATTCTGCATTTCCAACACACGTCCAGGTGAGGCCAGCTCTGCTGGTCTGTGGACCACACCCTGGGTAGAGACTCCAGCAATGGTCCCCAACCTTGGCTGCACATTAAAATCACCTGCAAAACTCTAACATCCTGATGCCCAGATCAATTAAACCAAAATCATTAGGGGAGTTGTTTTCAAAGCTGCAGAGGCGATTCTAATGTGCAGCCAAAGCTACGTTTTCTACTTCAGCCAAACCATTCTACTGGTTCCCTTTACCCTATGCCTTTGCCCACACATGTGTTCCATTCATAGACTGCCCTTTCTCTCCTCAGCTAAGTCCTGCTCTCCTTGTAAGACCTCCAGGACTGCTTGTACCACTCTTTAATCTCTGTCTTGCATTGGCAGTGGAGTGTGTGCTCCTTGAAGCAGGTGTTGTTTATTACACTTCTCCATACTCTCCAGGCCTGGCAAGTACAAATGTTATCTGTACCTTACTATGACTTTGAGATGGACTTTGAGGAAAAAATCAGCAAATATTAATAACAGCAAGTGAGTTCTTTCACATCTGAAAATAAAAAAACAAAAATGCAAAGTCCTCACAGAGCACAAGTACTTTCCCAGCCAGGAAGGGATACTTTCAGGACTTGACCGTGCCTGCCAGACAGGTGCAGAGATCCAGTTCCTCTCAGTTAAGAAAAGCAAATCCTCTACCCAGCCACTAAGATTTGCTCTCAGGAAAGGGTAAAAAGCAAAAAAGAAGTTGGAGCCCAGGGTCATGACCTTTAGGTTAAGATGTGGAGAGGCTCAAATAACAAGCCATTCCCTACCTCCAGGAAGCAAGAATGCTCTGGGCATGGTGGCCACAGGAGCCCATTCAAATTTGGAAATGAATGGACTGGGTCCTCCAATTTAGCTAATTCCTTAACTACTCCATTTTAGGATATAAAAGGCTCCTAGTGCCATAAATATACAGAAAAAGAACGGACATTGTTAATAGAGCTATTTCCAAAACCTGAGTTCATGAAATGCTTTGTTAATAGACTATCTTATTAATATAATACCTATCTCTTAGCCAGAAAACATTTTCAATATGAAATCAGAGACAAAAAAGTAATAGAAGACTTCTAGTGGTCAGAAAAGAATCAGGAAAACATACCCAGGGAAACTCATCACAATTCTAAACTGAGAAAAAATTTAAATTGGAAGATATATTGATGAAGAGATCGATCTCTAAAGTCAAACATGTCTGGACTGAAATCCTGACTCTCTCTACTCATTGTGTATCCTTGGGCAAACTTCTTTAACTTTGTAGGCCTCAATTTTCTCTCCGCAAAATGAGGATCATAATGACAACTTATTCATCTATTTTAAATGATAAGTATGGCAGTTCTTCTAAATGTATACTGTACTATACAATACATGCTAAATGTGTTAAATTTGTTTTTAATCTGTACAAATAAGCCTTTACCATAAAGGTTATTTTGTACAGTGGTTATAATACAATAACCTACACTTTGATCCTACCAAGCCAGATGCCTTTTCCTGAACTTGCATACTTTTTTTTTTTTAATTTTGTTTTTTAAAGAGTCTGGATGGGCTGTCCATGCCAGAGTGCAGTGGCACGATCACAGCTCACTGCAGCCTCGAACTCCTGGGCTCAAGTGACCTTCAGCCTCCCGAGTAGCTGGACTACAGGCATGAGCCACCATGCTTGGATAATTTTTCTATGTTTTGTAGAGAAGGGGTCTCACTATGTTGCTCAGGCTGGACTCAAACTCCTGCCCTTAAACAATCCTCCCACCTCAGCATCCCAAAGTGCTGGGATCACAGGCATGAGCCACCATATTGAGCCTGCATACATGTTTTTAATGCCTCAGTGGTTCTGCACACTATGCTTTTTGCCTGGAATGAACCTTCTCCACTCCCTCTCTTACTTTTCTGTTATTATTATTAATTTGTTTTTAAGTCTCACTTCCATGCTGTCTCCTCTCCTCTGGATGTTTTTCCTGTCCCCTTCACCAGCAGAGGCTGTCTCTTGAGCTTCTAAAGTACTTTATAGGAACTTGTATTGGAGTGTACATCACACCCTAAATTATGAGCACCTGTGTTTCTATCATTTGTGAGTTTCTAGAGCTGTGCTGTCTAATATGATAGCCACTAGCCACATGCCACTATTAATATTTAAATTAAAAATAAATTAAAATTAAAATTCAGTTTCTCAGTCACATGAGCCACATTTCAAGTGTTCAAGAGCCACATGTGGCTAGGACTACCATATTGGACCATGCAGAACAGAACATTTCCATTACCACAGAATGTTCTATTGAACAGCACTATTACACTCTATTGGGCAGGAACCATGTCTTATTCTTTCCCAGAGCCTAACTCTAGCTAGAGTGAGTTTGCAAATGAATGACTATATTGACAAACAGGTATGTTTACGCATACTCTTTTGGCTGCACGAAAAGTGATTATTCATTAAGTGTTTAAACCCACAAGAGAAAATATATACAACATACACAAAACACCTAGCATGAAGGTCACCACATAGCAAGTGATGAATAAAGGTTGCTGAATCATATGAGTTGTTTAAGAAGTCCTACTCCTTACCTTCTGATAATTTACAATTCATACTCTGCCAGGAGACCATTAAAGAGATTTTTATGCTAAGGGATACCCCGTCAATCAGTGAATGGTCAGTACTATTTAGTAGTTTGGTTGTGTTTCACTTGCCTAGTCTTGCCAAGTCTACTTGATCCTTAATCTTAGAACCAGATTGTAAATCTCACAGTGTAACCTCATGAGAGCGAGAACATCGGTTCTGCAAAGTCTGTTACAGACACAGACAAGGCCAGCGGCACAGCAAACAGAAGGCATTACTCCCAAGGCTGTACTAGAGCTGCAAAATCACTCCCTTTGTGATTGCTGCTTTCTTGCCAATGACTTCCCCAGCCCCTTTGCTCCTCTCTCATCCTGAACAAAGACTGTTAAGATATCCAATTACTAAACTGCCCTGCTTCATGATGCCACCCAATCCAGCATCCATCCTCTCTTACCTGTCCCTCTTAGAATCAGTCAGCACAAGACCAAACCCTACAAAAAGACCTCTATGTTGCTGAGATGCCTCACAGTTCCCCTGCTGTGCTCTCTCCTTTGCTTCATCAAGTTAATAAACCTAACTCTATCTACAGTAGCATTCCTGAGGTCTTTCCAAAGCTTTGCAAGTCAGCACTCTGGGATGCAAAGAAGACAGTACAATGCAGATCACGAAGGAGAACGCTCACTAGCTACTCAGTAAGAGCTATTACCAGCTTTTCAGAGAGGCAGAAACTGAAAATAACATCCAAACTCATCCTGTATGCTTTATAGTTCATATTATTAAATATTCAGAGTAAACTATGTAGACTAGTAGTTCTTACTCTACAAGGTGGGTTTTGTTATTAACAAATTTTTCAGTCTTTGGTGTCATTACAGAGAGATACCTGCATATATAGGGTGCGGTAGCGGTTTCAGGGCCCCCAGAAATTCCACAATCCATTTCTCTTTCTTTAAGGTTTTAGTGGCCAGTAAGATGCATGAATTGACCCTTATAAGGGAAGCCTTGGAAACCACCTACTTCACAATTTTGTCTAAGGTTGGCATGGATTCACAATTTCAGCATGTTGCTTAATACACAGCCATCATGTTCACAGTATTTTCAAATAATGTGGGTTCCTCCCTTCCTCCTTCTTTTAGCAGTATAAAGGAATAAAAAAAAATGAATGGGCTGTCTCTCTATTCATTTAACTAACATATATTGAGTACCAAGTACTGTACTAGGTGTTGGGAGCAAAAGCACTCACTCTGTAGTGATGAAATAGACATGTGTGCCCAACATGGAAAAGCCCCAGGTGTCTCTAACACGGAGGGTGGACAATGAGTCATGGAAGGCTTCACCAAAGAGGTAACTCTGGAGCTGAACTGAGCCATGCTTTCTTCAGGCAAACAGGTTTGGGCAGAGCAAGGGCAGAGCGAGAATTCCAGGTGAGCAGAGGGAACAGTGTGTACAAAGTCGCTGAGATGTGAGAATGCATGGGTTTAAGGAACAATAGGGCAAGTCTTCAGTGTTGCCAGGGTACAGCCTGGGGGCAAGAGGAGAGGAGATGAAACAGGGCCAGATTATGATGTGTGACCAACTGGCTCAAGAATATGATAGAATATTGGCCTACAAACCATTTTTAGTTGATGACTTCAGTGGAATGAATATAGAACTATGTTTAGAGAATAAATTGCCTGACTGGACAAAAATCATACAAATGTTGTTCATTATAAAGTACTTTCAAAAGGGAAAGACTCACTATATAAATGACAGCTAATAATGTCAGCTGGTACAGGTGGGCTAAGTGTTACATGCCTTGAGTCTACAGTAAAGTTCACCATAAACTTGAGATGATCTATCTTAAATGAACTTTTTTTGTTTTTTGGGGAAAATACCCAAACCATGATTTAGAAAAGTGAAATGGAGCCATCTGCCCAGTAGTTGAGGATTAGATAAGCATTTATATAAGATGTATGTTTTAAGTCACAACATTTATATTAGTGTATTGTGATATCAAAATAAAACAGTGATATCAAAAGATGACTCATCCATTTCACACAAAATACCGCAAGCCTGCCTGAAAAATAAAGGCTCGAAAACTTATATTATCATTGAAAGGAATATGGTACTACCATTAACATTCATTGAAGCCCCTCATTGTCTTGTTTTGGCTACATCTGGAAGGTAATTAAAACGATTCATTTGGTAGTTGCATGACAAAATAGGATAGGAAGCCAGGTGTTCACGCTATTACATTTTCCACAGAAACATTTCAAGGTTAAAGTCCACTTTACCTTTTCTATCTTCCAGAAGCCAGGTAGCAGCATAGTATTTGTCACAAAGACAGCACAGTAAGTCACTGGTAAACTCCAACAGTCCCATCTATTTCAGTCAGTAAGGCTGTTCGTTCTGAATAAAGTAGCTCTAATAGAGACCTTTTTGCCTTTGCTACAAATGCTATGTCTTGTCAACAGAAAAAACCTCCACGTCCTCTTAATTCTGGAGGCAATTAGTAGCAACCAAGAATGCAGTCTGTTGCTATGGTAATGGCATACCACCACCAAATATCACCCATGGACAATTCTGATTTAACTGCCTTGATAAAGCAGAAAACAATCCAAGTTGTCACAGAAACCGGACTTTTATCATCCAAACAAACATGGATTGTTCCCCTTTCTATTCTAAACCAAGGGCAAGGCTGAATGTAAAGTAAACTGGAATCAACCTACACAAAAGAATTATTTAAGCCAATATCAGTAAAATGATAATTTACATTCTATTCAAATAGGTACATATATTAAGGACAAGACTAAAAACCATATTTTACTGAAGATCCTCTCTAGTGAGTCTTTATTATTATAGTTCTGGGAAACAGATGGAAAGAGAGATGGCTGTTAGTTTCCTTTCATCAAATCAGAGTCCCTTGAATGTACAGTCAGGTAGCTCCATCTCTAATGAAAGAGAGTTTATCTTCTTGTCCTCAGCTGTCAGGAGGGTGATCAAGAAAGGGAAAGAAAGCATGGTGGTCTTACAAGTTCTGTGTCACCTGTTTCAATTCCCTACTTTTCATAAATATCATAACTTCTCACATATCCCCAGAATTTATCTAAAAATTGAAGCTGCACAAAAGTTATTAGGCTTATCATATAAAACAGATATTTTTAGATCAGCTCTCAAAAATCTCCTGGATGTATGCTCAAGAGACATACTACAAAAACAATAACATCCAACTAATCGGAAGTATAGCCTTTTCATTTCTATTTACTGTTGAAAAGAAATAACCCTCTTGGCATTTTTCAAAGCTCAGCTTCACCATCATTCATTAGTACTTGGTGAGGACGGGTCAGCTCAGAGGCATGGTCCTTGGTCCAAAAGCGGCAATCTGGCTGCAGCCCTGCAGTGGCACAAATGTGCTCACACCAGAAATGAGGGACTAGCACCTCTCCTTGCACAGACAGACACATACCCATTTCCCCAAGTGGAAGAAAGATCACAGCCCTTTTTTTTCCTGGGTTGTCTTCTTGCTCATCTGGGTAAAAAAGCTTTTTGGACTATTTTCAGCTAACACAGCCCAAAATGTTTTATGCATCCCATTACCACCAAAATAAAGAAAGAGGGGGAAAGGGCAATAATATTAAACTGACTTTTAATAAGTTTAAAAATGATTTTTTAAATTATTTCATGCTGATAGGTTTAAGTTGATGTTGATATTCTTTTCCTCTTATTATAAGGCTGCTAAAACCTACTACAGGCCAGACACAGTGGCTCATGCCTCTAATACTAGCACTTTGGGAGTCCAAGGCAGTAGGACTGCTTGAGCTCAGGAGTTCCAGACCAGACTGGGCAACATAGTGAGACCCTGTCTCTATAAAAAAATGAAAAAAATTAGTTGGGCATAGTGGTACATGCCTCTAGTCAGCTACTCAGGAGGCTGAAGCAGGAGGATCTCTTGAGCCCAATAGACTGAAGCTACAGTGAGCTATGATGACATCACTGCACTCCAGCCTGGGCAACAGAGCGAGATCCTGTCTCTTCAAACAAACAGACAAAGAAATAAACACCTGTTAAAGATACTCCCTTCACTTCACTAGAGCAACAACTCTACCCAAATAAAAAAATGGTAACTTTTAACTCTCATTCTTGGTATAAAAATATATTCAAGGGCAGTGTTTCTCTTGTTCACGTAGGAGTGAGTCATAAGATACTCAGCCACTGCAGGGAACAAAAATATTGGGTAAATGTTTTAAATTAAAATTGAGTTTCAGTAGCATGTAAGAAAAATAGATAATTTCAATGAAGAGCAGATGACAGGGTTTAATATGAATGTATGATAACAGACAACTGCAAATGTTTGGGCTATTTATTAGGGCATATGTATCTCAATGTATTAGGACAATGAATGTTGTACTCCATTTTAACAAAAGACCTTTCCTCCTCTCCAAGGAGTTATTATTTATGATTTACAGAGTGCCAATAGTGTGGTAGAGTGTGCAGTTTTTTAGAACAATGAGTACAAGTTCATGGTGTAAGTCTTGGTATCGGGAAAAAATAGCATGTATGACTAATTACATGTTCTCTTCTAGTTCTTTTCTATTTTTTTAAAAAACAAACCAAAAACTCACACCAAAAAAAAAAATTCCATATAATTAATCTATTAGAGGGTCAGCTCATTTTGAAAAGCATGGCACCAATAGGACTTAAAGTAGGCTAGATGAAACACTTTATCATATGCAATGGGGACATATGATTTTAAAAATCTAAACATGCAGTTCAGAGAAACTACATGATTACAAGTAGATTATATCAGGAGGGATGAGGCAGGAGGATCACTTAAGCCCAGGGGTTTGAGGTTGCTGTGATCTAGACTGATGCCATGGCACTCTACTCAGGGCAATGGAGTGAGACTCTGTCTCAAAAAAAAAAAAAAAAGTAGAAGATTATAAAATGCCACTTACATATTAAACATCTACCTTAGGTTAACATCCTAGGCCCTAGGTTAGATTTTCACCATACAGGGTTATGTTGCTCATGCCATGACTACAACCCTCAGAATTATCGCCTGCTATGCCGTTCCACCTCTTCTATTCAAGGCCAAATCTCTAAAAACTTAAGACAAAAAACAATTAACAGGCTATTTGGTATTAAAGGATAGTGATAACACTCAAGTCCATGGCCCAAATGCTAAGCAAGATTTGCCAAAATCACTTTATTTAGACACTCATTTCAGAACCTAATAAATCTGAGTTTGGGGTTAACATACTCTACCCATCTGAAAGTGATGTGACCTTGGGGCAAGTTACTCAATTTCTTGGAGCCTATTTCCTCATTTGAAAAACGAGGTTATAATACTACCATGTGGGGTTGTTATGAAGATTAATTGAGAAAGTATTAGGTAAAGTCCTGACTGGCTTCAAAGCATTAGCACATAAGAGAGACTCAATAAATATCTCTGCTGCTGCTCCATTTTTACTTCTTCAGCCACAGATTTGAGGTGGTGGGGAACCTGTGGCCTTGGGGCCACATGTGGCCTTCTGGATCACTGAGTGCTGTCTTTTAGCCAAATCCAAATTTTACAGAACAAATCCTTTTAATAAAGCTTTTCCACCCCTGCAAGGCTGTATTTACTGTTTGTCTTTTGCCTGAACCTCATGATTTGTTTTTTGAAAGTCTCACTGTGTTTCATTTTTCTCCCTAAAATCAATCTTAAACATGAAAATTATTTCCAAAGGTGCCACTTCCACCATATTACATCCTCCTCCTTCCTATTCAAATATTTTCGCCCTGCAGAATGAAGAATAGCTAATTTTTTGCCTGACCCCTTGAAAGATGCAGCATCTTCTCCTATTACTCCTGAGAGTTCATTCTAGTCAAAGAGATCTCCTAATTGACTCCATGTACAGTAATCCAAGCCCCCGAATGAGTTTATCAGGACAGTTCATCCTCTAAACCAGTATTACTCAAAGTGTGGTCCTTTGACCAGAGATGGTCCCTGATCAGACAAGTACAGAACAGAAATGTAACTGTTGAATCTAATATCGAAAAATTGGGAGTTGTACTTTGTATGTCTTTTTAAATTTCATTTTTCTAGTTTTTATGTTTATTGTATTTTACAAAATTATTGTTCTACTCCAAATTGCAAAGAAAATAAACTGGTCTTCATCATAGACAATTTGAGAAGCACTGCTCTAACATACTGCCCTGCTCTATTAAACGCTATCTCCCTTAGCTCCTAGAGCACAGCTGGTCTCCCCTATTAAAATGGTGGGTTCCAGCCAGGCATCACGGTGTGTGCCTGTAGTCCCAGCTACTCGGAGGGCTGAGGCAGGAGAATTCCTTGAGCCCAGGAGTTTGAGGCTGCAGTAAGCTACGATGATGCCATTTGCATTCTACATAGCCAGGGCGACAGAGTGAGATTCTGTCTCGATAAGTAAGCAAATAAAATAAAATAAAATAAAAATGGTGGGTTCCAAGTAATCTGAACACTGAAGACAATACTAAACTATACAGAACCTACTCTACCTCAGGAACAAACATAGTCATCTACTTACCTGCATGTATGTAATTCTGCTCACTGGAATTTTGCTAGATAACAACTTACTATGGCATGGAATTTGATACAGTGTTGGTTCATTTTGGGCTCCTTCCAAGCAGTCTGTAAGTTTTTGTTCACTATTTTAATAGGTTGCTTTGGTCAGAAATTAGCTTTAAACAAAAATATTTAAATATGTGCTCCCATGGCATGAACCCCAAGGTCAACATTATGAGGAAGTTCTAGTTGATTTGTTCTTTAATCAGTAGTGTAGATTCATCAACATTATCTTCTTATTTGTACAAGGACGTTAACAGTGCCTTCTACATGAATTATAAACCTCAGTGCTCCCATTATAGAGCCAGGTACAGCAAACTTCTGTAGGAGGTTCCTGATGAGCTAACCCTAGTCAAGAGCAAGAAAATGGCCACCCATATGGGTGGGTGGCTGGCCAATTCCCTTCCATCTTTAGTGAGAAGTTTAATTTAGCAAACATTAGTAAACACTCACTATGTAAAAAGAATCATACTAGGAGGTAAGGGTAGACCACCATTAACAACATATAGTGCCTGGAGCTACCCTAGTAGAAAAATGATACAAATATACAAATAACTACTATACAAAGTAGCATCCAGCAGGTACTGTGATAGATTTATAAACTTCTATTTATGGAGAAGTTCAAAGAAGATAATCTGACATCTAGTTGGGAGGGTCTGGATAGGTTTTATGGAATAAAGTACATTTGAGGGAAGCTAAGAAAATGGATAAGACATCAACAGCTAACAGTATTACACAGAGAATAAAGAAATGAGCATAAGGTTATACACACACAAACACAAACTCATTAGTTTATTGCCCATAAATATCCTCTTTAAACTCTGTGGCTATTGTACCAAAAAATATTGTGTCATTTGTGAAAGTTATAAACCACTAAGGAAATCTATTCCCTCACCACTGGATTGTATTGTATTTTATGGTTGTTAATTCAAAATGTGAATGTAAGAAACCAGATTTCCAAAGTAAGGAAAAGGACAATACATGCAAAGAAATCTCCAGTTTATAAGATAATATTATATTAACATTATAATGTTAATAAAGTTGTTTAGTCATAAACTACTAATATCAACTTCTCTAGGTTGACCAGAGGTGCCGAAGCTCAGAGCTATGTTCAAGAGTGAGAAGTTAACAAGCCATAACAGAGCGAGAGGCAACAAGCCAGAAATATTTCTGATGCTAAGTATGTAAATATTACCTAGGAATTCTCAGGTACTTGGGGAGGTGCCTGGACCAGGGCACAGACTTAGTTGGGTATTAAACAGAGGGGACTCTCCTTACAGGCTGGAGAACATGTGGCCATTCAGGTAAACCTACACACAAAATCCCCTCTATCTGACACTTAATCTTGGAGGAACCGCCCCCCCCCCCCACACTGCCCAGGTTCTCCTTCATTTGTTAGCTCCTGACTGGCTTCAGAGCATGAGCATCCCAGTCAAGAGAAACTACCAAGACTAGGAACGAGAATTTTTTAAGGATTTAAAAAATATATATTCCAACAGCTCTTTCTTTACGCTCTATTCCCTTGGAGCTTAAAAATTACACTTTTTTGGCCGGGTGCGGTGGCTCACGCCTGTAATCCTAGAACTCTGGGAGGACAAGGAGGGTGGATCACTCAAGGTCAGGAGTTCAAGATCAGCCTGAGCAAGAGTGAGACCCCGTCTCTACTGAAGAAAAAAAAAAAAATAGAACTTAGCCGGACAACTAAAAATATACAGAAAAAATTAGCCAGGCATGGTGGCGCATGCCTGTAGTCCCAGCTACTCGGGAGGCTGAGACAGAAGGATTGCTTGGGCCCAGGAGTTTGAGGTTGCTGTGAGCTAGGATGATGCCATGGCACTCTAGCCCGGGCAACAGAGTGAGACTCTGTCTCAGAAAAAGAAAAAAAAAAGAAAAGAAAAAATATTGAAAAAGAAAAAAAAATTAAAAATTACACTTTTTCAATTAAGGTTTTCTTAATGGAAAATATCCTTTTTGCTACATATCACAAATATTGTTCTTATTTTTCTACATTTTAATATACCAAACATTTGTCAATGAACATGGGCTTTTGAGAATCAGATAAATGTAGGTTTTCCTGAAGTACAGGTCATATTTGGGAGAGCAGTGGGAGATGAGGCCAGTACAGGAAGAAGTTGGAGAATCAATCTAGATACAAAGATTCTAGATAAGATACAAAGATTATGGATAACATTTATTGAGTGCTTACTGGATGCTTTACATAGATTCTCTAATTTAATCTGCACAATATCCTTATGACATATTAACCTCATTTCACATAAGAGGAAACTGAGAAAAGGGAAAAACACAATTGCTAACATTTAGATGAATAGTTTTCTTCCTTTTCTTTCAGTACTAAGGCCACTGATAACTCTGTGTTCTGGGAGAAGAACAAGAGAGGCAGAGTCATAAGGTGCCATTTTGGCACCCAAGGCAACCACACGAAACAAGCCCCTGAGATCTACAAATTAGTATATCCCTATCAAAATCCCAGCTGGCTTTAGCAGAAATTGATATGCTCATTCTAAAATTCATTCAGAAATGCAAGAAACCAAAAATAGCCAAAACAATCTTCAAAAAGAAGAATAAAGCTAGAGGACTCAGACCTCTAATTTCAAAACTTAATCCAAAGCTACAGTAATCAAGACTGTGTATTACTTGGCATAAAAACAGACATTCAGATCAATAGAATGAATGTAATTGAGAGCTGAGAAAAAACCTTACCCTTATGGTCAACTGATTTTTGATAAGGGTACCAGGATAATTCAACTGGGAAAAGATATTTTGGACAAATGGGGCTAAAACAACTGGATATCCACATATAAAGAATGAAGTTAGGCCCCTTCCTTATACTTTACATGAAAAAGTATAAAAATTCACTCAAATCATAAACCTAAATGTAAGAGCTGAAACTGTAGAACTCTTAGAAGAAAACGTAGGTATAAATCTCTATGACTCTGGCTTAGGCAATGGTTTCTTAGACAAGACCCCCCAAAACACACGTGACAAAACAAAAAACAGATAAACTAGATATTATCAAAATTAAAAACTTTTGTGCTTCAAAAGATATGATCAAGAAAAAGAACAGACAATCCACAGAATGAGAGAAAACACTGTAAATCCTATATCTGATGTACGCCTTGCATTCAGAATATGTAAAGAATTCTTACAACTCAACAATAAAAAGGCAAATAACACAATCAAAACCTGGGCAAAGGATTTCACAAAAATATTTCTCGAAGACAGACATACAAATGGCCAATAAGCACATGAAAAGGTGCTCAACATCATTAGCCATGCAAATCAAAACCACAATGAGATACTATTATGACTTCATGTCCACTAGGACAGTTAAAAGAAAAAAGACAGGCATAACCAAGCATTGGTAAGGATATGGAGAAAGTGCAACCCTCACACATTGCTGATGGGAACATAAACCCGTACAGTCACTTTGAACAACAATTTGGCAGTTCTTCAAAATGTTAAACATACTGTTACCATATGACCCAGAAAATCCAGTACTCTACCCAAAAGATACGAACATACCTTCACACAGAAATTTGCAGTTGATGTTCAGAGCAGCATCAAGTACTATTTACAATAGCCAAAAAAAAAAAAAAGGTAGAAACAGCCCAAATGTCTGTCAATTGATGAAGAAACAAAATGTGGTATAATGATACAATGGAATAGTATCTGGTAATAAAAAGAAATGAAGTACTGATACATATTGCTACATGGATGAACCTTGAAAACACTATTTACACTTAGTGAAAGAAGCCAGTCACAAAAGCCCACATTGTATACGATTCCATTTGTATTAAATGTCTAGAATAGGCAAATCTATAGAGATAGAAAGATTAGGAATTGCCTAAGGCTGGGGGATTTTAGGGGAAACGGAGGTGACTGCTAATAGGTATGGGTTTCTTTTTTTAGGTGATGAAAATGTTCCAAAATTGATCATGGTAATGGTTGTACAACTCTGTGAATATACTAAAAACCACTGGATTGTATACTTTAAATAGGTGAATTTTATGGTGTGTGAATTATATCTCAATAGAGCTTTAAAAAACAAACAAACAAAAAAAAAAAAAACAGGTCCTTGAATCAACTGGGGGATGAAGTAGGAGTATGTGAAAGGCTGACAGGTACCATACACACAAAGAGGGTGGAATGGAGCACTTCCTGCCCCCGACATTGGGTTTCCTGACTGCCTAGTTACTGAAGAGCATCGAGAAGGGGAGTATTTGCCAAGGAGAGAGCTGGCTTTAAAATGTGCACAACCTTTAAAAATTATCTTTTAAAATTGTTGGTAAAAAGGCTCCAGTTGTCATGCCCTGGTCTAGCACAGAAGAAAGTGTAGGTAAAGTGCAACAAATAGAGCTGAAAAATTAAATCCCTAGAAATTATTCCCAAACTGAACAATATGGCTGTCATTGCACTCTGTGTAGGGAAAATAAAACCCAACAACATCTTCCGAGTTAAAAAAATAAAAAAGAAGAAGAAGAAAGTGCAGGAAAGATTGTAGGAAAGCACAGGTTTTTCCTTAGGAATCAACTTGATCCCGGGCTTCCTGAGCCCTTACCATCTAACTTATACATTGAACATGGTGCTCATATCCTAAAGATGGTTAAAACAGACTTCAAGTGGCTGGTCATTTCAGAAGGACAAAAGCCCCAGACTCCTTGATTCCAGTAAGTTGAGTACCTGCTCATTTAAGAGGCAAGGTGTATGATTTCCTAGATGCTGAGAACTCCTGGAGCCTTCTCCAGAATGCCCAGTCACTTCCCCACTTGTCCAAGTAATGATTCATTCATGCTAATTGAAAATTTTTTAAACTAAGTTTTTGGTTTAAAAGAAAGCTTCTTAGGGCTGGGCACAGTGGCTCACACTTGTAATCCCAGCACTCTGGGAGGCCAAGGTGGGAGGATCGTTTGGGGCCAGGAGTTGGAGACCAGCCTGAGCAAGAGCGAGACCCCACCTCTACAAAAAATAGAAAAATTAGCCAGGAATGGTGGCGCACAGCTGTAGTCCCAGCTACTCAGGAGACTTAGGCAAGAGGATCTCTCGAGCTCAGGAGTTTGAGATTGCAGAGAGCTAAGATGACGCCACTGCACTTTGGCCTGGGCGACAGAGTGAAACTCAGTCTCAAAAAAAAGAAAGCTTCCTGGCACGTGTCCATTACAGCACAGCCACAAATCAGTGATGAGATACCCCAATACAGACAATTATATAGAGTGAACAAACAGTAGAAATCTGAGGTTGTCCTACCTAAAGTGGGTTATGCACCCCTCTATTTGGGATTTTTAAGTAGAGTAAAACACTGTGAGGTTGCTGCTGCCTTTCAGCAAGAAAAAACATTATCTAGGGTTTTTCCACAGGATGCCTACCTTTCTTCACTTCTTCAAATGAGTATATCTGATAAAAAAAAATATTCAGGAAAATATCAGAAGCCATAATGCAGTACAACTTAAAAGGTAGTAGCAACAAATGATAGATAGGTTCTACATACATGGAATTTTCTGGAGAATATTAAAAAGGAATTATTTAATATATAAAAGCCAGTTTGTTTTACTCTGAATTCATTCATGTTTAAGAGCAGTAGAAGCTTTCTTGGAATTTATTCTGAGTAAATAATCCAAAAAAGAAGAAAAAGCTAAATGCATAAAGTTATACATCATTTTTAACAGTAGAAATTTTGAAATAGCCTAAATGCTCAAACAGAGACATAGGTAATTAATATATGACACATGTACTCTGTGGAGTATTATATAACTGTCAACAATACTTAAGTAGCATACGGAAAAACAGGATGCGATTTTTATAATTACAACGCTAAATTATACACAATAATTTAAACTATGCATCAATATGTAAGCACATGAACGAGAATGAAAAGATGCAAACAGAAAAAGGTATTATGAAAGTGAGATTTCATATATTTTGTAGGGGGAGGGGAAAAGAGTCAGGGAAAATACAATGTGTTAATTAAGCACTGCTTTCTACTTTATAGGTCTAAATTTGTTTAGATCTATAAGGTAGAGGTCTAAACACATTTCATGAAATGTGTTCATAATAAATTTTTAAGTGGACAAAGATTTATGATATATGGGCATGATATAATGATTGGTTTTTTGCTGTTTAGTGGGAAATTTTAAAAACAATTTTATTGAGTTATAATTTATGCACCATAAAACATACCCATTATAGGTATATATTTCAATAGTTTTATGAAAATTTACAGTTATGCAACTATCGCCATAATTCAGTTTTAGGATATCTTTATCACCCCCAAAATATCCATCATGCCTGTCTGCAGCTAATCCCCATCTACTTTCTATCTCCATATACATAATTGCAGTTTTTTCTTTTTCTTTTTTTTAATTTCAGAATATTACGGGGGTACAAAAGTTTTGGTTACATAAATTGCTTTTGTACCATTTGAGTCAAAGTTATAAGTGTGCCCCAAAAAATTAAAATAAATCACATTTACATACTCACATAGAAAAGTTGGAATGGACATGTACCAAAATTGTATGCAGTTGTCCATTTATAGAAAATATTAATTTGAATTTTTAAAAATTTTTCTGAAGTTCTTAGCCAATTAGCTTCTCTTCCCTATAGAGAAAATTTATTTTACTTTCCTTTAAAAAAAGGATATATGAAAATTCCACATAAATATGGCAGATTGCACTAATGTATTTACTTTCTCTTCCTAGCAAAACCCAACTTAAAGTAAAGGGTTTTTTAAAGGCATGAAATCAAAAGGACAAAAGAGGACAGAAGCAAATGAAACAGTAACAAAATCTGTAAATTTAAAAGCAGATGGACAAGTAAAAATTGACTTTGCAGAAATGAGAAAGTTGCATCGCAACTCAGTAATGGGGGAAGTTTAGGAACAACCAGCCTTACACAGTAAACCACACCCCCCCTCCCCCAGCCCTAAGGCAGTACTAGGTTAGATTCCAGGTATAGGAATAAAGGTGAGGTTGGAAACAGAAGGATTAATTGAAATTCTCTTTTAAAAATCAGTTAAATCCCCAGATCCTTTCCCTAATTCCAAGCAGGCAACCACACCTCCCCCATTCTACAGAAAGCTGGACAGGAACAGTTGAGGGTGGGAATATCATTCTGCAAACAGGGGGATTAGATGAATATTGTATATATTGAAAGCCAAGTCCACCCATCTCCAGACCTCTTCTCCATCTCAGCTCCCAGAAAGATGGTAACCAGTCCTATACCATCAAGGCAGGAGGTTAAATTTTTCTCTGTAGGATCTAGCCGGTCTGAGAAGAAGGACTTATACCAACAGTGGGCATTTCTCAGTGAAATGGCCCACAGGTGGCAAGACTCATCATGCGATCAGAGCTTCTTATCAGCTTTATGGGGCACTGCTCTTAAATAAGAGCAGACAACCAGGATTACCAGACAACTGAGAAATATCTCAGACAGAAAATAGAGCTCAAAACAATAAACAAAAAGGAACCTGGAGAAAACAGGCTTTTCAGGGAGAAAAAATCATTTAAACATTTACTCTATTAATATATTGAGAGAAGATAATGCATGCATAAAATAACAAGTAATATAAAAACATATACTTTACTCAACTGAATTGAAAACTATGTCTACACACACAAAAAAGAAAACCTGCACATAAATGTTTTTAGCAGCTTTATTCATAATTACCCAGACTAGAAGCAATCAAGATGTCCTTCAGTAGGTGAATGGGTAAACTGCGGGACATCCACACAATGGAATATTATCTTTTTATTCAGTGATAAAAAGAAATGAGCTATCAAGCCACAAAGAGACATGATGGCTTGATAGCTCATCATATTGCTATTGCTAGTGAAAAAAGCCAATCTGAAAAGCCTACCTACTGTGTGATTCCAACTATATGACATTCTGGGGAAAGGCAGGACTAGGGAGACAGTAAAAAGACACGTGGTCATCCAGGACTTGGAGGGTAGGAGAGAGTAATGAACTGGTGGAGCACAAGAGATTTTTAGGGCAGTGAAACTATTCTGTATGATATGGAGATGGCAGATAGATGATATTATACATTTGTAAAAACCCACAGAATGTGTAACACAAAGAGTGAACCCTAATATAAACTATGAACTTTAGTTAATAATATGTATCAATATTCATTCATCAATTGTAACAAACGTACCACATTAATGCAAGATGTTAATAATAGGGGAAACTAAGGTTGTAGTGTGCAAAAGGAGGCATATGGGAGCCTCTGTAATTCCTGCTTCATTTTTCTGTAAACCTAAAACTGATCTAAAAAATAAGTGTATTGCGTAAAACAAATCAAAACAAAAAACAATGAGAGAAGTACTCTTTGGAAGAATCAATAGTTAAAATGTCCATACTGCCCAAAGTGATTTACAGATTTAATGCAATTCTCATCAAAATACCACCATCATCTTTCACAGAATTAAAAAAAAAATCCTACATTTCATGTGGAATCAAAAAAGAGCCCAAATAGCCAAAGTAATCCTAAGCAAAAAGAACAAATCTGGAAGCACCACATTAACCAACTTCAAATTATACTACAAGGCTATAGTAACCAAAACAGCATAGTACTGGTATGAAAGCAAACACATAGATTAATGAAGCAGAATAGAGAACCCAGAAATAAAACCATACATCTACAAGCAACTGATCTTTGACAATGCAGACAAAAACATACAATGGGGAAAGGATGCCCTATTCAATAAATGGTGCTTGGAAAATTAGAGAGCCACATGCAGATGAATAAAACTGGATGCCTATATTTCATCATATACAAAAATTAACTCAAGATGGATTGAAGACTCAAATGTAAGACCTGACATCATAAAAATTCTAGAAGAAAACTTAGGAAAAACTCTTCTGGACATTGGCCTAGGAAAAGAATTTATGACTAAGACCCTAAAAGCAAATACAACAAAAACAAAAATAAATGAGACTTAATTAAATGAAAACATTTCTACACAGCAAAAGAAATAATCAACAAAGTAAATAGACAACCTACTGAATAGGAGAAAATATTCCCAAACTATACATCCAACAAAGGACTAATACCTAGAATCTACAAGGAACTCAAATCAGCAATAAAAAAAAACAAATAACCCCATCAAAAAGCAGGCAAGGGCATGATGGTGCATGCCTGTAGTCCCAGCTACTAGGGCAGCTGAGGCAGGAGGAGCACTCGAGCCCAAGAGTGCAAGGATGGAGTGAGCTATCATCATGCCACTGCACTCTGCCCTGGGCAACAGAGTGAGACCCTGTCTCAAAAAAAAAAAAAAAAAAAAAAACGTGAGCAAGAGGCATAAACAGACATTTTTCAAAAGAAGATGTAGAAATTTTCAGTCCAGAGAATGAAGCAAAAAAAGAAAATAAAAAAAAAGAGGAAATGGCCAAGAAACATACGAAAAACTGCTCAACATCACTAATCATCAGGGAAATGCAAATTAAAACCACAGTGAGAAACCACCTCACCTCTATCAAAATGGCCATTATTAAAAAGTCAAAAAACAACAGATGTTGGCCCAGATAAGGTGAAAAGGAAATATTTATATACTGTTGATGGGAATGTAAATTAGTACAACTTCTATGGAAAATAGTATGGAGATTCCTCAAAGAACTAAAAGTAGACCTACCATTCAATCCAGCAGTCCCACTACTGGGTATCTCCTCAAAAGACAAGAATCCATTATATCAAAAAGGCACCTGCATTCATATGTTTATTGCAGCACAATTCACAACTGCAAAGATATGGAATCAACTTAAGTGCCCATCAACTGATAAGTGGATAAAGAGAAATATTACTGAGTCATAAAGGATGAAATAATGTCTTTTGCAGCAACTTGGATGGAATTGGAAGCCATTATCCTAAGAGAAGTATCTCTCAGGAATGGAAAAACAAATACTGCATGTACTCATTGACAGAGGAAGCTAAATGATGGGTATACACGATCATACAGAGTGGTATAATGGATTTTTGAGACTCAGAACTGGGGAGGGTGGCAGTGGGATGGGGTATCCACAAACCACCCATGGGCATAATATATACTATTTGGTGCACTAAAAGTCCTGCCTTCGCCACTACACAATTTATCCATGTAACAAAAAACCACCTGTACCCCCTAAATCAATTGAAATTAAAAAAAAAAAACAACCCTGCTTAATTAGGCCGGGCATGGTGGTGTGCACCCATAGTCCCAGTTACTCGCAAGGCTGAGTCCAGGAGTTCGAAGCTGTATTGTGCTATGATTGTACCTATAAATAGCCACTGTACTCTAGCCTGGGAAATGCAATGAGACCCCATCTCTATTGCTTAAAAAAAAAAAACCAACCCTGTTAAATTTGTAGTGAAATTGGTACTCTTAGATTCTAGGGGAACTGTAAATTGGAAGAATCTTTCAGGAAATCATTAATATACTATATATCTAAAAGTATAACTTTCAACTGAGCAATTTTACTTTTGGAAATCTACCCTAGGAAAAAAATACAAAGTATGGTGGGGAGAGATCCGTAGGTACCAAGTAAAAAATTGGATCTCATTTAACACATTGATTGTCACCCTAGAAAAAAATTGTTTTTCCTTGGGGCACAGTGTTTTATTATGAAAATACAATAAAAACCTGGAAAACAAAATGATCCTTTCTAATTTAATGAAAAATTTGTTATTTTTTATTGTTTTTTGTGATTTATATGCAACTAAATTGTCAATATTAATTGTAACAATAAGAATATCAACAAGTAAGATTTTCATGAACCAAATGCAGTTACCTATGCTTCACAAGGCCCTGGGCTCAAAATTAGCATGAGTTAAGTACAACTCACATGGCAGTTAATGAGTTAAATTATCCAGTGGGTAAATGATCAAATAAGTTACAATATATCATCAGATGGAATTAGGCTGCTATAAAAACTTATAATTATTTAGTAATATCACATAAAAATATTCATGAGAAAAATACTAACTTTAAAAGAATACAAAATTATATAATTACAATTATGAAAAAAAATTTCTGTAAAAAGTGGTGTGAAATTGGTAGAATTATAGATGCCCTTTTCCTCTATTTCCCAAACTCTCCAAAATGTTATCATATTTTCTTTAAACAGGGAAGGAGTTTGAAGTGATGAGGAAAATTGCATTTTTAGAATGACTTCAATATAAATATTGGACTTGGGATATCTTAATGACATTTTTTTACCCTATGAAAGATTTAAACCTTGAATGCTTATTTTTACAATAATATATTTGTCAGGAAAATTAGAGAAACACGGTCTTAGCTGTAGATAACATTACTTTACAGCACATGTGTTCAGGTATATAGGAACTGTTACTATTTTTCATAACTACTAGACTATTCTTATGTTTATTAATTTCAAATTTCCAAGTCTTAAGTTGACTTTTTAAAATGAAACATTATAATTGACATCAAGACAACTGAATTTTAAAAATAGATAATCAATTGGTTTCTGCAGAGTTTGGCATACATGTTTCCTTATGATTTCTGATTGCTACTTTATTAATTTAAATCTGGGCTCTGAGAACCATAATATTTCCACTTTCTAATACAATGTGACTGCTGCTTTCCTTGTTGCATATTTTTTAGTTGGTGTTATGAATTGTTTGAGGATTAGTATTTTGATTTTAATGTTCTAAGTACACTTGATACCAGAACGTTTTACACCCAGAACATTTTTTTACACTGAGTGTTCTCAGTCCACAAAGTACCAAACATTCCAGTACTAAGTGAAAGTGCACTAAGTGCTAAATGTAAAATTTTCAACACTTACTACTAAACTTCATGTTTTAAGGAAGATGTTGTTGTAGCTTTACTATCCTACAATCTACAATCCAGATGGTTTCAACACTAAATAAAAAGTCATTTGTCATAGCCACACTGATTTCAAAAGGCCTCATGAGTTTTTGTTGTGTTTTATCAACAGGTCCTAGAGTAAGGAGAATATTTTTGGCACTTCATCATTCAGCCAATTTCCCAGAATCAGTTCATCCCAGAGGACAATCTACTGATTGATTTTCCATTATTTCTGCTGGTAACACTTGAATCCAAAATAATTTTCATCCTTTCTTGCTTTCATTCTTCTTCCTTACTTCAATTATCTCATTCATTCATTCATTTATTTTAGGGATGGGGTCCTGCTCTGTCACCCAAGTTGGAATGCAGCAGCATGATCATAGTTCACCGCAGCTTTTAACTCCTGTGCTCAAGCTATCCTCCCCCTTCAGCCTCCCAAGTAGCTGGGACTACCTACAGGTGCACACCACCATGGGTGCCTAATTTTTTTTCTTTTTTTTGGTAGAGACAGGGTCTCCCTATGTTGCCAAGGCTACTCTCCAATTCCTGGCCTCAAGTGATCCTCCCACCACAGCCTTCCAAAATGCTGGGAGTACAGGTGTGAGACACCATGACCAGTCTTCTCAGAGATTTCTTGAGCAAAGTCAATGTACTGGACACTGAAATACAGGAATGAAACATGTGGTCCCTGCCCTCAAGAAGCTCAAAAGGGAATTAGGCAGATAAGTCACAAAGCATTATGGTCTGGTGGTTCATGCAGTATGACAGGGTACAGCATAGCATGGTGTAGATGGCATGACAGGGATGACGAGGAGTTGAATTTTGGCTATTTTCAGTTTGAGACGAAATTAGGACATCCAGACATGGGGCTCACCTAGTAGGCACTTGATGGAGGACTGACTCTTCAAAAAGGTCTAGGACGCAAATACATTTGTGAGTCATTAGTACAGAAGTCATGAGATTGTCTAGGAAGAGAGAGAGAAAAGAGGACTAAGGGTGGAATTCTACTAAAGAGGTGGGAAAATGAGTAACAGCACACGAAGCACTTGAGGAAAAATAAAAGAGAAAAACCAGGAGAGAATGGTATCCACAAAGAAAATGAAGCAAATTTTAAGAAGGAGCCAACGGTCAACTGTATCACAAGCTCAAATGAGTCCAAGAAGACAGGGACAGAAGGGCACACCTATCATGACAACTTTGGCCAGGGCACCTGCACAAGCCTCACAGGAGGCTAAACCTTATGACACTGTGTGAGGAGCCAGTGACAAGTGGAGAGCCTGTGATCAAAACGCTGAGCTGAAGGTAAGGAGAGGTATGCAGGACAGCTGATGAGGAGTATAGGATCCAAAGAAATATCAAAAGAGCTTCCTGGCTGGGTGCGGTGGCTCACGCCTGTAATCCTAGCACTCTGGGAGGCCGAGGCAGGAGGATCACTTGAGGTCAGGAATTCAAGACCAGCCTGAGCAAGAGCAAGACCCCGTCTCTACAAAAAATAGAAAACTTAGCCAGGCGTGGTGGCATGCACCTATAGTTCCAACTACTTAGGAGGCTGAGGCAGGAGGATTATGTGAGCCCAGGAGTTTGAGGTTGCTGTGAGCTATGATGACGCCACTGCACTCTAGTAAGGACAACAGAACAAGACTCTGTTTCAAAACAAACAAACAAACAAACAAACAAACTTCCTTTCTTCCTTTGCTTTCTTTCCTTCTTTATCCCCACCCCGTCTCCCTCTTTCTCTTTCTCTTCCTTCCATTTTTATAGAAAGACTAGAGATGAACTAGTTTATAAGCTATAGAAAAAAAAACATTTTAGAGGCAAAATGTTGATTATAAAGCAGGAAGAAGGTATCACAAAGGGATTCCTGACTCTGAGGAATGAGAAGAGGTTAGGGTCCAGTACTTACTGCATGAAGGCCTCCATTTTCTCTGTGAAGTAGGTGAGTTCATCGTCAGAGAGCTGGAAGGGAGTGGTAGGACAAGAGGGCTAAAGTGAGAGAATAAAGGTTAGGTTGGCCAGCCTTTAGAGGTAATTCTCAGCTGATTTGGGATCATGCAAGATTTCAGGACAGGATTCCCAGACCAGGTTAGAGATCATGAATATAGTTGTACCATCAATTGCCCTGGTTGTGTGAATTTCTCCAGCAAAAGTCAACAACCTAGGTGCAAAGGCAGAAAAGGGTAGACGGTTGGAGAGTCAGGTATTGATGAAAGTCAAAGAATGTATCTTGGAAACACTGAGGACTATGAGGTTTGTTTACCATGAAAGAGGTAGTGCCATAGAAGAAGGTAAGTGTAGAAAGACAGGTTAGTAGGAGGACTGACCCAGTGGGAATAAAGACATAAGAGACAACAGGTGCCTACAGGCATTCATATGTAATAACTCAACCCAAGATGAGTTCAAGATAAAACAGGATGAAAGTGAGGAAGGAACCTCAAGAGCCCAGCTGGTCCATTCTGCTGTTCAACAGGACCACTGCAAGCCACTCCAAAGAGAAGAGATTCTCTATTGTCTTTCAAGACCACCAAAAGCTGATACTCCTCTGTATCAGAGGTCAGGGAACTTTTCCTGTAAGGGGCCAGATATTAAACATTGTTGGCTTGGATGTCACATTCAACTCTGCCATAGCTCAAAAGTAGCCACAGACAAAATGCAAATGGATAAGCATGACCACACTCCTATAAAACCTCATTTTCAAAATAAGACAGTGGACTAGATTTGGTCCAAGATGATTTTGTTGACCTCTGCCCCAGACCATTTTCTTTTGAGGTATTTGTTCTTTTTTAAATATAAGAATGCTTTATATACAGAGAATATTAATACTTTGTCTATTATATACACTGCCAAGACTTTTTTCTTTTTGTTTATATTTTTGTTTTGGATATTTGGGGAAAATGTAAAAGTGTAAAAATAAACATATGTGCATGTAGTCAAATCTATCAATCCTTTCCCCTTGTCTTTGGCTTTATAATCATAATTAACATGATCTTCCCCATACCAATATTACACAAATATTCGCTTACTTTTTTTCCTAGAACTTTGAGATAGTATGTGTGCGGCAGATAAAAACACAGACTTTGGAGCCAAACTGCCAAGATTTATAGTGCCTGCAGCACTACCCATTATCTCTCTAAGCCTTGCTGCCTTAACTATAAAATGAGAGAAAAATAACCCCTCATTTATAGGGCTGCTCCAAGGATTAAATGAGTAAAATATGGACAATATGATACAAAGTGTTTAAATCTAGGCTTGACACATAGTACAAGTTAAATAAAAGTTATTATGTTGGTAACTTTAATTCACGTAGAAATTATTCTGATTTAAAAAGTGAGGTTGAAATCAAACTCTATTTTCTCCCCTTATTTACATATATCTCCCACCATATTTCTCTCAATGTAGTTTAGCTTTCTTTCTTTCCTTTATGAAATGTAACCAATATTTTCACTTTTTTTAATTGCTGCTACAAGTGTGGGGTGTTTTTGTTTTTGTTTTTTTTGAGACAAGGTCTTACTCTGTCACCCAGGCTAGAGTGCAATGGTGTCATCACAGTGCATGCAACTGCAAACTCTTGGACTCAAGCAATCCTCCTGCCTCAGTCTCCCAAGTAGCTGGGACTACAGGTGTGCACCACCATGCCCAGCTAAATTTTCTATTTTTTGCAGAGACGGGGTCTCACTCTTGCTCAGACTGGTCTTAAACTCCTGACCTCAAGCAATCCTCCTACCTCAGCCTCCCAGAGTACTAGGATTACAGGGGTGAGCCACCATACCTGGTTGGTTTAATTTAAAAATAAAAATTGTATTTATTATATTTATATATTGGTATTTGCTATGGTCTGAATGTCTGTCACCCCAAAATTCATATTAAAATCCTAACCCCCAAGGTGATGGTTTTATGAATGGGGCCTCTGGGAGGTAATTAGGTCATGACGGTAGAGACCTCAAGAATGAAATTAGTGCCCTTATAAAAGAGACCCCAGAGAGCTCCCTCATGCCCCTTCCACCATGTGAGGACACAGCCAGAAAGCACCATCTATGAACCAGGAAACAGGCCCCCACCAGACACTGAATCTGCCAACTCTTCAATCTTGGACTTCCAAGCCTCCAGAAGTATGAGAAATAAATGTTTGTTGTTTATAAGCCCCCAGTTCATGGTATTTTGTTATAGCAACCCAAACAGACTAAGACAGTATTTACGTATTTTATTCCAAAATGTTTTATGATGGCTAAAAGGTTTATTATATGTTGTCATCTAAAACAGTAAGTTCTTCTTTTTTCCTTTTTTATGTCACATGAGCTAGTGCATTAAAGCAAATTTCCAATGCCTTAACATGGCCTAGGAGGCCCATGAGATCTGGCCAGTGCCTGCCTCTCACCTCTCCTGACCTCCTTTCTCAGTTCCTCCCGCCCGTCAAGAACTTCCCCTCAGCACCTTCAAACATTCTGAAGTGCTCTTTTCCCCAATTCTCCATCTGGCTTTGTCTCACTTTTCCTTTTCATCTCAACGCAGACAGCATTTCTTCAAAAACCTCTTTAAATCTCCAAAGTAAATTATATACTCCTGGTTACTTTTCCCCCTTTCTAGCCCTCTTTCCAATTATAAAATCATCTAGTTATATATTAATAATTATAGACTAGTGTGTTTATTAGTGTCTTCCGTTTGAGAAGGAACTCACTGAATGGTAGAATTAAATGAACAGAAAATTAAAACAGTAAGTATGACAAATATTACTAATGAAATAAAAATTTCACTAACTTATTCACCACAGATATGAAATTTGAACTCGAACTGAACTGCATGTTTAATCTCTTTATGAAAAAATTTCAAGATCTTTACCTCATAATCACTTTTTTTTTTTTTTTTTTGAGACAGAGTCTCGTTCTATTGCCCCGGTTAGAGTGCCATGGCGTCAGCCTAGCTCACAGCAACCTCAAACTCCTGGGCTCAAGCGAACCTTCTGCCTCAGCCTCCCGAGTAGCTGGGACTACAGGCATGTGCCACCATGCCCGGCTAATTTTTTTCCATATATATATTTTTAGTTGTCCAGATAATTTCTTTCCATTTTTTCAGTAGAGACAGGGTCTTGCTCTTGCTCAGGCTGGTCTCAAACTCCTGATCTCGAGCGATCCTCCCACCTAGGCCTCCCAGAATGCTAGGATTACAGGCGTGAGCCACCGCACCCGGCCTACCTCATAATCACTTGAATTCAACTAGATGCTATCAAATATTATAATACTACATAAGTTAATTATTTGTGAGCACCTAATTCAAATTATCACTTCTGCTACAGAGAAAAGCATTTTAATAAAAATTCTATAAATTGAAATTCTCACGAATTCAAAACTAGTCTTTTATCCTGTAAGTCTGAATTGAAGTTTTACTATTGTCAATACATTCATTCATGCATTTATCTATTTGGTCATTAATTATGTCTTTATTGATTATCTTCTCAGCATTAAGCCCTGGTGATTGAAAGATAAATTGTACATAGTCTTTGCCCTCTGAGAGTTTTAAGCCAACCAGTTATTACAGCTAAAGAGCAGCACATTTTATATTTTTAATATGCTTCATATTTTAACTGTGTATAAAGAGAAATATTAAGTGAAATATTTTCAGTAAATATTAAAAAATAGTTATCCCATTTATTTATAATTTCTTGTGAAAGTCACTTTTCACATTTGTAAAGAACACCTTTATCCATTTTGTCTGATCATCTTCAATGACAACTAGATTTCACTCAACTACAGTGTAGCAGAGGCTGGCTAGACACTCACCAAACCTACTTCCTCTCCCTAGAGACATGGCCAAACATTTTCTATTCTTCACAATGGAATGTACCTGAAGTGTTGGCTGAGACATTTAAGAGCTGCTTGCCTTCCGTATACTCTCTCTTCCTTCCACAGCAATCCTGGAGTCCAGAATTGGAAGATGGCAGCAGAACAAGATGAAAGGACCCTGGATCCCTGAGCAACAGCAAGGAGAACAGCCTCACTAGGTCACATCACAATGTGAGCAAATAATTAATTAAGCAACTGAAATTTTAAGGATGTTTGTCACAGGAGTTAGCTTATCCTAACAAATCATTCCATTGTGAGGTAGTATGCAGTCAATCAGAATTTTAAAGAACACAATAATGACAGATATTCTTAGTCTCTTTTTAAATACCCATCCCTTTTTTTTTGCTAACAGGACCCCAATTTTGTTTGGGATGCCAGTGAGCACAGCTCCAGGTGAAGGATTTTGATTGATCTAATCTCATCATAAACATTCTATTCCTCACCTTTCTAGCCTCCCCTGCAGTGAGGGATGGTCATGCTGACCAGTTCCAGCTAAGACCTACTGGGAAGTCTACTGCAGGAATTTCTGGGAAAGGTTTTTCCTTCCCTAATAAAGGAGGCCTTCATGGCTGCCATCATCCCTTCCTCCCTCTTCTTGCCTTAAACAGGGACCTGCATGAGT
This sequence comes from Lemur catta, assembly GCF_020740605.2. Taxonomy (NCBI): domain Eukaryota; kingdom Metazoa; phylum Chordata; class Mammalia; order Primates; family Lemuridae; genus Lemur; species Lemur catta. The sequence goes on along the minus strand of NC_059143.1, from coordinate 14,561,329 downwards.
GGAGGCTGCATTCTGAACAAACATAATAAATGCATTCTGATCATATGTGCACCAATGTCATAAATTTGTGGACTAATAGGGGACTTGCATGAAAAGAAGAATGAATGTCTATCTAAAGGCATTCAAAGATAATTTTTAATTCAGGTATTGAAATGACAAAACAAAGGCCTCAATGAGCCCAAGGCCGCTCAGTTTGTGAAATCTGAAATAGAAATGCCTGTTAATTTAACACTAACCTTTAATTGTTTGTCATCATTTATTGAATACAGAATGATATGTTTATCTCTCACACTTTCTTAGTGTGCTTTCTTTAAATCAGTACAATGTACTGGCTAAGATTTCAGGGTTTAGAGTCAGACAAACTGCCTGGATTCAAATCCCAGCTCTGGCACTTACTGTGTAAACTTAAATGGTACTAAACTTGTGCCCATTTTTCTCATTACTAAGGACAGTGATGAGGATGAAATGGCACAATCAAGATAAAGTACTTAGTAGAGTGCTTGGCACATAATGCTTGATAAATATAAGCTTTTATTTTTATTACCTCCAAATTTCAGCCATACAGCTTCAAGTAGTGATACAATCCGTTGTCTGTGAGAGGGTCCTTGCTTCCTATATGTGTAAGTGCGCTTTATACGCAGGGCCTCCTGGTGAGTAAACTAAAGAATAATTAAGGTTGCCTGACAGCCTTTGGACTGCTTGGGTTTTAGGCAGGGTTAAAATAACATCACAGCTAAGTTGTTTTAAGTAAAGGATTAGAGTCAATGACTAAGAGTCAAGGGCGAGATGAGAAAGGACGCTCGGAGAGTGGGGTGTGTGCCCTCTCCTGTCCCTGTGAACTCTTATGCCCTGGGCTGTGGACTCTGGGGCCTCATTCCAGACAAGATGATAAGGAGACAGGAGCCAAGTAATAGCCACAGATGATAATCCTAAGAGCATAGAGGGCCAGGTTTCCCTCCTACCACTCCATCCACCTTCCCCATGATTCTCCAAGATGATTATTCACCTTACAAGGATAAGACCCATATCTTTATGCCTCTACATCTTTTCCTTATGCAATTCCCTTCCCTAAAAAACCTATCAGCTGATCTCTACCTGTCAAACCCTATTCATTTCTCAAAGTTGAGTATAAATGCCTCCTCTTTCAAGATAGCACTTTTAGTTTTCCCACTCAAATAGTCTCTCAGACTTTTCTGAACTTCTGTTGAACTTCATCCATTCCAAAACATTTTTAGAGTACCTACTATGATGTTGGAATTAATTCTATGTGCTGAGAGGACATGTTCTTGACTCTTTAGGAATGGTTTAAAGGCTATCATAAATTGAATTCATTTGTACCTTTTGCCTTCCCCAACAAGATGTGTCCTGGCTTACAATAAGAAATATACACTGTGAACGGGCATGGTGGCTCATGCCTGTAATCCTAGCACTCTGGGAGACTTAGGTGGGAGGATTGCTTGAGGTCAAGAGTTCAAGACCAGCCTCAGCAAGAGCGAGACCCCATCTCTACTAAAAAATTAGCCGGCCAACTAAAAATAGAAGAAAAAAAATTATCTAGGCATCGTCGCACACACCTGTAGTCCCAGCTACTTGGGAGGCTGAGGCAGGAGGATTGCTTGAGCCCAGGAGTTTGAGGTTGCTGTGAGCTAGGCTGATGCCACAGCACTCTAACCCGGGCAACAGAGCGAGACTCTGTTGCAAAAAAAAAAAAAGAAAAGAAAAGAAAAAGAAAGAAAAGAAAAGAAATATGCACCAGGTAATAGAATAGTAAAAGGAAGTTCAAGTCCAGGAGATAGAGAAAATCAAATATACTCACCAGTAAATACAGAGTTCAGCATTAAATTTAGCTCTAACCTTCCTAGAGAACAAGGGCTAGAAGGGGAACGCAATGCTGTCTTATCAACAGAGAAGAGGTTACACAACAGCTCCTCAGGACAAATAAAACTTATTCCTCATCTTAAAGTATTAATATTACATAATTTCTCACTTGGGATATTATAGAGACTTCAGATAATTACATTTCAGCATCAAAACTGTTAAAACAGCTTTAGGCACTGAGGCCCCCGCCATGAGTATGGTCGGCTTTAGAAGAGGCTAATTTCCAAGATCTTCCACTGTGGCAAAGGGTAGGTCTGGCTGGATCTCAGTGAGACCAACAGAATCACCAGTGCCAACTCTCACCAGCAGACCTGGAACACGATCAAAGATAGATAGGCTGATTGTCCCCCTAAGCCTGTAACTGTCCATTGCCGGGCTAACAGAAAAGCACCTCAGCCTGCCAGAAGGGCAGGCATGTAGGCATCAATAAGCTGCCTGTGTGCAAATGCCGAGAAGGTAACCTGGATGAGAAATATGGGAATTCTGCACCAGCTGCTCAGAAGTTACTGTGAATCTAAGAGTACTGACCACCACATGCATCATAGCTGCTACTGGAAGGTAAAAGATTCTCATGGAACACATCCATAAGCTGCTGGCAGACACGGCCCACAAGAAGCTCCTGAGACCTGAGAACTGCAGGTCTGAGACTGAAGAAGCAGGAAAGCGCCCTGAGGAGAGACCCCAGGCCAAGGAGGAGAGAACAAGAAATAAAGCTCCCCACTCTTTCTGTACATATCGGTCTCAGCAATTATATAGACCAATCATTCAGTGAAACATCTAATCATTCAATATTGGACATTACATTGTCATCAGCAAATAATTTTTTTGCTTGCCAAAACAAAAAAAAAAATCACTAAATCAGAAGTATGTAAAATATGCCACAGGGTACAAACTAGTTCACTAAATTTCAAGCTCCTTAAGTGTTAAGTATTGTATTTGTTATTCATTTTATGTGAGTTGCACTTCAGAGCCTGGAATTGGCTGATTCTCTTACATGATCTTAACCTAACAGCTTCGCTCCCAATCAACCTCTTATTTCCTCCACTTTCATCCTGTTCTACCCACTGTCTCTGTATTCACTTTCAGTGTTCCACAACAATAAACTGCCCTCCTTACCTCTTCCCTATTAATCCTAATTCATTTCTTCAAGGCTCAGGTATGGTCCTACCTCCTAAGCAATGTTTTCGTAGACTTTCCTACCCTTTGCTTAACTCATAGTACTTACTGCCATCTACCTGGCTCATTCAACAACTATTTGTACACAGCTTTGTGATATCACTAATTTTGTCTTATGGATCTTTTTGCATTTACTCTGATGGTTTGCATGTAAGCATATATCTTATCTTCTGAACTAAAATGTAAGTTCCTTATGTTTCTTTTTTGTGCCCACAGGGCTTAGCACCCAGTAGGCACTTAAATATATCACAACATTTGAGAGGGGAACCTTCAATGTCTTCAATTCCCAACTTTCACCTAGAATGGGAATCCCATCCTCCAGCCTCTGTTGAACACTCTAGTGCCACTTCTCAGCTACATCACAAGTCAGCCTGTTGCACTGCTGAAGAGAACTAGTTCACAGAAAGGTTTTTGTCAATCTCCAAAATACAGCTAAGTGAAAATGCAGAGTACCAAACAACATGTTTGCTATGTTTCCCTACGAGCATGTACATGCACAGAACATCTCAGGAAGGATATCCCAGAAGCTGGAGTTATCTTTGGTTAGGGGATCTGGGTAGCTGGAAGGCAGGGGTAGAAGATGACCTAATTTTCACTATTAGACTCTATGACATATTTAATAAGAAAGTAAAATATGTTTTAAGTTCTTTCTTGTTATATGCTTAAATCTTTCTCTGTGAAACTTTTATCCTGATCATATTTCTGATCTCTAGAGCTGTCTACAATAACTCAAATATACTGATTGATAGACATTTTAAGAACCTGTCGCTAAGAATCATATAATATACATATACAACTGAGGTTTTTTAAAGCCCTTAAAGGTATATTCTTTTAAATGAATTAAAAATTTGTTCCAATAATTTGCTTTAATATGCTTAATCCTCTTTTCTTCTTTTACAGATACATAATTTCCAAATCAGTTGTCTTACTTGTCTTAAACTTTTTTCCACAGACCTTATATTTTCTTCCTACTTACATAAGACACTTGTTGCCTAAGGCATTATGGTGTTATCTTGTCTACTATATGAGCAGTTTTGTGATGTTCCTGACACCTGAAGTGCCCTCTTATTGCATAAAGCCCTAAGACATGCTAGTAGCTTTAAGGATACATAAGCAATTTCCAAAATTATGCATAATCCCCAAATTACAAAACTGCCTTGAGAAGAAAGGCCATTCCTAAATATTATGAAAATTTTACAGAATAAATAAAGATATCCTCCCTCACCATTATGAATAGGCATTTATATTGGGAATCAACCTATGCTCTAATCTTGTCTCTTTAAGTATCTCTAGGCCCCCAATAGGCATGGGTCTTAGATTAATTTTAAGAGCCCTTTCCAGTCTAGCTTTCTGTTTATGACATCTTCACCCGAAAAGGTACTCAAGCATTACAGTATACATAGTTATGGTTTATAATTACTCACCTTATGAAAAGTATCCCTTTTCCTGAGGGTATGACAAGCCTTTTTTTTTTTTTTTTTTTTGAGACAGAGTCTCAATCTGTTGCCCAGGCTAGAGTGCCATGGCGTCAGCCTTGCTCACAGCAACCTCAGACTCCTGGGCTCAAGCAATCCTTCTGCCTCAGCCTCCCGAGTAGATGGGACTACAGGCATGTGCCACCATGCCCGGCTAATTTTTTCTATATATTTTTAGTTGTCCAGCTAATTTCTTTCTATTTTTAGTAGAGACGGGGGTCTCACTCTTGCTCAGGCTGGTCTCGAACTCCCAACCTCAAGTGATCCTCCCGCCTCGGCCTCCCAGAGTGCTAGGATTACAGGCGTGAGCCACCACGCCCAGCTGACAAGGCTTTTTTTAAATGGTGGAATAATGGGCTCCAGACAGTCCTCTTATCATTTAACACCAATGAAGAACTTATACAGAGATCTTCACAAGCGTATTTGTGTTTTTGAATGTGAACCCTATTTGAACTCTAAGATATTGACATCATGAAACTTGTTGTTAACTAAACTCACCCGAGTTTGCAGAGGTATAGGGGACTTTAAGCAGGAATGACTATGATCACCACATACAGTACATTGCAATTGGGAATAGGTTCTGAAGGTCCCATTAATAAAATTCAGCTGAATTCCATAAGGATTTCTTTAGTGTCTACTAGAAGGCAATGTGCCAGCAGCTGGGGCAAACACTCTGGCCTTTTCCACACAGCACAAAAGCAAAAAATATAAAAGGCCTATGAGTGAAAGGGCTGCTTCTGGTTCCACTGTGCTCGTCAAGCACCTGCCTGTCCCATCAATTCTACCATAGTTACTAGATTCCAATCTTGCATCTGGAAAACTTTCCTATAATTCATACCCTTTAGTCCTAGTTCTCAATAAAATCAGAACCAACTGAATCATAGGGCAAAAGACCCTGAAGTCCAGGCTGCCAATGTGATCCTCTTTCAATGTATTCTTCTATCTGCTCTCAGAATACCTGAAAATCTCCTCACTTCATCCTTCTATTGTGCCTCACTTTCTCAATTTGTATGGAGACTTGTGATTTCCATGTTCCTTTGTTAGACACAGTAGTAGCCTAGCCTCTTGGCAAAAAAAAAAAAATAAGCTTGTGGGGGTAGGGTGGGGTGTCTATCTTAAATCTCCTTTCTCATTTCTACTATTCCTGAAGGGCAGAAAGCAATGGGAGAAAAAAATCCTGCAAATACCTTCCCTTATCACCATTTATGATTGGATGGGGTCATAAGGCAATCAAGCAAATGCTTCTTGCAGCCATTTCTCGGTATCAACAGGCATTTACTGAGCCCTTACATCTGTGCTGGGATCCAAAAAATCCAAAAGCAGTGAAGACATTGTTCCTACTCTCTGGAACTTCATGATTTAATGGAGAGGTGAGGTTTACCCAAAAACCCAATTAAGAACAGCTAAGTACCAAATTATCTGATATTGACAACAAGAGAAGAAATCAACTAAACAATTTAGAACTGTAGGAAATCTAAGAGGTATCCAACCTAATCTTTCCTTTAAAGCAGATATCTTCCAACATCCTTGCCAGGGTCATTAACCTTCTGGTTTAATGTGGAACTCCCATCTCACAAAGCAGTCAAAGTCTCTTATTGCTAGAACATTACATCTCAATTTGAACCAAAACTTTTATCTATTATTCTATACAGTGGTGATTTTTAAAACTTTATTTTTTAAGCAGTACAGCATGTCTTTAAAGGAAATATTAGGCACAAACCCAGTATATAAAGCAGTTAAAAGTGGAACTCTTCTGTTGGCAGCTGCAGGGGGCACTCAGCATGTCCCCTAGTCCCTGGTTCTTCTCTACCCCCTACCCTTCCACCCCCACAGCCCAAGGCTCACCACAAAATCCCTGCAGCTCTGTGGAGCTCAATTTGAAAACCACTGCTTTAAAGGTAATTAGAGGAAATCTAATTCCAGCTGCACATGCCAGTCCTTGGAGACAGCTATCATGTCTCTCTCTAAATTGTTTCTGCATTAAACTTGCCCATTTTAAATTATTCCCTTGGTTATTTTCCCTTTATATCTCCCTCATCCTAATCATTCTCCTCCTAAAAATGCTGAAACCCTATTTGAACACAGTTCTTTAGATACTGTGACCAGCTGAGGATGCAGCCTCTCTTACTATCTGGACACCAGCAGTTGAAGAGGGCTTAGGGAATAAAGAAGGACCTGAGCCAGACCTTGAGAAGCGTAGGATTTAGATAGGTGGAGAAGAGAGAAGATAAAATTCCAGACTGGGAAACTAGCATGAACAAAGATACAGAAATTAAAACAAGGGCCTCCTAATACATTTTGAGCACTTTTCCTCCAGACCTTTAGGGGCTTTTTTTTTTTTCCACTTAGCTGCCCACTGTCTTACTTACTTCTCGGAAGAAAATTAAGCCAGATTTTATCTCAATGAATGTAGGCTTTCATTGTGTTGGGACCAAATTAGCAATGTGATCTGATCAGTACTAAAACTGGGTCATTTCAATAGTATAGTCAATGCCACAGGGGAAAGAGTATTTGATGAACATGTTTGATAAATGTGTAAAAAAAAAAAACTGTGTCATCTTCCAATGAGTCAACGTCTTGCCAACATGTTTCATAAAAGTTATAAGACCATTGAGGAACATCCTGGGGATTCTCAAATCTAAAGCCAACCCCTAAAGAATACCTTGTCTCCACAAAATTATCTTTTGTTTATCACTTATCAAACCACAGGTTTGATATGTGCCCCAAATGGACTGTAAAAACAATAATATTTTAATATATGTGAGTGCTAATCTACCAACGCAAACCATCCTGTGAAAACAAATATCAAAAGACCATTTTTTTTTCAGTAAATAAGTTTGTCACAGTCCATTTTTTCATGCTACTTTGATTTTAATATTTCCAGATAAGAATTCAAGCACATCAGTTTTTCATATAGTTTGGTTTTTCATTCAAGAAGGAAGATCATAAATACAAGGTATTTCACTATATACCTTTTCCCCATAAGATGTATTGTTTAGTGACTATATGAATACTATTTCACATTACAAGAATGGGAATTTCATACAGCACTCATAAATTTGGGGAAATTGATCTCGTCTTAAATTTTAATATGAATTATGAATCTAAGAATTTTTAATAAAAAAATGATCTTACTAGCATTCAGGGTAATTGATTCATGGTAATTGATTCAGACATTTTTTTCCATTATTTTCTCTTTTTCCTTCATCTCAAAAGGAGATAATCTGAATTGCTCTAATCTGAAAAACAACAATAAGTGTAGCAAATACTTGACAATGAAGATGGAAAGCCTCTAAAAATCTGTTACCTTAGTAACGGCAAGAATGTGGAAGAATAAGAATACACTGTCAGGACATCATTTCAGATTCCACAGATTTGAGGCCTAAATACAGTCAGCTTTCATTAGCTTTTTGTTTTTCCCAGCAGGTCCTTGGACTTTGAAACAAAACCTGAATGACAGCTATGAGCAATTCCAGCCTGGCTCCTGATTAGCTATGCCAAACAAAACAACTCTCTGCAGTGTAAACTTTCCAGGCATCTGCAACCAAGTCTCTGTAGAGACTATAATTCCTCAGTGAGATCTGAAGGAGAGTCAGAGGTTTGGGGGGTGAAGGGTGACCAGGAGGGGGGAGGGGGAGAAAAGGATAAGACCTTCCCTTCCACCTCGAACTAGTTCCCGAACTAGTCCCTGATTAAAGTGCGTTAGTGGGGGATAAAATAGAACTGGTCTTGATGGTGGTGGTGTTGTAGCTTTTAACTGTGCCATATTTTATCATTAAACTAACCCATGTTCTAAATCTGAATATTCTATTCCAATTAACATCCATTACATCCATAACATCCATATATCAAAACCACTCATGCATTTAAAGCAAACAAACAATTCTGAGACCTTATTACCATCAAATAGAGCAAGTAGTGGATTAAAGAGATCCCAAAGAGAAGGGGAAGAACAGTATATGAATGGACAGTGTCCCATACGGATGCAAACTAATGACACTTTGTGTCATTTGTTGTCATTCACGTTTGCTGGATGTGGACCCAAAATTAATTACACCAAATGACAGTGAACTGTGCCGTGTGGTCCCATCTGCTACATAATTAGATCCCCAAGGAACTAACTATTAAGCTTTTTTCTTACGATTAGGCCCTTTGATTCTACCTAAACAACATACCTTTATCTACATAAAAGAATTATAGATTAGCTCTCAAAGCAGTCCATTTTGTTCAGATGCATGATTTTAAAGTTGTAAGTGCTTTCAGAAAAAGTCTTTTAGAGAAAATTCTGTACTACAGAGTTAGATGGCCATTCGACTGTGAGTCAACTAAAAGGTTGACTTAAAATCTGCCAACAATCCTCCTATAACTTCAGAAGTAAAACTGATTATTTTTATATATCTTGGCCACACAGCAAGATGGTAGCAGGGAAGTTTGCTCTTGTCTTTTGAAAAATAGCACTTAACAACACTCTGATCTCTTTAAGGTAACCAACAAAAATTGATGGTTGACTTAGAATGCTAGGTGACAGAGATCCCTACTTCTAATCAATAACCATTTTTTAACAGTGTCACCATGATTAGGTAGCATTTAAAGTAAGGAAAATAGCTCTAACATCCTGAAATGTAATTTGCAGATGTATGGCAACAGATGTCACAGAAAATGTACCATTTACATAGCCACATCATAAAAGCCTAACTCAGATTGAGGACAACATTAAATTTAAATCATTAGAGATTCAAATGGAAAATTCAAGTTCAGACATAAGAGAAAATTCTACATAAAGATTTGTCAAAAATCACAATCAGGGAGATACTAATTTTGGAAACTAAAGACAAGGAAAATCTCAATGTTTAAGATAGGTAATACCAATCTAAAAAGCCACATTCCCAATTATTTTATTCAATTTGTCTGTAATCCCATCACTCCATGGAACTACAGAAAAGAACCTTAAGAATATTTTTGTAATAGATGAAGACAAGGATAGTTATCTCAGAACAACAGAAAACCCCTCAATATGATTCCATGCTTGCAATCCCAAACCAAACCTGCTGATTCAGCACAAAGTCATCAACAGAGTTCTTATCTTTAAAAGGAACAATCCATTGTCTAGCTGAAACAAAGGGCAGTGCACAGGAAATCAGCCAAATCTGGGCCAGATGGTCACCGATTCAAGTTTCATTCTTCCCATCCCCCACCCTCTCTGGCACTCTAAAAATAGATTGAGACAGCATTTTTGGTTACCAGGTAATAACCTTACTGTGGGGTACAAACCTTTTAGAATTACCTATATTCCCCCACCTCAACACCATCTAATTTATTAAAACAGAAAATCTTTATAAAAAGTGGGGAAGTTGCTGTGCAGCAATTATTGAAAGGCAAATACCTCTGAAAACCCACAATTTTTTAGGCATGGCTTTAAGTTTTACCAGGTGGAATGATTAAAAATATTCATATTAATTTGCTCTCATCTATTGTTTTTTTCATACCATGACACAAAATATAAATGAGCCCAGAGAAAACTGGTTTATCATAGTCCTTTTCTACACATTGATATCATTGGGCCACCACTTTGCAAAGGTTTGTAACCTAGAAATATATTTTTTTTTACAATTACCAATGACAAGTTACCAACAAAACTAACTAATAAATAGTAATACTAATTTCTATATGGTGTTAAGAAACATAAAATTTTTGTTACAAAATATGTGTCTTAAACTGGAGCTTTGATCCACATAATGAAATAGAACATAGCTTTATTTGTCTAAAAATAGAAGCAACTATTTGGGAAAGTAAAGGTGCAACCACTGTGTAGAATTTTACAAAGTATTTACTTACTTCATCTGGGATGAGAGAAACTTAGCCACACAAGTGCCTCTACAAGGTCTGTCATTCAAAATACAGAAAGACTCTGGTTTTTTGAGTTCACTTTCTCCAAGCCTCTAGAGTTTAGAGGAATGGGCTAGAAGTTAAAGAAGGAGCAAAAAAGATTTGTTTAAGGGGAGGAGTACAGCTATTGCTCCTAACAATGGTACTAACATTTTTGTTCTCAAGGAAAACACCCCCACATATTCTATTAGAATCACAGAGAAAACAGGAGAAAAATAATCACTGATTTTTATTATAAACCACTATGTCTGACTTCATGTCATAGAATCTGTAAATTAGGGTACTGCTGTAAATACACATTTCACACCCCTACTGGTTACTGTAAAACTCAGTTTTAAATTCTAAACAGTAACTATTAATTAAAGCAAAACATGCAGAATTATGTCTTAAATTTACAAGCACTCTACGGAAACATATATATATTTAACAGTGACATAAATAAAAATTCAATACCTCTCAAAAATGTTCAGAACACATTCCTTTACTTTTCCTAACTGTACAAAATAAAGATATTTAGAACAAACAAAGGTCTTTTCTTTGACGGGAACCTTTGACTCTATAGGGGTTGCTTAGGAAATATTTACATTTATGTGGCTTAAGTAAATTTTGCCAACCAACAAATAGCAATTCCTTTAGTAAACTTTATAATCCTTTTTATAATTACTTTGGAAATGTCAATTCAGGAGTACATTTTATTGGTATGCCACAGTGTCACTTTTCCAAAATTTACATATAGAAAGGTTAGAGTAGATCAAAGAGGTTTTTTGTCTACTTGTTTGTTTTTTTAACACAAGGTAATCACAGGCTGGTAATGCAATGACTAAAGACAAAAATAACTTCAAAATATGCAATCAACAGTAACTCACACAAATGGCCTGTTTTATTGTAGGGAAGTACTAGAAAAGGCTGCTAAAGGCAATAGAAGGTAACCTTGCTTAAGAGAACATTCATGGTAGCTGACACAATGTATACATCATGACTATAAAATTTTAAAGAAGTACAGAACTTCGAATGTTGTTGACTTTCTGTCTTAAAGAGAATAGTGATAAATGGGAACTTCTTTAAAAACTTGTCCTCAAAAATTGTTCTTGGAAATTTATTTATAATTACAGTATCAGACTATGTTTTAATCAGTGGTTAAGAAGATAGTCTAAACATATACATAGTATATATGATGTGTGTCACACATATGTCAGTGTGCTTCTAACTTCCATAGATTTTTTTCACATCTCAGATTTAAATATTTGAAATTTATTTCTACAACATGATTTCTTTTTAAAACACTACTGTTTTCCTTTACACAGAACTACAAAGTAATACTCAGGATCATACTGGAAATGGAATTATTTGTTATATGTGCTTTTACAACATATAAATTAATTTTAATAGAACTACATAATCATAGAAAAACTGTTATGAGAGAAAACTGACAATCCACTAAGAATCTTTAAAACAAGATAATTGAGTATTGGCTGTTTAATAAGTTTTTTTCTTTAGTGTAAAACAGGGATTTCAGGATTCATGGGAAAAAAAGAAGAAAATGACTATTCAAATTAAAATTCTCTACCTTCTGAGCTCATCTTAGAGACCTAAGATAAATTTACATTTAAATGAAACACACACAATGGCAGCTGGACCATCATAACCACCCACACACACTAATGTTTTCAGAGATTTAAATCTCTGTCTAATTCTTAGGGGAAAGAAAATTGTGTCTGCACAACTATTTTTAATCAGTCAACTTGATATATCATTTCAAATGGATTTATATGCTAATACTTTCACTTAATATAAGAGTTAAGGGAAAAGTATCTCTAAGCAGTTAAGTCAAAATAGAATTCTACTAACAAAAGTCCAACTCAAAACAGATTTCCCATGCACATAAGCTTTTTCATAAATAAAACAATATCAGCAAAAATAAATGACTACATAAATGTAATGAGCTACAATTTAGCAGAATAACTTATAATCTTTAGTGGATCCTAATATAAAGGACTAACAGAGTTTAAAGCTAAAATATTATTATGTAAGTATTGAGTTCCAATTATCCTTTAAGTCTTTTCTTTTTTTTTTTTTTTTTCTTTCTTTAATATTATCTTCCTTTCTCTGGTGGTCCACAAATCAGGTAGAAAATTTAGTTTCATTCAATTAAAAGAAAATTTCTAAAAAGATAACATATGACATAAATATGGTATTGATTTCATCTTATTATTTTTTTAATATTGTACCTAATGGGAGACATATCAAGGGTCAAATTAGAGTACACACAGCTTTCACTGATGAAAAATTGCAGAAAATCCAAATTTCTTAAAAGTGAATTATATTTATAAGAAAATGCTTTAAGATCCATGCTTTGAATATTATTTCTCAGTATAATCTACATGCATCAGAATAGTAATATACTAATTACATAATCTTAACTGTAAATGTGCTTTAAACATAGTCTGAAGGTCAAAGTGAGCTTTCATTCATTTTCTTTATAAATGACCATTTCTTTATTAACTATATAAAGAACATATCAAAAGGAGTATATATACTTAAATTGGTTTCTGCTTTATAAGACTAAAAAAAAAAAAGATATGAGTTGAATAGTGGTCAAATTCATAACCCCACCGCCCACCAAAAGAAGTCCATGTCACACTTTTGGTGTTATTTATAAAAGTATATAACATCCGTGAAGCATCACTAAAAACTTAAGAATCATACCATGATTTTCTTAACATCACCAGCACTGTTTTAAATTTTACATTCACTGTCTCATGAACAAGTTAAAAATTTCTAGTTTTAAAAAAATGAACATTAAAATTCATTAGATATCCGTTCAATTGAATTCTTTTATAATTTTGATACTGGAGAACAGAACAAATAACACCTTTACATATTATGTTATATAAATCTTTTACTACATTAGTAATGGTTTGAGGAACATGGTTTGAATAAAATTAGATCTGAATCTACAAAACCACAAACCACAGTGTTGTGTTTTAACTAGATTGTAGGTTTCCCCAAGGGCAGGGACAGCTCTTTATTTTCCTTTCTTTCTCTCCACAGCATCCATTCCAATTATAGGTGCTTAATAAAGACTTATTAACTTATCCTTATTGTTAATTTTCTGTCCAATGGAGAATTCTATTATCCCTACTGGATATAAACCTCTTGCTCAGTAGGAAAATTATGAAGAAAAAAATTATTTTTAAGAAAGTGACAAGTGTATTTGATGAAGTCATTACCTTTCATCCAAATGAAAACTGAAAGACAGTTTGATATTATAATTACTATTGTCAATTATTACTTCAAACCCTTAAAAAAATTAGTACAGTTAAACAAACCTTAATCTAAGATAGAATTAGGGTATCTGTTTGCAATACATGAACTTTAGCTTCCCAAGGGTAAACACCATATAGATGTTTGGTAACCTCCCATGCAACAGTATCTAAAATAAACTCATACTATTTTGGAAGTCTTATCAATTTAAAAATCTAATAAGCAATATGAATTTTAACATTTATACAGTACAAGAAATTTGTCACATTTTTCAAAACACTTTTTTCCAGACTATAAATTTCACGGTTCTATTCCACTTTGCAGTATTATCCTGGAAATACCATATGGCTTCGATTATTTTTCTTTTCAGATATTAACCAATTATTAATATTTTGTGAAATTTGCTTCTTTATCACTCTATTTACATATTTTTTTTGCTGAGTCATTTGAAAATAAATTTAGACATCATGATTTCACCTCAAATACTGTAACCTGCATTTCCTAAGAGAAAGGACATTCTCCTCCATATCTATAAATTATCATGCCCCCCAAATTTAATGTTGTACATTAAAATCATCTCATATGCAATCCAATTCTAGGTTTTTCCAAAATTAGAATTTCTCTAGTTTTCCTAAAAATGTCCTTTGTAGCTCTTCCCTCCCATTAAATCTGCTAGCCAGTCAAGGTCCACACACTGCACTGGGTGTCATGTCTCTTTGGTCTTCTTTTATCTAGAATAGGCCCTCTGAGGTTTGTTTTTTTACTTTCATGACATTGGCATTTTTTTTTTTTTTTTTTTTTGAGACAGAGTCTCACTCTTTTGCCTGGATTAGAGTGCCATGGCATCAGCCTAGCTCACAGCAACCTCAAACTCCTGGGCTCAAGCGATCCTCCTGCCTCAGCCTCCCAAGTACCTGGGACTTCAGGCATGTGCCACCATGACTGGCTAATTTTTCTACAGATATATTTTTAGCTGTCCATATAATTTCTTTCTATTTTTAGTAGAGACGGGGTCTCACTCTTGCTCAGGCTAGTCTCGAACTCCTGAGCCTCGGTCTCCCAGAGTGCTAGGATTACAGGCATGAGCCACCACGCCCAGCCCGACACTGGCATTTTTGAAGAGTCTAGGCCGATTATCTTGTAGAATGTCCCACAATTTAGAATTATCTGGTTGTTTTCTTATGGTTAGATTCAGGTTATCTGTTTTGGCAAGAACTTCCATGCATGAGCCTGTGTACCTCCTTCTGTGGCAACTTGGGAGCCTATCACATTAGTTTGTCTTGTCTTTGGTGAAGCTCAGTTTCATTTCTGGGTTAAGGGGTGTCCACTGATTTTTTTCCCATTGTAAAAGTACCTTTTTTATTTGTAATTTACAGGTAGTCTATGAGGTGATAATTTGAATTTACATTCACTTAATGTAAGCCTGCTAAATTTATGTGGCAAAAATACCTGTGATGTGAGGCCCAGGTTACCCAACTTCTTCTAGCCTACTTTAAACAAACATTTAATTCAATGTTTCAAATACATAATATTAAATATGATTAAACAAAAATCTACGGGAAGTCTTGTTACCAGTCCTGCTTTCCATCGACTCAGCTTCTACATTGCCCTTAACTACCGAGAGAGTGTTCCATTGTTTTTACATCTGTTCTTTACAGTCTGTATGGTTACTCCAGAACTTATTTAGCAAGTTCACTCTTAATTCATATATAGATTGTCTCAATCCATTTTTATTTCAAACATAGGTAGTGGATGTTCTTCTTTATATGTTATTTTACATGTGTGAACACCTATTTGCTCTTCTTGTCAATGTCTAAATAACAATAGTTCTAGTTTTCCCCAAGTAGATCTGCACTTCTTTTTAGATTCTTCTCCCCAAATCCTCTGAGCATCCTGAGGCAATGCTACACTTGTTTCACAAATCTGTGCTTGGGTTTGTCATCATCCAACCTCCATCCAGACCATGATACTATCATGAGTGAGACCCTGTCTTGCCATGTTTTATCTGGCTTTCCTGGGGCTCATGCCTCTTTCTCTGCTTCTCTCTGCCCCAGGACTCTCCAATTACAGCACAGCCAAGATTAGGATGTAGCATTTAACAAAAGTTAAGTGAAGGCTTCGGCATGACAGAAGGAGACTGTCATGCAAGAAAAAAACAACTCACATATGCTTCCACACATGCACCCTTTAAACCTGGACATTGATTGTGACTGGTTTCTGGGTTCATAGCCTGGACTTCCCTGTAGGAATCCACTAGAACTTCTCTCCTTTTCCATTGGCCTTGATCCTGTGCTGCAGGGGCCTCCTCAGGTGTTCTCAGTATAGTTCCAAACTCCGTTATGGTCTGAGTTTTGGTTCTTCTGAAGGTTCTTGCTTGTGTGGCTAGTTGTTGAATTAGGTGTTTGTGCAGAGAGGCAATCACCAGAGGTTTCTGTTTGGCCATCTTGCTCCCTGCTTGTCTTCAATTATTTTTTATTAACTAGGATATTTATTG
Source organism: Lemur catta (assembly GCF_020740605.2). NCBI lineage: Eukaryota > Metazoa > Chordata > Mammalia > Primates > Lemuridae > Lemur > Lemur catta. The sequence continues at coordinate 14,545,156 of NC_059143.1, read as the reverse complement.
GCAAGTGTAAGGTCCATATTACCTAAATTACATAAGTAAATTTGATGATAAATTGAACATGCATGAAGGATTACAAAGACATCATCATTCTATAAAATTCAAAGAGAAAAATTAAATGAATCTCCATTCACCTTTGCCACAGATTTGTTTTGAATTTCTTTTTCCTTGTTACCATGCTTTATTCAAAAGGTAATGCTATTGAGCCAGCTTCCAAAGGGCATGGGCTTTGTCTTAGTATTTCCAGTAGCGGTGAAGAGCTTATGTTATTCCATCTACCCTCCCTTTTCCCACCTCCCTTGGAGTCAGTGGCTTAAAGCAGAAAGAAGTTTGGCACAGGTTAAGGATGGAATACACAGCCATGGAAGAAAGCTAACAGGTCCCTACAGAGGTCATTCATTCATTTATCAACATATGTTTACTGAGAGGCAACTACGAGCTTGTCCTAGGGCTGGAGATAGAGCTGTGAGTGAAGGGGACAAAGCACTTGCAGTCTTGGAGCTTTCATTCAAGTTTGGTGAGTAAAGCCAAGACTTGACTCCCTCTGGCACCATTCCTTACCAACCACAATACCTCCTTGTACAGTCTGTTTCCCAAAAACATGGCACTAAATGGTCCCCTAGTGGGGTCTAAAAGAGCTATTAATAATATGTCTCTTAGCATCTAGCTACCCCACCTTGAGCAAGAGCAGCAATATTTGCCATAAGTTAACTTTCTGGATAATATAAAACATTTTAAGATACAATTCCAGACATCCAGATCTTACAACCTAGTTGAGTTACAAAACATGTACCCAAGAGTATGACATAGAAGAAAGAACAAAGGTGTTGAAATCAGCCAGCCTTAACTGAATTCTAACTTTATACTTACTACCCAAGGGCTCTAGTGAAATTTACCTAAACCCTTCTGGGCCTTACTTTTCTTAGTTATAAAAGTAAGAATAATGATGCCTACTTTACAGGGCTGTTGTGAGAATTAGAAATGATGTGTGTACAATGTGTGATGTACTGTATGTTAATTTTTATTAATTAAATTTTTAAACTAAATTATTAATTCCTGCTATAAATTAAACTATTAAATAGTAGGAGAGGACTAAAAGAAGAGTAAATGGGTCACAAAGACCTTTGGGGCTTTTTTTTTTTTAATTAAAGGCTATGTTCTGTGCATACACACACACTCTAACATACAATCTCTTTGAAATTCCAGATATGTAAATATGCCAGTGTTCCATCACAGTTCCCCTTCTGGAGGCAGAATTTGAGATAAGGCATTCTACTGGCTCAGGGGCCTTTATGATAGCATAAAACCTCAAACATTTCAAATATCTGAAATACCATAACCCAGACATACACTTCCAGACTCCAATAGAGCTTTAGAAGATTATGCAAATGGTCCATTTAATACCTATCAATCAAACAACTCCTGTACAACTTTTGACCAAAAATATTGTAAAAATACCACACCTAGTATTTGATTCCTCTATTTATAAGAAGAAGGAGGAGAAAGATTTTTACACAATCTAATTTTTCCAGAAAATAACTTGGTAACATTTTTAATTGGGAGGCAAAACACTTAAAACTAATTGCTACTCTCTGATAAAGTCTGAGACCTATCATTCAATTCAACAAGACTAATGAGGAAAACGAACTAGCATTTTCTGAGGGTTTATTTTGTACTAAGTGTTGTGCTTGGTGCATTGATCCATTGATCCACATCTCAGAAATGTGACTATTTGGTAATTAAATTATGTGTCAACTGCCTTTGAGTCCAAAATATCAAGAGTCTCAGAGAAAAATAGTTACTTGTTCAATACAGATTTTATTTCTTAAGTGATAGGTTAGGCCGGGCGCGGTGGCTCACGCCTGTAATCCTGGCACTCTGGGAGGCCGAGGCAGGAGGATTGTTTGAGCTCAGGAGTTTGAGACCAGCCTGAGCAAGAGCAAGACCCCGTCTCTACTAAAAAAATAGAAAGAAATTAGCTGGACAACTCAAAATATATAGAAAAAATTAGCCAGGTGTTGTGGTGCATGCCTGTAGTCCCAACTACTCAGGAGGCTGAGGCAATAGGATTGCTTGAGCCTAGGAGTTTGAGGTTGCGGTAAGCTAGGCTGACGCCACGGCACTCTAGCCCGGGCAACAGAGTGATAGATTAGATTGATGTTGTATTATAAGGTAATGAGCCTACCACAGAAATGTATTCATTTTTTTTCACATCATCTCCTGGAATGATGCAATCTGTGAAATTATACACAAAGAGAAACATTCCTCACATTAGTCCTAAGTGAGATGCCACTGCTCATGACCACAGTGTTAGTATTCTACCTTGATCATTCACTGTGCTCCAACTTGTAAAGATGTAAAAGTAGCTATTCTCTAATATTCCCAAGACTTTAATCTCCTGCTCCAGTAATTCTCAGGCCATTATTAAATCATCAAAGCAGAACAGCCAGAACAGGTACCTGGGATTCTCTAGTTAATCAGGAGAGGAACCCTGGTCCACGTGGGAAGTTCATTTGCAACAGAAAGTTTCTTTATCAACTATGGATCCAGAGGTTTGACTATTTTATGTTCTATAAGAGAATCAAGGGATCAGAGCACTTTTTAAATGCTGAAAATTTAAGCCTTATAGGGAACACCCTCATATACTACTTGTTAGAAATATAACCAAGATTTTCAGCTTTATTTCCAACAAATGAAATTGAGGAAAAACAATAAGAAGAGATTCCTACTATCATCCATCTTCTATCTTCAATATGGTAGACAGTATTATGATTTTTCAAAAAACTGCCAATTAAATACACTGTAGACTGTCAGTTCTATATAATATAATTCATCAGTCAATACTTATATTTATTATATACCCAACATTATAGTAGACATTTTGGAAAACACAGGCAATAATATGCCATAGTACCTCCTCTTATGGGGCTTATAATATTCAGGAAAAAGTACTTTCTGAAACAATTAGAAAATATTAATGTCTATAATGAAATGCTAAAACTTGACATACAAACTATGAATGCTATAGAAGTTTACAGTAGGAGAAAATTAAGGAAAACTCCAAAATTCAGTACATTTCTATAAAAGAAATAAACTAAACTACATTTCAAAGCAGTGTTCTTCATCTTCATTAGGCATGAAAGTGGCCCGAGCGCCTACTCCTAGAGCTCGGAATCTACATTTAAACAGCACCTCCGATTGATTCTCATATGGGCGGTCCTTAGTTTGGCAACACTGTGTTAAATAATAGATACAATCTGTAAGAATCTCTAAAGCTGGGCTGTCCATCAGAACTTTCTGTGATCCAGTAAAGTAGCCACTAGCCACATGTGGCCATTAGGCTCCTGAAATGTGACTAGTGTGCTTAAGGAACTAAATTTTAAATTTTACTTCATTTAAATTGAAATAGCCACATCAGCTCTAGAGAATAGGGAGAACTTTCTAAGAAAGAGAAACAGCTTAAGTCAAGTCATTCGTAGGGAAGCACATTAGCAAGATATATATAGGCAGGAGAGACAACTAATTGGCTTATCTAGAATACAGGTTTTGTATTAAATTATCATGGGGTCAGACTATGAAGAGCCTTGAAGGGAACTGAGGAAATTCAACTTCATGGCATACACTGCTGGTTGCCTGATCAAGCTATTTCCTGATCTTCTTCAATATTAATAACCCCAGAGTTTGTGCATGCTGACCTCAAAGAATGAACCCCTTCCCCAGGCTCTGAGGTAAATCTTGAATATTCTACGTCCGCCTGGTAATTCCATTTTCCTTGTTGCTGACTGACTTATGCATGAGCATGTGCTGAATTTTGGCCAAGGGGATTTGGAACATCTATGTATGTAGGTAAACTCTTTAAAAAGCATTTAGCCTGAAGAAAAACAGCCTTTTTCTGAGTCCAGTCAAACCTGTGTAAGGATGTGAGTTTTAGGGGTGCTGATAATATCTTGGGATGATGCAGAGACAAGCTGGAAGACAAACATCAACAAGCTAAGGATGGCAGAGAAAGAACAAAAGAACTTGGTCCATGATGATGTGGTTAAGCACATGAATTAACCCAGGAATTGCCTTTCTCCTTCTTCTCCCTAGGCATTTTGGTGATGTAAAGAACTCATCATTGTTTAACACCTTTAGTTTTTTTGTTTTGTTACATGCAGCTGACAGCATTAGACTGGGGTGCTAACGATTAGGGTGACAGCCTTTGGGAAATGCTAAAGGAGGAAACTGATCGCTATTGAAGGCATTTGATCATTTGGATGATATGAAACAACGTTCAAGGTTTAAAACTGGCATCCATGAAAAACAGATTGAAAGAAAAATAAGGCAGAGTCAAGCAGACCATCTTAAAAAGCCTGAAAGTCAAAGTTACCAAAAGATTTTAGAAATATTAGAGAACTATTATTAGTATGTAAAATCATTAATGCATATAGATAAATATTTGAAGCAGAACTGCAGCAACAGCTCATTTTGTAAGGATGGTAGGATTGTTTGGAATGTTTCTTTTCTGATTTTTTATATTGTTCTCATATGCAATTATTTCTACTTAAAATCTGAACATATTAAAGTATAATTTCTCTAAATATAGCATATTCAATATCTTTTGCAAATGAAAAAATTCCTAAAATATGACTTCTCTGCATTAGTTGCAATTAAAGGTATGAGAAGACACTGTGAAATAATCTGGTAAATGAGAAAACATGCAGGACTAGCTGGGTAATCTTACTTGACTTGCCCAAGTAAGTACTTGCCCAAGTCAAGTAAACCCTGCAACATTATTTTCTTCTCAGGGTAGATTGATCTATGCCCCTAAAATCCAATAATCTTCTGTTTTAAAACAGAATATATTTTGAGCTGAGTGTGAAAGAAAGTAAGTCAATCTCCCTCAGATTCTCTGAGCAAATCAGAAGCCCTGGGAAATAATTATCTTTTAGAGCTTTAATATAACTTACATAACAAAAGTTTCTATATAGATTTTTTAATGAATAAACAAAGTAGTTCTGGAAATTTTAATGTAGATTAAAGTTCTATGTTAATATCAAGTAGGTATCCAGTGATAGCTTATTATTATTTGTAACTTATATTTCCAAACAGCTAAGCATTTTTCATATTTATTGACCATTTGGAATAGTGATTCTGTGAATGGCTAGTCCTAGTGTTTGCAAAATATTTTAAAATTATGTTTTACAAAATATTTTATTATCATTTTGTAAGAGTTCCTTACGTGCCACATATGGTAATCTTTTATCTGTATATGTAGAGACTTTTTTTTCCCCAATCTTTGTCATTTGTCTATGGTATTTATGGTTCTTTTTTGGTTTACAAAAATGTTTTAGAATTGTGTAATCAGATATGTCTATCTTTTACTATGTAGTTCTGGTTTCCTGCTTAGCTTAAATAAACGCCCTGCAATGAAGTAATGGCTGTTTAACTGTCTAATATTTTCATAGAATACTATGTAGGAATTAAAAAGAATAAATACAAGATATACCAGTTAACTTAGAGTTATAGCCTTTGTATTTTATTAAGTATTAAGTGAAAAACAAAGATGATTTTTTATATATGTGCATATATATAAAATAAAATAGTATATATAAGATACTGAAAAATATGCAATATTTATAAGGTTACATGATCATGGAAAAAGTTGTAACAACACAAATGGCAGATTAGTGACATTGTTGGCATGAAAATAAAGGGTAAAGGGGAAAAAATACACCCCTGATTTTTTAAAAGTGACTACAGTTTTTAAAAAAACATAATATAATCCCACTTATGTAAAATTATTTATGTTGGTGAATATACACAAATATGCATAGAGATGCATAAAAGAATGGCCACCAAAATATTAATGATGTTTGACTCAGAATGGTTAGATTTCAGGAAGAAGGGAAGAGGAAGAAGAAAGGAAAAAGAAAACATGAGAAAAAAATCAAATAGATTTAAATTTACCCTTTCCAAAAAACAGAACAGACTATATGGGGGGCGAGTGGCAGAACTCTCCAGTAAAAATATTCCCCCATCCTCTGATGTGGGTACAACTTATGATAATAGTCTTACAGTTTCCCAAATACCCCCATAAAGAGATATATATATGTATATATATAATCTTACTATAAGTACTGTCCATTTAATTGGGTTTACAAGTACAGAAAGTAAATGAGACATACCAATTACATCTTCTCTTCACATTGCAACCTATACAGGCAGAGGTGACAACTTTAGGTGCATCTGCTCTATAAAAACTAAATGATAAATTTGAAGAGTGGTTCTAAGACTTTTGTGTCCATAAAAATCACCTGGAAAGATTGTTAAAATGCACATTCGAGGGTTCCACCCCAGAAATTCTTATTAGTAGCTCTAGTGACCAATAATCTGTACTTAACAAGCACCCCAAGCAAATGTGGCAGGAGTTGACAGATCACGCTGAAAAACAGTAAATTTCAGGATGTTTGATCTCTTTACAAACTGATTAAGTAAAGAATTCGAGGAGTGTGGTACACTAGAGAGAACAAAGAATTTGAAGTAAAAAGATCTATTAATAGATTACCCCTCTGACCTAATCCCCCACTCACTCCCTCACTTGCCTCTCCTCTTTAGGCCACTGGTCTCCTAGTTACCCCTGTAACAACAGGCGAGAACCCTTTCCCCTAAACTTTGCAATGGCTCACTCTCTTGTCACTTTCAAGTCTTCTCTCAGGTGTCACTTCTCAGTGCAAAAAAATCACAACCCCATCTCCCTTTCTAACTTCCCTTTCTGCTTTATTTTACTCTCTAGCACTTCTCACTATCTAAAACAAAATGTTTTACTGTTTTCTTTTGTTTATTGTTTGATTCCCAAGAGGACAGAGATATTTGTCACTTTTCTTCACTGCGGCATCTCCAGTACCTAGAACAGTGCCTGGACAGAGTTCAGAGAGATTTAACTTGGCTAAGATAAAACAAATGACACTTCAGTGATTCAGTGATAGGAGGCAGATACAGCTAGTAAGTGGACAGGTTGTTAATACACTGATTCCTGGGCCCTGCCAGACATTCTGATTCAGTAGACTTGGGTAGGGGCTTGAGATTGTGAATTTCTAACAAGAACCCAGCTGATACTGATGCAATTTAGAGAGCTGTCAAGTGCCTCTGCTCATTTTTTTAAATGAAAGTCATCCTATTCTACTGTGAGAAGAGCTGTAGGCTGAGAAGGGAAAGCTCTGTCATACCCATGTGCATTTTTCAGAAGAGAAAAACTGATCCCCAAACCTCTTGTACCTAAGCTATCTACCCAAATAAGTAAAATCATTCTATAATAGAAATACTTTCACAACACATTTAACATTATTTTCATAGGTATTTACTATAACTCAATTTTTAATATGGTGTTTGTTTCTAAAATTTTACTCTTATAAATAACATTTCATGTGATATTTCTGTTATATGCTTTTGTGCATCTAATTTTCTTTTTAACAAATTCCTAGAAATTTCTGAGTCAAAGAGTTTAGACCAGAATTCTCCAAGAGAACTTTCTCCAGTGATGGAAATGTTCTATATCTACACAACCCGCATGGTAGCCACCAGCCACATGCAGCTACTGAGCACCTGAAATGTGACCAGAGCAACTAAGAAACTGAATCTTTGGTTGTATATACTGTTAATTAATTTACATTTAAATAGCTACATGTGGCTAGGAGCTACCATATTGGACAGGACAGGTATTTAAAGTCTTGATACATAATGCCAAATTACTCTCCAGAAAATTTGTAATTATTCGCCATCACTCTTAATATGAGAATAACCATTTCTTTCTTTTTTTTTTTTTTTGAGACAGAGTCTTGCTCTGTTGCCCGGACTAAAGCGAGTGCCGTGGTGTCAGCCTTGCTCACAGCAACCTCAAACTCCTGGGCTTAAGCGATCCTACTGCCTCAGGCTCCCCAGTAGCTGGGACTACAGACATGTGCCACCATGCCTGGCTAATTTTTTCTGTATATATTTTTAGTCAGCCAGATAATTTGTTTCTATTTTTTAGTAGAGACGAGGTCTCACTCTTGCTCAGGCTGGTCTCGAACTCCTGACCTCGAGCGATCCACCTGCCTCAGCCTCCCAGAGTGCTAGGATTACAGGCATGAGCCACCACGCCCGGCCGAAAATAACCATTTCTTTAGCCAATTGCCAACACTAGATTTTATCAATCTATTGAATCTTTATAATCTGAACACTGAAAGGGTTGTTAAAATGCAGATTGGTAGGCCTCATCCCCAGAGTTTCTGATTCAACAGGTTAGGGTGGGCCCCAAGAATTTGCATTTAACTCCAAGTTCCAAGTGCAAGTCCACACTGACATGAGGTTTTCTCAAAGATATGGACACTCTGAGAAGGCTAATGACAATATGTAACTTTGACAACATAACATGAATTTATAAAACCTTCTTTCTAAAATATGTCTACACTCATTATTTCATTTTATCTTCACAATCCTATGCAGAAGGTTGGTAATTAGGGTAACAATTGTTAAGCCCATTTTACAGAAGTAAGGCACAGGAATTAAGAAACTCCCCTAAGCACACAAGCAGTGAGATGAGCCAGAACAAGCAGGTTTCCCAACTCCTAACCTTGGTAATATAGGCAAACACAGTAATACAGGACACAACTGAACTTGCTTCTGCAGACTGATACCATAAAAATAGAACCATGACCAGGGACAGAGAAGACAATACAAGATATGGTTCATAGCAACAAGCATTTATCAAGTGCTGATTATGTGTTAATCTATGCTAATCATGGCTGGAGTCTCTACCATAGGGATTGTTGAAGATACTCCTAGAGCACAGGGTAAAATAAAAATAAAACCTGAAACCACAACCTTGAAGATAGTGAATTCTCTATATCACAGACAGAACAAAAGCAAACATGCTGAAGGGATGGGTGGTAGGGGTAAACACAGAGTTGGGCAAAAGAGAGGAGTCACTGTGGGACTTCACATCTGGACTTGAGGGAGTTGCTATCACCAGTCAGTCAAGAATGGGAGGGAAGAAAGAGTACACAATAGGGAGCCCTCCTGGGGCTCAAAAGCACAAAGAGCTGCTGTTATCCATGTTGGGTGTGTGTTTGCCAGAAATATCAGGGCTGCTGGAACTCCAGAACTTACTTTTGCGTAGTCTAAATTACCTTGACTCTGTAAGAACTCCAGTCAGAGAGCATAGCTTCATTATCCATTTGTAGCCAAAAGATAACATGATTCAAGATCATAAATTTTCTCTCTCCAATTTTTCCTCAAGTTTTGAGAAGCAGTCCTAGTAAAAATCCATCAAATTGTGATGACAGTACTCCTATTTATAAATCAGCCCTTCAAGGAAAAGAAGATGGTATTTTTACTTAAATAGGATTTACATATGATATTAGTTATTAATTTTAACAGCTACTTTTCTAAGGTTTAAAATAATAGTAAGAGCTAAAAAATATTACTATAGGCTGAAAATACAATATAACTACAATTAATTTTAAAAAAGCCTATTGGAAAATTGGGTTCCATCTCCATTAGCTGACCTCTGTCTTACGTCCATCTTATAGTCCAGCTCAAAATGACTAAGGCAATGAAACTTCCACCACTTCATTTAGAAAACTGTAGAATACTGCTGAAAAAACTATCCCTCACTTTGTACAAGACCAAACATATCCAAATCAAAACAAAGGGATACAATTTCACACTCATCAAATTAGTAACAATAATATAAATGTTTTAAAATAACATAAGCACACACATAGATTGCTAATGACAGTATAAATTTACATAATCCTTTTAGAAAGCAATTTAGAAATTATCAGAAATCTGGAAATTTCCTAATAAAAATAATAGCTACAGTCAATATGTGTTTCATGTTATTGCTTTTTATCTTAACAACTTCATAGAAAGCTATTACTATAGCCATTCTACAGATTAGTAAATTAAAGTTCTGAAAAAATAAGTTACTTGCCCAATAATTGCCAATAAGTGATGAAGCTAGGTTTGAACCTAGAACCTCTCATTTTAAAGCTGACCTATTTGCAACTACACTATACTGCCTCTCCTAAGGAAGTCAAAAAAGAAAAGAATAAAGTTACATTCACGAAGATGGGCATTATATGTTTTTTTAAATACTGGAAAACTCAAAATAGGAAGGTTAAGTAAATGATGAGACATCCATTGCATAAACAATTATAAAATTACTATACGTAATAGTAAACTATAGAAAAATGTTTATAAAAAATCAGTAAAAAATGTACCTACAATATGATAAGACATCAGCAAAAATATACATTCATATAGCAAGACTGGGAAGAGAGTTGGAAAAAAACAGAAACTATTGCCATTTTGAAGAATTTCACTATGGGTACTTAATTTTTTTTATCAGTTTTTTCAGTCAATCAAGATTACTCTAAGCAACCTTACAAATCTATTATGCTAGTTCATCCCAATCAAATAATTTCTAAATCTTTACTATAATTTATTTATATCACAGATTTATTCAAAATAATTACATAATATTTTTCAGTGTTTCAGAAGCTTCCAGTATGAGATCCATACCTTAACATCAACAATTTTTACAATTATGATACACAGTGTATTTGTGAAATCCCTTAATTTAGATCATACATAACTAAAATTAGCTAATTCTTTTTACTTTCATAACTTTGCAATCACTCAACTCCAGTGTCCACCCAGGAATCATTAGCCTAAAGATTGTAGGTGTTTTGGAGATTAGTTTCCTAAGAGCATGATCTCTAAGTGAATACTTAAAAGGTAACTAAAATATCTTAACTGTAGGGAATATATTCATAGTCTAAATGCTTTTGAGAATTACTAATTAAAGTATGTCAAGTCTCTTTGAAGTAAGCAAATGAACTTTATTTCCACTTTACCAAAAAGTAAGGATTTAGTAAGAGTAGTTTCCCTAAAAATGGCAGTGTGAGCTGTGAAGAGAATTCACTCTTTAGCCACACAAGGTGACACGAAGAGGCCCATTCAGCCTAGGGTTTGGCTTCTCTCAGCAACATAAACAGACATTTTACGGGAAAGTTAAAGTAGCTGTTCTCCAATGGTATCAAACCCATAAGAGCAGGAATATAGTTTAAACATCTCTAAACTCCTCTTTATGAATCTGCCATTCAGGAATCTTTTTTTGTCACCTCACTGTCTAATATTCAACTGGATTATTCTTAGCCAGTCTTAGAACACCTACAAAACTACTATTTTAATCATAGAATTCTGGAGTTAGGAGGACCCTTAAGAACCATGTAGTTCAATTTCTTTATTTAACTGAGGGGGAAATACAAGCTCTTCCAAGAAAGTTACTTCGTGTGGCTACTTTCTGGCAAATCTAGGCCTGAAACTAAGAGACGCAACCAAATCTCTTAAACCTGGCCTCCATATTTCTCCCTTAATGCAAACATTTTTATATTATGTCATGTCAATGGGAGCATACATATGTCCTTTCAGTGTTTTCAGACACACACTGCAGTAGACAAAGTAAACTATAGTACTCATTCTCTTCTTCGTAGAGTTCCAAAATGGAGGAAAAAATCAACAAATGTTATAAAAAACCGGTGTGGAGAAACTGGTATGTGTGTGGGAGGGGATAATAGTTTAATAGTTCTGCTTTCCACTGAATGCTTGTTTTAAGATTTTTACCACTCTAACTAATCTTCAAGGTAATAATTGTCCACCTTAGGCCAAATAAAAGATTCTAATGTCATCATGAGTGGATATCAAATTACTGTCATCACCACTAATATATGGTTCAGTCTTATATTCATTTCATCCTCTATTTCTATAGTGTAATTTCATTTTAATAGGAGATTTATGGTAGGATATACAGGAAATTTACAACAGTGGTTGCTTCTGGGGAGAAGGACAGGACACGGGAGGATGGAATTGGGGAGAGGGGACTTAAGACTCTATACTCTTCACTGTTATTTGAAATTTTTACCCTATCACATTATTTTTCAATATTCATTAATTAAAATTGTCCTTTTAAATACATACCTATATGCACGTAATTTCATTACTAAATATTTTCAATGAAACAATTATCTTAATTTCTTTCCCTTTTAGACAAGTTTTCAGTATTGCAATTTGTAAAATCCGATAGAAATTTGCCGAAAGAACCAACCCAGTCACAAATCTCAAAGCAGAATTCGAGGATTTAAAGTATAAGAACATGTACACAATAATTAATTAATTAATTAATTAAAAAGAACACATACAGAGGAACGAGAGGTTCTTAAAGGGAGCATTCAGTTCAAACACCTTTTGAGGAAAAGCTCACCCCCATCTTTAAATGGCTAGGTTTAAAAAATGGGATTTGAACAGAGCTTCTCGTCTCAAGGGGGAGAGGGGTACCTTTTGGTGTGAAAGTAGAATTTAAAATTTGGTTTCTATCTTCTCAGCCGGCGACAGAGGGTCAGAGTGGGTCGGATAAGGACCTCGGAACAGTCACGGCCACAGAAAGAAGAAAGGGGCAAGACTGGGGAGTTTCTCCGGGATCCGTCTGCCTCGGTTAGAGGCAGCAGCTGCTCCCGTGCAGATGAATCGTGTTCTGGGACGTTCCTTGGGCTCGGTGTAACCGCGAAACCCCACGCACCGAATCTCCACAGACAATTTCCTCTGAATGGAGCTCGGAAGAGGGGCTGGGGGAATCGATTCACTTTAACAAACCGCCTCATCATCACCCTCCGCCGTCCAAGGCACACCTCACCTCGCTTTCTACTCGTGTCAGGGTCAGCTGTCAACACAACCCTTTGTGTCTCATTCTGCATAAAAATGGTCCTCGGCCACTCACAGAAAAATGGAAATGATGGCCGAAGACACGAGCGCCCGCTCGTGACGAAGTGACATTTGGTGTGGAGGAAAGAAACCCAGGGACGCTGAGCGAACGCTCAGCCACGTCTGAACGCTCTCAACTTTACCAAGCGGAGCTCTATCCATCCTCTCCCCGTCCCCTCCGCGTCTCCGTACCCGCCGTCAGCCAGCCCCAGGGACACCCTCACGCCCCTGGGGCTCCGGGAGGCCGGTCGGGGCGCGCCCCCTCGTCGCCTCTGCCCCTGCGCTCCCTGCGCTGCCGCGCGCCGCAGCCTCCCTCATCCCACGCTCGGGCTGCCTCGCTCCCGCCACAAAGGCAGCGAGTAGAACCCGGGGTGACAGGCCTTTGGCCTCTGGGCGTGGAGAGCACCGGCTGGGTCCCTTCGGCGGGCGACGCGAGGCGGCGGGAAGGGAGCGGCTTCGGACCCCAGGCTGGCACAGGCGCCTGCCCTCGCCACACAAACGCACTCGAGCTCACACCCCCACTCCGCCTTCCTATTTCTCCCGAAAGTCTGCCGCTGCGCTTCCCGGCGCAGGCAGGGTGTCCAGCCCGCCAAAGGGCAGCGCCTGCCCAGCAGAGGCGTGCGCTCGCGCCCGGCTGGCGACCTCTCACCTCCCCACGCCCGCGCCCTGGCGTCCCCGCAGCCGCTCACCTGGCCCTGGCGGGGCGCGAGGGCAGAGGACCACGGGGTGGCCCTCGCCTCGGCCGGGCTCGTCTCCCCACCCCCAGTCCAGTTCCCAGCGCTGCGCTCCGCTCGCTCCGGCCGCCCTCCTCCGAGGTGCTAGCGCCGCCGCCGGCTGCCGTCTCTGTGGCAGGCTCGCGGGCCGCGCGCTCAGTTCCCCGGGGCGGAGCGAGGCGGCGGCCGCCGCGGCCGGAGGCGGATTCCTCAGGTGCTGCCCCTCCCGCCTGCCCAGAAGCTCCGCGGCGGGGACTCCCGCGCCTCCTCCCCCTGCCCCGCCTCTCGCCCTCCTGCTGCCTCCGCGCCCGCGAGTGGCCTTTAGGGCTCTTGGCCCTCCGCGAGCGTAGTGGGCGCCCGCTTCCCTACCCGCCCCTTCCAAAGACGGCTCCACACTGTGGAGCCCTCAGTGCACTGTCCTCACGCCTCCATTTCCAAACTCCGCCAAACATGTATGTGGCCACCGTGAGGTGCGGAGGCCCGGGTGTGCAGGGGGTCTTCTGGGAAGGAGGATTGCCCCCTAGGGCCGCTGACGCGGGCGGCCAAGAAGAAAAATTGTTTTCCCGCCGAGCCCGCGTTCATTCACAGAGTGCTCTCGCCTCATTGCGCGATTGCTTTCTCTGCTCACTGGACGGCGGCTAAAGAGCCCTAAGCATGAACTCGGCCTGGGCAATGGTGGGTCAAAAACCCTTGGCCTTTTGCATGAAGGGGGTAGGGCAGGGGCAGGGGCAGGCCGCGGACAAAACCAAACAAGCCCCAGAGCACCGAGCCAGAGCAGACTTTTGCACCTCCCAGATGAGCAAGGCCCCCGGCCCGGGGCTCAGGCCAGCGGCTCAGGGACGCCGCCGGCTCGGCAGGGCTCGTCGGGAGCCTCCCGGGACCGCAGGGGAAGCTCCGCCCCAGGGGCAGCCACGTCCTGCCTGCCCTGGGCCTTGACGGCTGCTGCGGGGCCAGTGTTCTCCGGAGATGCTGCGGCCCGATAGTGACAGATTTAGCTCCACTTTTCACAGCTGGCGGCTGTAGTTATTAAAAGTGTAGCTCCTCCATTTCTTGAAACTGTAAATTGTTGCCACAGATACGTAACTACACCTTTTGGAAAAAAGCTCCACGCTGGATCGCTGGATGTGGTGGAAGAATCTAGGTAGAGAAAAGGTGATCTATTTTTAGTGCCTTTGGGGGCAGCGTAGCCCCAGAGAGCTCAGCATCTTCGTGGGAGTGGGGGATGCTAGCGGCGCCCAGTCCCGGGTGGATTGGACTCATTGTCAAGTGTTACCGTATAATTGCAAATTGTAATTTAAAGACAGTATCAATTAAACTGGATCTCAGATGCTGTCAGTATTTTTGTTTCTCCTGCTTTCTTCTTCTTCTCTCTCTCTTTTTTTTTTTTCCGGAAGCGAAATACATTTTTCTTTCTTTTCTCTTTTGGTCGATGCAGAGGGAATTAACTGGAAATCTCGAATCACCAGAAAATAACTCAAGGCATAGTTCAGTTGTGACTAGCAAAAGTGAGAGGTTCATTCAGTTTGTCTTCTCTCCCTCCTCCACTGGGAGGACATACTCAACTCGCATTTTTATTTTTTTTAATCATGTTTTGCTCCTTGTGGGGTTAAGGAGCTGAAATGTTTTTGTTGTTTTACAATTAAATTCCTATTGTTGGGCCTTTAAAAACACATAGGAACATTTTTAAGTGGCCTGAACTTGGAAAACATTACTTTCTCAATCACTGCCGTACTCCCACAGTTCCTGGGTCATGCATGCAACATGGGCTTAGTAAATAAAATCAGTATTTTTTTAAATAACTACAACATAGAAAGGTGCGGATGATTAGCAGTGTAGCTAAAAGGAATCCAATGTCACTCAGGAAACTCATCATGAGAACTGGCCACATATGCGGAAAAGACGCTACGTACTTTAGAAACCTGAGATTTCAGGTTCACCTGATGAATATAAACTAAGCTCATAAGTTAAAGCAGGTGAGAATCTTTTGAAAAACCCAATTCTTCGTGAGGTCTGTAGAGTTGGGGGGTTGGGGAGAGACAGGAGGAACACCTTCCATTTTAAAGATAAGGACACTGCAAACACTGAGCAGCCTTAAGGTAAAATCACAGTGCAGCTTTCTCTCAGTTTAGTTCAAGGACCATTTGCTGGGTGCCGAGCACACTAGACTGACTCTAGAGATGTGAAGGCAAACATGGCACAGTCACTCAAGGACCTTAGTGTAATATTACAGGACTGTGGTATTCATTCTTCATCCATTCAATAAACATTTATTAAGCACCCACTGTGAATCAGATAGCATAAGAGCATCTGTGTTATTGGTGATTCATCAGTAAACAAGGCAAGTCCCGGCCGGGCGCGGTGGCTCACGCCTGTAATCCTAGCACTCTGGGAGGCCGAGGCGGGTGGATCGCTCGAGGTCAGGAGTTCGAGACCGGCCTCAGCAAGAGCGAGACCTGTCTCTACTAAAGATAGAAAGGAATTATCTGGCCAACTGAAAATATACATAGAAAAAAATTAGCCGAGCATGGTGGCGCATGCCTGTAGTCCCAGCTACTCGGGAGGCTGAGGCAGTAGGATCAGCTTAAGCCCAGGAGTTTGAGGTTGCTGTGAGCTAGGCTGATGCCACGGCACTCTAGCCCGGGCAACAGAGTGAGACTCTGTCTCAAAAAAAAAAAAAAAAAAAGGCGAGTCCCTAACAAAGTTAAAAGTTAGTGAGAGTAATCTGTCGACATTCTGGTAGGTTGAAATAGTTCAATATCACCTTTATCAATTACCCTCTTGCCCTGAATTTGTGTATATGCCTTGTTCCTCCTTTGGTATTTGTATATCCCTCATCAGACTTCCGTGATTATAAAACATGATACGGTTAAAAGTGAACACTCTGAAGGTAGACCCCGTAATTCTAAACCCTGGCTCTAAGACTTAATCTATTGTGTAAACTTGACCAAGCTACTTGACTCCATCATAATAATATATACTTCAGGGAGTGAGTATGTGGATTGAAAGGATGCATTAGTGCCTGGAACACTATTACACGTTAACTATTATTATTTTCTGTAAATCCATCCACTCAGCCCCATAACAACGATTCCCAAATGCTTATATGTAGATATGCTGTATTAAAACCCCAAGTGCAGTGAAAAATGTGAGACTCATACCAGAGCCCACATAAATGATAGAATCCTTCTGAATGTTTATTGTGATGCTTTTTTTATTATCCTTTGCTTTAGCAACGGGGAAATTTCTATGATTGCATCCTGGTTGTGCTCTCATGAACACCCTTTTGCCCTTGGCTCCACACTCTGGCATGAGCAACAAAGGCAAAACTAGATAAATTGATTCATAAAATTAAAAACTTTTGTACATCAAAGGATAGTATCAGGAAAGTGGAAAAACAACCCACGATATGAGAGAAAATATTCGCAAATCGCATATCTGGTAAAAAAAAAATCTATTAGCCAGAATATATAAAGAACATTCACAACTTAACAATAAAGAGACAATACAAATGAAAAATGGACAAATAAGTTTAATAGATATTTCTCCAGAGAAGATACACAAATGGCCAATAAGCACATGGAAAAAGTGCTCAAATCATTAGCCACTAGGGAAATGCAAATTAAAACCACAATGAGATACCACTTCACACCCATTACAATGGTTATTATCAAAACACAAAACAAACAAAACAGTTCTGGAGATAAGAGTTGGAGCCCTCATCGAACTGTACTTGAAACTTGTCTCAGAACTATCTCAGTTAAACACGCACAAATTCTACTTACTATTAAGCTTCTCTGTAATGTGTTTGATGTTACTTGCAATTAATTGAAAAACTCAGTAAAGAGGAAAATAAAATATACAAAAAATACCACCTAGTAAAAACTAAATAATTATGGATGTTTTTATACAATCTAATGTAAATGTTAAGACAGGATTCACATCGTAGAAAAAGCAAAAATTAAAATATTAAAAATCTAAAATTAAAATTCCAGTTTATTTCAACAAATGTGGGAGGTATAGGCTCTTAGAGAGAGAATTTTAACTGTTAAAAGTCTCATTATGTTTGGGGAGAGAATGGGGAATCAGGAATAGATACCCTTTTTGTCTTGATATTTATAAGCATTTATCAGTTCAATTTTTTTAATTTAAAGATAGTAACCACAGTTGGTTGTAGAACTTTCAAATAATGTGGGGAAAAAAACACAAAGAAAACTACCAATACCACAAAAGTCAGGAAAAGATGGAAAAACAAAGCATAATAAAGAGAAAACATAATTTAAGATGTATGAATACATTCTTGGCATTAACAACAATAAATCAAGTGAGTTAAATTTCCCTATTGAAAGACAAAAATCCCTCAGAGTGAAAAAACAAAAGAAAATACAACTGTATTCTCCTGAATAGTATCTGAAATAAAATGACACAGAAAGATTGAAAATAAATGAATGGTCAACAAAATTACAAGCAAGTGGATGAAAAAAGAAGAAAAAGGACCAATATAAGATCAAAGTGAAATTCATAATTAAGGCCGGGCGCGGTGGCTCACGCCTGTAATCCTAGCTCTGGGAGGCCGAGGCGGGTGGATCGCTCGAGGTCAGGAGTTCGAGACCAGCCTGAGCAAGAGTGAGACCCCGTCTCTACTAAAAATAGAAAGAAATTATCTGGCCAACTAAAAATATATATACAAAAAAATTAGCCGGGCATGGTGGCTCATGCCTGTAGTCCCAGCTACTCGGGAGGCTGAGGCAGTAGGATCGCTTAAGCCCAGGAGTTTGAGGTTGCTGTGAGCTAGGCTGATGCCACGGCACTCACTCTAGCCCGGGTAACAAAGTGAGACTCTGTCTCAAAAAAAAAAAAAAAAAAAAAAAAAAAAAAAGAAATTCATAATTAAAAAGTAAGCATTAGGTAGAACAACAAGGCCAATTTACTTTAGCAAAAGGTACAATAAAAAGAATAGTGAACACTCACTACATGCCGGGCAGTTAGTTGTGTGCTTTACACACATTTTCTCAAATAATCCTTAAAACTCTATGGAATGACTGTGGTTAACGCTTTCATTTTGCAGATGAGGAACTAGGCATTAGGGAGATTAGGCCATGTTCTCAGTGTCACAGTGATAGATGGACTTGGAACTCAAACCCTGATATGCTAATTTTAAAGTGCAAACACATAGCACCAAAATATTTAAATAAATAACTAATGGGAATAAAATAATTTATTTTAAAATTTTTAACCCATTTCTCTAAGAATTTGACAGATCACATGGACCAAAAATAAATAGAAAAGAGAGGATTTGGATAATGAACAAAACACATACGTAATACATATAGATAACTCTGAGCTCTAAAACCATAGGATATGCAATTGCATTCCTTTCTAAAGTCCAAGAGTATTAACAAACACGGAAATGTTCTAAGACACAAAGAAAATCTTATCAAATTTTCAAGAATGGAAATCTAGGGCCTAAGGCATAGTTTTTGACCCTAACATAAGAAAGCTATAAATTAATTATTAAAAGATAACTAAAGTCTTCTTGATGATTTTTAAAATTTTTTCTAAATAAAAATAAGAATTAGCTGCAAGCATAGATTAGTTAAAAATTATGAACAGTGAGCACACATTTATTAAAAACGTAGGGGTTCATGACACTGGATATTTGGCAATTTCTCTCTTTTTTTTCTTTTTTTTTTTTTGAGACAAGGTTTCACTCTGTCACCCAGGCTGGAGTGCAGTGGTGCAATCATAGCTCACTGTAACCTCCAACTCCTGGGGTCAACCCTCTGCCTCTAGAGTAGCTAGGACTACAGATGCGGGCCACCACACCTGGTTAATTTAATTTTATTTTTTTTGGTAGAGACTGGGTCTTGCTATGTTTCCCAGCCTGGTCTCAAACTCCTGGCCTCAAGTCATTCTCCTGCCTCACCCTCCCAAAGTGCTGGGATTACAGGTGTGAGCCACCCTGTCTGGCCCAATGATTTCTGAAGATGATACCAAAAGCACAGACAACAGAAATAGATCAAACAGAATACATCAAAATGAAAAATTTCTGTGCATCAAAGGACACAATCAACAGAGAGAAAAGGCAACCTACAGGATGACAGAAAACATTTTCAAATCATATATCTGATAAGGGGTTAATATCCAGAATATATAAAAAAACTCCTGCAACTCAACAACAACAAAACCCAACCAGATCAAAAAATGGGCAAAGAACTTGAACTTTTCCAGAGAATATATGTAAATGTCCAAGAAGCAGATGAAAAGATGCTCAACATCACTAATCACTAGGGAAATGCAAATCAAAATCACAATGAGATACCACCTCACACCTAGCAGGATAGCCACTATTTAAAAAAAAAAAGGCAAAAAATAAGTGTTGGCAAAACACTAGTTTGAGCAAAAACTGAATAAAATGAGGGAGCAAGTCATGTGAATATCTGGCAAAAAATTCCAGACAGATGGAAGAGCAAGAGCAAAGTTCCTGAAATGAGACTGTGAGTAGGAAGTTCTAGGAAGAGTAAGGAGAAAAGCTTGAAATAGTGCAATAAATGAGAGGAAAGGTGTAAAAAATGAAGCTGAAGAGGTAGCCAGAGACTACATAGTAAAGGACTACGCAGGCATGAAAATGATTTTGGACTTTGTTCTTACTATAGTAAGAACATGGGAAACCACTGAAGGGATTGAGAGCAGGAGAGTGAAACGCTTTGTTTCATTTAAAAATATCCCTCTGGCTACGATGTTGAGAATGGGCAGTGAGTGTGAGGAGCGAGAGTGGAGGTGAAGATATGAGTTGGGTGATTATTACAGAATTCATGTCAGACAGTGATAGTGGCTTGGACTAAGAGGGGAATGGTAGGGGAAATGAGAAATATTGGATGAGTGATATGTTCTGAAGATAGACTCAACAGGATTTGCTGAAGGATTTGATGCTGAGTGTGAAAAAACATGAAGAATCAAGGCAGGCAGTACAGTTTTGGTCTTAGCAACTGAATGGATGGTGGTGTCTTTTGTTAAATAAAGACTATGGGTAAGCAGGTAAAAGGAATGAAGGAAGGAAGGAAGGAAAAACAAATGTTGGCGAGGATGTGGGAAAATTGGAACCTTTATGCACTGTTGGTGGGAATGTAAAATGGTGCAGCTGCTGTGGAAAACAGTATGGCAGTTCCTCAAAAAATTAAAAATAGAACTACCATAAGATCCAGCAATCTTTGGAGTATATACTCCAAAGAATTGAAAGCAGGGTCTCCGGTAATATTTGTACACCCATGTGAGTAGCAGCATTATTTGCAATCATCAATAAGGAGAATTAACCCAAGTGTCCACCAACAGATGAATCAATAAATAAAATGTGATAAATACATACAAGGGAATTATTCAGCTTTAAAAAGGAAGAAAATTCTGACACATGCTACAAGATGGTTGAAACTTAGGGGCATTATGCCACCTTGCTTTTAAAATCTAGACGTTATAATTTCCTCTTTAAATGCTTGCATCTCTTTGTAAATACTTTTAATAGAGAGGTCATAATATCTGATTTCTCTGAGACTATACTCAACTAGTTGTTGGAATTTCTTTTTTTCTTTTCTTTTCTTTCTTTTTTCTTTTTTTTTTCTTTCTTTCTTTCTTTTTTTTTTTTTTTGAGATAAGGTCTTGCTCTGTTGCCTGAGTTAGAGTGCAGTGGCATCATCATAGCTCACTGCAACCTCAAACTCCAGAGCTCAAGTGATCCTCCTGTCTTAGCCTCCCAAAGTGCTAGGATTACAGGTGTGAGCCATTATGCCCTGCTGGAATTTTTTATCTGTTTCCTGGGATAGTTCTTCTGAGAAGTTGGGTTTTTCTTTTACCTTTTTGCTTATGTTTCTTTCCTATTTTTTGTTTATTTATTACTTTTCCACTTTTTACACACATTCCTGCTGATATTCTCTTATTATAATTGCTTACCTTTGTTTGGAACTGACTGCTAAAGAATAGTGTAGGGTGGAGGGATTGGGAAAGGTTAAAAGAGAAAAAGGAAGAAGAGAAAAGAAAAAGAAAGAAATTGAGGCAGTCCCAGCTATGATTTGCATTTTTTGATCATTAATGCACCCTCATCAAGTTTGATATGTTCTTTCCCCATACACATGTGTTCTTTTAGTTTTTGACATTTAAAAAGACAGTGTTATACACAGTAAAGCGTCTACATCTCTTCCCTGTGATCTGGTAATCACTGCCTCCCCTCCTTCCTTGTTACTTTTGACGGTCTCCATTGGCCTAGAGGCTGGGTTATTAATGATAAAAATGACATGGTTATGCAATTCCTATCAATTCCCTGGGATGTTCTGTGATGCAGTAGTCCCTCCCTCATCCACAGGGGATAAGTTCTAAGACCCCCAGTGGATGCCTGAAACCACAGGTAGTACCAAACCCTATATATACTGTACTTTTTTTTTGATCTGATAACCAAGACCACTACTGAGTAACTAATGGGCAGTAGCATAGATGAGCACATCTCATTTTATTATGCTTCACTTTATTCACCTCACACATATTTTGTTTTTTACAAATTGAAGGTTTGTGGAAACCCTGCATGGAGCAAGTCTATCAGCACCATTTTTCCAGCAGCATGTGCTTACTTCCTGTCTCTATGTCACATTTTGGTAATTCTTGAAATATTTCAAACTGTTCCATTGTTACTATATCTGTTATTATGATTTGTGATCAGCGATCTTCAATTTACTGTTGTAATTGTTTTGGGGGTGTCACAAACTATGCCCATAAAAGACAGTGAACTTCATCCATAAATGTGTAAGCTCTGACTGCTCTACTTACTGGCCATTCCCCTGTCTCTTTCCCTCTCCTCAGACAACCGTATTTCCTGAGACACAACAATATTGAAATTAGGCCAGTTAATAACCCTATAATGTCCTCTAAGTGTTCAAGTAAAAAGAAAAATTTCCATGTCTCTCACTTTCAATCAAAAGCTAGAAACGATTAAGCTTAGTGAGGAAGGCTGGTGGAGACCCTCCACTATGAAGCCAAGATAGGCAGAAAGCTAGGCTTCTTGTGCCAAGGACTTAGCCAAGTTGTGAATGCAAAAAAAGGAAATAAAAGTTCTTAAGGAAAATTAAAAATGCTACTCCAGTGAGCACACAAATGATAGGACAGTAAAATAGCCTTATTGCTGATATGGAGAAAGTTTGAGTGGTCAGGATAGAAGATCAAATCAGCCACAATATTCCCTTAAGCCAAAACCTAATCCAAAGCAAGGGACTAACTCTCTCCAATTCTGTGAAGGCTCAGAGAGGTGAGGAAGCTGCAGAAGAAAAGTTGGAAGCTAGCAGAGTTAGGTTCATGAGGTTTAAGGGAGGAAGCCATCTCCATAACATAAAAGTACAAGGTGAAGCAGCAAATGCTGATGTGGAAGCTGCAGCAAGATATCCAGATCTAGGTAAGATCACTGATGAAGGTGGCTACACTAAACAACAGATTTTCAATGTAAACAATAGACAAAACAGCTTGATATTGCAAGAAGATGCTTTGTAGGACTTTCATAGCTGGAGAGGAGAAATCAATGCCTGGCTTCAAAGCTTTAAAAGGCTAACTCTCTTATTAGGGGCTAATGCAGCTGGTGACTTTAAGTTGAAACTAATGCTTATTTGCCATTCTGAAAATCCTGAGGCCCTTAAGAATTATGTTAAATCTATTCTGCCTGTGCTCTATTAATGGAACAACAGAGCCTAGATGACAGCACATCTGTTTATAGTATGGTTTACTGAATATTTTAAGTCCACTGTTGAGACCTACTGCTCAGAAAAAAAGATTCTTTTCAAAATATTACTGCTCATTGACAATGCACCTGATCACCCAAAAGCTCTGATGGAGATGGCAAGGAGATAAATGTTGTTTTCATGCCTGCTGACACAACATCCATTCTGCAGCCTGTGGATCAAGGAGTAATTCCAACTTTCAAGGCTTATTATTGAAGAAATACATTTTGTAAGGCTATAGCTGACATAAATAGTGATTCCTCTGATGAATCTAGGCAAAGTGAATTGAAATGAAAACCTCTGGAAAAGATTCAGCATTCCAGATGCCATTAAAGAACATTTATGATTCATGGGAGGAGGTCAAAGTATCAACATTAAGAAGAGTTTGGAAGAAGCTGATTCTGACCCTCATGGGTGACTTTGAGGGGTTCAAGACTTCAGTCTAGAAAGTAACCGCAGATGTGGAAATAGCAAGAGAGCTAGAATTAAGAGTGGTGCCTGAAGATGTGACTGAATTGCTGCAATCTCATGATAAAACTTGAACAGATGAGGAGTTGCTTCTTTTGGATGATCAAAGAAAGTGGTTTCTTGAGATGGAATCTACTCCTGGTGAAGCGCTGTGAATATTGTTGAGATGACAACAAAGGACCTAGAATATTTCATAAACTTAATTGATAAAGGAGCAGGGTTTGAAAGGATGGCCTTCAACTTTGAAACAAATTCAAGTGTGGGTAAAATGCTATCAAACAACATCACATTCTACAGAGAAATCTTTTGTGAAAGGAAGAGTGAATCAATGAGGCAAACTTCATTGTTGTCTTATTTTAAGAAATTGCTGGCCGGGTGCGGTGGCTTGCACCTGTAATCCTAGCACTCTGGGAAGCCAAGGCTGGAGGATCCCTTGAGCTCAGGAGTTTGAGACCAACATGAGCAAGAGTGAGACCCTCGTCTCTACTAAAAATAGAAAAATTAGCCGGGCGTGGTGGCATGTGCCTGTAGTCCCAGGTACTCGGGAGGCTGAGGCAGGAGGATTGCTTGAGCCCAGGAGTTTGAGGTTGCTGTAAGCTAGGCTGACACCACAACACTTTAGCCCAGGTGACAGAGTGAGACTCCATCTCAAAAAAAAAAAAAAAAAGCTTAAAAATTTTAAAAAATAAAACAAAAAAGAAATTGCCACCGTAACTTTTAGCAACCACCACCCTGATCAGTCAGCAACCATCAACATCAAGGCAAGACCCTCCACCAGCAAAAAGATTACAAGTCACCAAAGGCTCAGATTATCGTTAGCATGTTTTAGCAATAAAGTATTTTTTAATTAAGACATATACATTTTTTAGACAAAACACTATTGCACACTTTGACTACAGTATAGTGTAAACATAACTTTTATATGCACTGGGAAACCAAAAACTTTGTGTGACTTGCTTTTACTGTGGTATTCATCTCATTGCAGTGGTCTGGAACTGAACGTACAGTATCTCCGAGGTGTGCCTGTACAGCATGGACTCTGGCACAAAAGGATGATTCATCTCCCTTGGTGGGACAGAGTGGGACAGCACGACATTTCATCACACTACTGAGAAGAGCATGCAATTTAAAACATACACATTGTTTATTTCTGAAATTTTCCATTTAATATTTTCGGACCACAGTTGACTGGGGATAACTGAAACCCCAGAAAGCGAAACCGTGGATAATGGGGGACTCCGGTATACAATTTGGTCTCTGTAGGAACAGTCTCTGCTTTTACTGAGACCAGTCCACACTGTGATAAAGGAATCTGAATTTGTTTTCAAGCCACTGACATTCTCACCTAGGGTATGAAGAGGCTCCTGGTGAACTCTTAATACCCTCTTTCCCTTGGCCTCTGGTTTTCACAACATTTTGCAAGCATGTTTCATAATTGTAGTTTGGGGTTGTGACTGTGAGGGTTAGTTTACGTCAATTTAGCTAGGTTACAGTATCCAGTTATTCAATCAAACACTAATAAGTGTTGCAAGCAAGGCACACAGGGAGCAAAACGTAAGGAGACACTCCCTCTCAGGTGCCAACCCTGCATTTTCACAACCCTGAGAGTGAAGGCCTTCCTAAATTTTGCACCCTAGATGCCTGTTGAGTGCAATATGTTGTAAAAGCATGAGAAAATTGTATATAAAAATTATTACAAATGTGTAAAAAGAGACTCTGCTCCCCCCCAAAACTAGAGGAAATTTACTATTAATAAATTATTAATAATAGCTATGTAATAGTAGCTATGAGTAATTTTTTTCCTTTTGTACTTTTTAGCATTTTATAAATATTTAATGGGCATGTTATCCAATTCAAATAAAAAAAGACTTCAAAAAATGCACATGGTATTGCACTTTACAACCCTATAGTAATGTTAGCAGGAAATGTGAGAGTGAATAGGAATCAATGCACACAGGCAGGCAGGGAAAATGGAGAATTGGCCCCAAGACTGCCTCCCTGCTTTGAGGTACCCATAGGACTATCATTTTTATTTTTTTCTTGATGATCAAAAAGGCCACTTCTAGTGGAACTCTGTTTATAGCCCTCTAGGTACCGTTGCTTAGAGCTGAGCCATCTCCGCAGAACCCTTGACAGCGACCAACCACTATTATCCACTGTGTGTGTTAGTAGAGCCTCCCATGTTTGTGGAGTTGATGATTGGGTAAATATATCTGGAGGCTTTTTTTTTTTTTTTTTTTGAGACAGAGTCTCACTGTGTTGCCCCGGCTAGAGTGCTGTGGCATCAGCCTAGCTCACAACAACCTCAAACTCCTGGGCTCAAGCAATCCAACTGCCTCAGCCTCCTGAGTAGCTGGAACTACAGCATGCACCACCATGCCCGGCTAATTTTTCTATATATGTATTTTTTAGCTGTCCATATAATTTCTTTCTATTTTTTAGCAGAGACGGGGTCTCGCTCTTGCTCGGGCTGGTCTTGAACTCCTGAGCTCAAATGATCCGCCCGCCTTGGCCTCCCAGAGTGCTAGGATTACAGGCGTTGAGTATCTGGAGGCTTTTTAAAAGCATATTCCTGGAATTCAGACTCCCTACTGTTAAAGTAAATAAATTCTCTACTCGGGCATGCCAGAAAAGAGTTGGGCTTTGGAGCTAAGGTCAAGGGTAGGGTCAATCAGCAGGGGTCTTATAAAACCCCAGAGGCTGGCATTTCAATGCAGAGTAAGGTTTTTTTAAATGTAAAAGTAAGTGTTTGCGGATTCTTGAAACAAACAAACAAATGTGACCTGGCATCTTTTTGTGGGTAAGCGACAGGAGGAGTATCTGTTTTTTAAAAAAAGAAAAAGCTCTCCAGCTGTTACTAGGTGATAAAATCATAATTAAATAAAGCACCAGGCCTTGTTTAATAACAAGGTAACTTTTTTAGGCTTAACTATTGTTTCAGTTAGGTAATTTTCTACCCTATATCAAACAGAGCCCCCTTTAATGGGCAAATTTTAAGCACAAAAAGTTGTCTCTAAAGGCAGTATCTTTGGAGAAAACACCAGAGAATCAAAAGACTATAAAATTAATACCAAAGAAAGAATTAAGTTTCAGTTACGTACTTGGAACCATTTCAGTGTTTTAGTGTAATACAGATTTACCTGTAACTGCAACTTGGTTTGGGATACTTAAAAGAAAAAAATGAACGTATTCTCTAAGTTTGGAATGTATAAAAATCATATATTTCTTATAAGTTCTAAGTAAAATCAGCACTAGCAAAATAATTAGGTTTCACATAGATCTACAAATATACATTTAAGGTACAAATGCAGAATCACAACATTTTTAAACCCCAAAATGCATTCATATTACCCAAGTTGAGTTATTAGAACACAGTTCAACATGATGCTTCATTAAAAAAATATTCTAGGCAAGGCACAGTGGCTCATTCACATCTGTAATCTCAGCATTTTGGGAAGCGGAGGTGAGAGGATCACTTGAGGCCAGGAGTTCCAGACCAGCCTGGGCAACATATTCAGACCCTCTCTCTACCAAAAACAGTATTCTATAATCAAATAAGTTTTGAAAATGGCACATACTTTACCCTCATCTTGAAAATCCACAATTCAAATAATCATATTAAAGGCTAGAAGAAATTCTACAATAAGTACCCAGTATAACTTTGTTTAACCCAAAGTTTGTGAAATATGCATGACCATAAGGCCCCCTTTTTGCATAATATCTATTAATATTTTGTAGAACCTCTGGGAAACACTGCTCTAGGCCAATGTCCTGATATTTATAGAAAGAGAGGACACAGAGATAAAGTGATTTGTTTAAAGAAATAGTCCTTTATTTACTTAGAGAAACTCCTAGGTAAATAAACTGAAATGTATTTTTAAAATCAACTAAAATTATTTTCTTCCTATTGAAACTTTGCTTCAAATTGTCAGTAATCATAGGCAAAAACAATCTAGACTTGCCTTATTTTCTGCAGCTAGACTTTTGGTGAAAAATAGTACATATTCTAGTCTTCCATGACTCTTAAATAGGATTATGTAAATCAAATAACTCAGCATCTGATGTAAATTAAACCATTTTGGGGGGAGTAAATTGCCTATTAATGACCTAGCTATGAAAATATCATTATAAATAACCCTTTCCAGGTTCTGTAGAGTTTCCACTACCCTAGAAAATATTCTCTGATAACTCCCATTCATAATGATTTTGCTTTTCTCTGATCAAAATGTAATCGAATTCTGTCTTCTATTGTTACTTACCTGCCTTGTGTGTGTACCTAATCTTCTGAAGCAGATTGCAAGCTCCTAGAAAGCTAGCACTAATTCTTACTTTTCCTTTGAGTCATCCTAGACACATAGTAGATTCTGAAGAAATACTTTTGAAAGGCTCACAAATGACCGATTGAATGAAATAGGGAGAAATGGTCAGCATGAAGAATTTCTTTCTACCTTCAGTACAGAACTCTCCCTCCCTCTCAGATTGGATGTCTGGCAACACCCTCTTGGCACTTTTGTCTAGGGGTCCATGGTAGAGTAGGGTGCCATTGTTCAAGGGATGCTGCCTGATCCTGCCAAAATTCCAGTGAGTCCGTGAGAAGCTCATTAAATCAGCGGGGCAAGTACATGTCATGCCCAAAATCTTTTTGGAGCTCCAATAGGCTTTACTCAATAATAAAATGGAAGCCTGGTTTTATTTCTACTTGTTTGGCCTCTGATTAATTAGGTACATTCCCTAAAAGTACAAAGCAGCTGCTTTTTTGACACCGAGTTAAACTGTCTCCTCAAAGAGAACCTAATCTCAGAATAGGAACAGTTCTAATTATTGTTTTACTTTTTTCATGACAAGACCCTAGAGAAGTTGAAGAGGAAGAAAGGAGACTCCCTGTCCCTCCTCATTGCTGATGTGGTTGGAGAACAAGCTCTGTACCGAAAAGGTTTAAACAAACCCACCACCCACAAAGTGAGTTCCACTGTTCCCAGGAATTACAGCTGTTGTTACATGTACACCTTCGATAGATATGGACCAATATTGTCAGATTAATTAATTGTTTTGCCTACAAACAAGTCACTAAGTGCTGACTGTGTGGGCACTACATTCTCAGCACTGCTTTAGGCACCGTGGGGTTGAGATGTATAAAGGTATTGGTTCCTCCCTTTGAGGCATTTGCAATCTAATAAGGTTAGATAAGACTACTGTTGAAAACAACTGTGAACAGTGGTGTACATGATCCAGTGCTGACTTGGGGGCCTTGGACTTTTCACTGCAACAGAAATTTAGTGAAAGGGGAAAGCCATTGGGTGTTTCAGTTGTAAAAGAAGACTTCATGAAGAAAATACAATAGAGTTGAACACTGAAAGAGGAGCAGGGTTTGAGGCAAAGGAGACAGGTTGTCCTTTCCAGTTTCAGGCAACATTTTGTCAATTCTTTGAGATGCCCCAATTCTTGATTGCTACAAGGCAGAAGGTATATAAACAAATGCATTTTCAATCACTGGGATATTATATTTGTTAAACTGTTTTTTTACTGCAGGCCACTTGCCAAGTGAACTGAGCTATTACTTTTTAAAAATTACCTTTAATGTATAGTTATTTTGGTGACCAATAAATAAATTCACTCAATTTTCCATTACCTATTTGGTATGGTCAGGCCAATAATTTGACTTATTAGCTTTAGAGTTATTAATTACATGGATAAACTGATTTGCAAATAAAAACAAAGTGCTTACAGTGTGCTAGGCCCTGTGTTAGCTGCTGGGGATAAAATGGTACCTAACTAATCAAGATGCCTGTTAAGTTTAAATGTGATGATAGAGACAGACAGATGAAGAACACCATGATTATAATTATAGTATGTGGTATGTGTCATCAAAGAAAAATAGAACTATGAAAGCATAAATCAGGGAAGTCGAATTTAGATTGGAAAGGCAGTGAAAAATTTCTTGAGAAATTGATAATTTAGGCTGAAACTGGAAGTATATAGGAGTAAGAGGTAGGGGAGACAGAAATAGAGTATTCTAGTAACAGAAAGACAGTTCGTGTTCTTGGAAGGTAAAATGAGAAAAGCCTAGACAAATAAGTAGAGCCGGGTCATATTTATCTATACTATAAATATATATTATAAATAAATTATAAATTATACCAAGCTGAAATATTCAGCAGTGGTGGCATTTAATTTTTATCCTTTTATCACAAACTACAATGAGAATCAAATTTCTCTTATGATAAAAGCAGTTTGAGAAGATGAACTTAAAACAAAAATGCCTTGTTATTTCCTTCTATGCTTCCTTTCACACAGTAGATATATACAAGACACAAATAGAACTTTAAAATTCCAGCTAAAATAGTTACCTCTAAAATTATGAAATAGAGAAATAAGTCCCCCAAGAGGCAACATAGTGAAGTAGTTAAGTGCATGGAATTTTAGAACCAGACTTCCTGGGTTTGAATTCCAGCTAAATTTAAACTAGGTAGGTAAATTTGAGCCTCAATTTTCCTACCTTTAAAATGGGGATAGATTATATTCAAGGTGCAAGCAACAAAGGAAAAAAAAGATAAATTGGAATTTATCAAAATTGAAAACTGTGGTGGCTGGGTGCATTGGCTTATGTCTATAGTCCCAGCTACTCAAGAGTTTGAGGCAGGAGGATTGCTTGAGCCCAGGAGCTCAATATCAGCCTGGGCAACATAGTGAGAATTCATTTTTTAAAAAACACAAAAACAGGCCAGGTGCAGTGGCTCACGCCTGTAATCCTAGCACTCTGGGAGGCCGAGGCTGGAGGATCACTCGAGGTCAGGAGTTCGAGACCAGCCTGAGCAAGAGCGAGACCCCATCTCTACTAAAAA
This sequence comes from Lemur catta, assembly GCF_020740605.2. Lineage (NCBI taxonomy): Eukaryota > Metazoa > Chordata > Mammalia > Primates > Lemuridae > Lemur > Lemur catta. The sequence goes on along the minus strand of NC_059143.1, from coordinate 14,514,607 downwards.
TAGAAAGAAATTAGCTGGACAACTAAAAATATATATAGAAAATATTAGCCAGGCATGGTGGCACATGCCTGTAGTCCCAGCTACTCGGGAGGCTGAGGCAGGAGGATCACTTGAGCCCAGGACTTTGAGGTTGCTGCGAGCTAGGCTGACGCCACAGCACTCACTCTAGCCTGGGCAACAAAGCGAGACTCTGCCTCAAAAAAAAGAAAAGAAAAGAAAAAGAAAAAAAGAAAAGAAAAAAAGGAAAAAACATAAAAATAAACAAACAAAATAAAAATAACAACAAAAATACTTTGGTGCTTCAAAAGACAAAATAAAGAAAGTGAAGAAAATCCACAGAATGGGAGAAAATATTTGCAAATCAAATATCTTATAAGGGACTTGGATCCAGAATATATTAAAAAATTATTATAACTCAATAATAAAAAGATAAATAACCCATTGAAAAATGGAAAAATGATCTGAGCAGACATTTCTCCAAAGAAGATATGCACATAGCCAATAAGCACATGAAAAGATGTTCAACGTCATTAGCCATCATGGAAATGTAAATTAAAACTACAATAAGATGCCAATTCATATCAACTAATATGCCTACAATAAAAAAAGATGGACAATAATAAGTGTTGGTGAGGATATGGAGAAATTGGAACCCTCGTACACTGCTGCTGGGAATATAAAAGTGTGCAACCGCTTTGGAAAACAGTCTGATAGTTCTTTAGACATTGATATGGTTTGGATATTTGTCCCTTCTAAATCTCATGTTAAAATTTGATTCTCTGATGTTGGAAGCAGGGCCTAGTGGGAGGTGTTTTGGTCACGGGGGTGGATCCCTCATGAATGGCTTCTTGCCCTCCCCACAGTAATGAGTGAGCTTTCCCTCTATTAGTTCACATGAGAGCTGGTTATTTAAAAGAGCACAGCACCCCTCCTCCTTGCCCTTCTGCTTCTCTTGCTGTGTGATATAACTGCTCCCCCTTTGCCTTCTGCCATGATTGCAACCCTCCTGAGGCCCTCACCAAAGGCAGATGCTGGTGCCATGCTTCTTGTACAGCCTGCAGAACTGTGATTCAAATAAACTTCTTTTCTTTATAAATTACCCAGCCTCTGGTATTTCCTTTATAGCAACACAGAATGGATTAAGAGACTTAAACATAGAGTTACCACATAATCCAGCAATTCCACTCCTAGCTATATACTCAAGAGAAATGAAATCATACATCTACATAAAAACCTGTACATTGACATTCATGGCAGCATTATTAATCATAGCCAAAATGTAGAAACAACCAAAATATCCATCAACTGGTGAATGGATAAACAAAATGAGGTATATTCAAACAATGGAATATTATTTGGCAATAAAAAAGAATGAAGTACTGATATGTGCTACAACATATATGATCTTTGAAAACAATATGCTAAGTGAAAGGAGCCAGTCACAAAGGACTATATACTATATGGTTTTATTTATATGAAATGTCCAGAATAGGTAAACCTATAGAGACAGAAAGTAGATTGATGGTTGGTTGCCTAGGGCTGAGGGGAATAGGAAGACTAGGAGGTAACAGCTAACGAATACAGGTTTTTTAATGGAGTGATGAAAATGTTCTAAAATTTATTGTGATGAGAACTTCACAACTCCGTAACTATATTAAAAGCCATTGAATTGTACACTTTAAATGGGTGAAATGTGTGGTATGTAAATTATATTTTAGTACAGCTATTTTTTAAATGAGGGGTAGATTAAATAAAACACTATGTTTAAAGGACTGGAATGGTGCCTGACCTATAATTAGTGCTACATAAATGTTATCCACTAGAATGTAAGACTGTGACCTACTCATAGGACTGTAGACTGCTTCCCCTTCTCTGACAGCTTACCACCACATTACTAAAAGCTTATTTACAGCAATCCCTTTTACATGGTACTTCATATATGGCTATCAAGAAAAAATAAGAAGGCATACTAAAAGACAAAAAACACAGTGTGAAGAGACAGAATAAACATCAGAACTAGACATTGCAGGAATGTTAGATTGGGAATTTAAAACAACCATGATTAATATGCTAAGGGTTCTAATAGATAAAGTAGACAAGATACAAGAACAGGTGGGTATTGTAAGCAGAGAGATGGAAATCCTTAGAAAGAACCAAAAAGAAATGCTAAATAACTGTAACAGAAATAAAGAATGCCTTTGATGGGCTTCCTGGTAGTCTGGACATGGCTGAGGAAAGGACCTCTGAGGATGTATCAATGGAAACCTCCAAAACTGAAAAGCAAAGAGAATGGAGACCATAAAAAACAGAGGAGAATATTCAAGAACTGTGGAATAACTACAAAAGATGTGACATAATGTGTAATGAGGATACTAGAAGGAAAAGAAAGAGAGAAAGGAACAGAAGAAATATTTGAAAAAATAATGACTGAGAATTTCCCCAAACTAATATTAGATGCCAAACCACAGATGCAAGAAGTTCAGAGAACACCAAGCAAACTAAATGACAAGAACAAAAACAAAACAAAACAAAAAACTGCACCTAGGCATATCATTTTCAAACTACAGATAATCAAAGATAAAGAAAAAAAATTCTGAAAGAAGCCAAAGGAAAAAAATACCTTATCTATTGTTTTAGTCTGTTTTTGTTGCTTATAACAGAATACTTGAAACTGGGTAATTTATAAAGAAAAAGAAATTTATTTCTTACAGTTATGGAGGCTGAGAAGTCCAAGGTTGAGAGGCTGCATCTGGTAGGGCCCTTCTTGCTGGTGAGGACTCTCTGAAGGGTCCTGAGGTGGTGCATGGTATCACATGCCAACGGGGCTGAGCATGCCAACATGCTAGCTCAGATCTCTCATCTTCTTATAAAGCCACCAGTTCACCTCCCATGATAACCCATTAATCCATTAATCCATGAATGGATTAAACCGTTTATAATGGTAGAGCCCTCATGATCCAATCACCTCTTAAAGATCCCACCTCTTAATACAGACCCATTGGGGATTACGTTTCAATGTGAGTTTTGGAGGAGACATTCAAACCATAGCACTTACAGGAAGCAAATAAAAGAATTACACCTGACTTCTTAGAAATCATGCAAGGAAGAAAAGAGTGGAGTGTTGAGAGGAAAAAAACACCAACCTGGAATTTGTTACCCTGCAAAATTATCCTTCAAAAGTGAAAGAGAGAAAAAATGGTTGTGTAGAAGCAACCTGACTTCACTCCCCTCCACCACAAAATACCAAAAACAAACACACAGTGCCTAGATAATCACTAGAAATAACCCAGAACTCAAATATGAAGATGAGACAGTTCCCAGGGCCACAGACAAGTGAAAAAACTCCAAGCACAATTTCTCCCCAACTCACTATTTCTACAGTGGAAAAAGTGAAACTTAGGTGGACAACCAGCTTCTCCACCATCTTGGGTTCCGTGGCAGGAGACCTGTCCCTTTATTAACCCATGGGAAGCATCATGAGTGCCTGAAGGGAAAAATATCCCTTAGAATAGGCAGAGATGAAGGGGAGAGGTGAAACTATCATCTCCAGCCCTGGGAACTCTGGTTGGTAACTCAGCCAAAGGAGACGCCAAATCAGAGTGGCTCTTCAGCAGCACCACACTGTAGGAGGTTTGTCCCACAGGTCCCCTGGGCATGAACACTTAGCCAGCCTTCCCACACTGCTGGGGTACCCCCTTTGGGACCCCCCTGATTTAGGAAGAGCAGCACTCATCCTTTGCCAGAGCAGAGGTGAACCTGGGCTTAAGGCACCACCTAGAGCTCAAAAAGAGGCAGTGACCTAGCGGTAAAGAACCTCTCAGCAAGTATATCTAATAAAAACCAAAACAAGCCAGACAGAGAAAACTAGAATAAATAATCCTTCCATGCAAAGACATAGATGTATATCCACAAGAAACAACATCAAATAAGGAGCCATGATATCCTCAAACAGACAAAGCAAGGAAGCAATAACTAACCCTAATGGGACAGCAATATGTGAGCTCTCTGACCAAGAGATCAAAATAGTAGTTTTAAGGAAATTCAGCGATCAAGATAATGCAGAAAAATAATTTAGAAACTTATCAGAGAAATTTAATTCAAATATTGAAATCATTTTTTAAAAATACTGGAACCGAGAAATACATTTGATGAACTAAAAAATTTATTAGAGGGCCAGGTGTGGTGGCTCATGTCTGTAATCCCAGCACTTTGGAAGATTGAGGCAGGAGGACCACTTGAGACCAGAAGTTTGAGATCAGCCTAGGCAACATGGTGAAACCCCATCTCTACAAAAATTAGAAAAATTACACAGGCAAGGCAGCATGCACCTATAGTCCCAGCTAATCAGGAGACTGAGGCAGGAGGATCGCTTGGGCCCAGGAGTTTGATGCTCCAGTGAGCTATGATGATGCCACTGCACTCTAGCCCTGGCAACAGAGCAAGACCCTACCTCAAAAAAATAAATAAAAATTAAAAAATTAAAATTAAAATTGAAAATTTATTAGAGGCTCTCAATAGCAGAATGGATCAAGCAGAGGAAAGGATCAGTGAGCTGGAAGACAAGCTATTTAAAATACACAGAGGAAAAAAGAAAAAAGAATGAAAAGGAACAAAGATCACCTACAAGATACAGAAAATTATCTCAAAAGACCAAATCTGAGAATTCTTTGTGTTCAAGACGGAGTTGAGCAAGAGCAAGTGGTAGATAGCTTATTTAGGGAAATAATAACAGAAATTTTTTCAAAACTTGAGAAATATAAATATCCAAATACAGAAAGGTCAGAGAACACCAAACAGATTTGACCCAAATAAGACTACCCCAAAGAATATAATAATCAAACTCTGAAACATGAAGGACAAAGAGAGAATCCTAAGAGCAGCAAGAGAAAAGAATCAAGTAATATATAAAGGAGCTGCAATTTGTCTGACACCAGACTTCTCAACAGATACCAATACAAGTCAGAGGAGAGTAGAATTACATTTTCAAAGTGCTGGAAAAAACAAAACTGCCATCCAAGAACATTGTATTCACCAAACTATCCTTCAAATATGAAGGAGAAATAAAGTCTTTCCTAGACAAACAAAGGCTGAGAGAATTATCCACTACCAGACTAGTTTTACAAGAAATGCTAAAGGGAGCTCTTCAATTCTTCAACCTAAAAGAAAAAAACACTAACATGCCAAAGGGGGGGGGGAGGTGAAGAGAAAAATATTGGAAGATATAAAAACCACTGGTAAAAATAAGTACACAGACAAACCCAGCATACTCTAATACTATAAGTGTGGTGTGCAATCTACTCATAACTCTAGTATGAAGGACAAAAGACAAATTTATCAAAAACAATAATTGCTACAGTAACATGTTAAAATATAGGTAATATAAAATGTGTAAATTGAGACAACTAAAAATCAAAATGTAGGGGGATGAAGTTAAAGTGTAGAAGTTTTCTTTTTTTCTTTGTTTCTATTTTTTTCTTTGTGATCTGTGATAAGTTCTCATCTCTTTAAGATAACATGTTATCTATAAGATGGGTTTTGTAACCCTCATGGTAACCACAACACAAAAACATATAATAGATTTGCTGAAAATAAAAGGCAACTGATTAAAACGTACTACCAGAGAAAATCACTTAGCCACAAAGAAAGACAATAAGAAAGGAAGAAAAGAGAGGAGTTACAAAACAATCAGAAAACAAGCAACAAGATGGCAGTTGTAAGTCCTTACTTATCAATAATAATGCTAAATGTAAATGTACTCAATCCTCTAATTAAAAGGCATACAGTGGCTGAATAAAGAAGGAAACAAGACCAACCTACATGCTGCTTACAAGAAACTTACCTCACCTATAAAGATACCTGTAGGCTGAAAGTGAAGGGGTAGAAAAAGATACTATATGTAACTAGAAACCAAAAATGGAGCAGAATTAGCTCTATTTATATCAGATAAAATAGACCATAAATCAAAGACTGAAAAAAGAGACAAAGAAGGTCACTATATAATGACAAATGGGTCAATTCAGCAAGAAGATATAACAATTATAAATATCTATGTACCCAATACTGGATCTCCCAAGTATATAAAGCAAACGTTAATAGATCTAAAGGAAGAGATAGACTGCAATACACACTAGACCTCATAGGCCTTAATTTATATTTATAGAACACTTCACCCAACTGCTGCAGGATATACATTCCCTTCATCAGCACATGGAACATTCTCCAGAATAGACCATATCTAGGCCCACAAAACAAGTCTGAACACATATTTAAAAGTAGAAATCATTTCAAGTATCTTTTCTGACAACATTGGAATAAAACTAAAAATCAATAATAACAGCAACCTTGGAAACGTCACAAACACATGGAAATATAATCAACATACTCCTGAATGACCAATGGGTCAATGAAGAAATTAAGGAAGGAAAATTTGTCTTGAAACAAATAAAAATGAAATTACAACATACAAAAATGTATGGGATACAGAAAAAGCAGTACTAAGAGGGAAGTTTATAGCAATAAATGGTTATATCAAAAAAGTAAAAAGACTTGAAATAAACAACCTAACAATGTACCTCAAGGAAGTACAAAAGCAAGAACAAACAAACCCAAAATTAGCAGGAAAGAAACAAGAAAGATCAAAGCAGAAATAAATAAAATTAAGACAAAAAAATACAGAAGATCAATGAAACAAAAAGTTTTTTAAAAAATAAACAAAATCAACAAATCTTTGGCTAGACTAAGAAAAAAGATGGCTGGGCTCATGCCTGTAATCCTAGCACTCTGGGAGTCCAAGGTGGGAGGCCTCCTGTCAGCTTTTTAGTGTTATTCTCTTAAATGTGAACTCATAACCAAGCATCATCACATATTGGAGAAAAGTCACTGGCGTGGAAGATAAAAACCAAAACAAACTGGAAAAAGCTATGCATAGAGATGAAAATGTCAATTAATTAATATCTTTAGAGAAATAAAAAAGATATTAAATATATGAAAGAACAAGATGGGCCAGGCACGGTGGCTCACAACTGTAATCCTAGCATTTTGGGAGGCTGAGGCAGGAGGATTGCTTGAGCTCAGGAGTTTGAGACCAGCTTGAGTAGGATCAACACTCCATCTCTACTAAAAACAGAAAAATTAGCCAGGTGTCGTGGCATGTGCCTATAGTTCCAGCTACTCAGGAGGCTGAGGCAAGAGGATTGTTTGAGCCCAGGAGTTGGAGGTTGCAGTGAGCCACCATGATGCCACTGTACTCTACCCGGGGCAACAGAGCAAGACTCTGTCTCAACAACAAAAACAAAAACATGATGATGTAATGAGAGCTCTTGAAAATTAAAAATGTAATAGGATAAATGAAAATCTAAATTAAAAAAACTTGAAAATAAAATTGAGAAACTCTTCTAGAACATAGAACAAAAATATAGAAATTGAAAACTGGATAGAAGAGTTAGCAAAATTAGAGTACCAGTCCTAGGAAGGTACAACTAATAGGAGTTCCAGAAAGGAAAACAGAGAAATAGAAGGAAGGAAGGAAATCATCAAAAAAATAACTCTAGAATAATTTCTAGAAATGAAGGGTACACATTTTTTAATTGAAAAAACCCATCACTGTGAATAAAAATAGACTCATCCCAAAGCAGGGTGAAACAGCAGGTTATATGCAAAGTGATATAGCAGAGTGAAACAGCAGGTTATATGCAAAGATCAAGAATCAGAATAGTTTTACACTTCTCATAAGGATCACTGAAATCTAGAAGACAATGAAGAAATACCTTCAAATTTTTAAAGAAAATTATTTCCAAGTGATAATTCTAGACCCAGCTAAACTATCAATCATATAGGAAAGGCAAATAAAGACATTTTCACTCATGCAAGGTCTCAAAGCTTTATCTTTCATTCATTCTTTCTCAGGAAACTACTAGAGAATGTGCTTCATTAAAGCAAAGAGGTAAACAAACAACCAAGATATGGGATACAGTAAACAAAGGACTCAATAGAAAAGCCAACAGAATCCCAGAATGATGGTGAAAAAATATCCTGCCTATCTACTAGGGATAGAGGCCAATCGGTCCAGATTGGAACAAGCCAGCAAGCATGGGGAAGGCTTCTTAAGAAGATTAAATTGATGAAATACCTGGTGCATGTGAACGTGTTAAGAGATTTAGACAATTACCAGAGGCTTCTGAGGTTGAATTAGTGAAAATATACAGAAAACAAAGGAAACAAAAGAAACTGTAGGATATTCCTAAAGAAAGTAAAGAGTCATACAGAAAAGCCACATAGTTTCCTACATGGCTCAGCTGTGAATAGTATTTACTAGTATCTTGAGATATAGAGAGAGATATATAATTTTTGTTAGATCCATGTTATTTGTATAATATGTAATAAGCCAGGTGCGGTGGCACACACCTACAGTCCCAGCTACTTGGGGGCTGAGGTGGGAGGATCCCTTGAACGTAAAGGTTCAAGTCCATCCTGGGCAACATAGTGAGACCTCATCACAAAAAAAAAGAAAAAAAAAAAAAAGAAAGAAAGGAAAGAAAAGAAAAGAAAAAGAAGCAATATACAATAAATAATAGTTATCTTTGTTATGTCCATCGTACTACACAAATAATACAGATCTGACAAAAATTACAATATAACTGTATTGGGAGGAGGGGGCATGGGCAGGATGCAAGTATGTGTGGGAATATGTGGGAGAGGATGAAAAAGATCTAGATCTTTGTGTTCCATAATGGAGTTGCATTCATAATGTTTAAAACTGACAAACCATAAAACAGCAGTATAAATGTGTTATTTAGATAGATAGAGGTAAATACCAAAATTGTTAGATACCACTGCACTCTCGCCTGGGTGTCAGAGTGAGACCCATCTCCAAAAATAAATAAATAAATAAAATGAAACAAAACAAAGTTATTAGATAAGAGAAGTGATAGAGGATAGCTATTTTCCCCAATAAGCCTTGGGAACTATTTGGCTCTTTCAAATATAGGCATGCATAATTTTGACAAAAGTGAAAGTAAAGAGGTTTATGCTGGAGCTGTGGAGAATAAAAAAATGAACACGATCCAGTCCCTAAGACTGCTTCTTGTCAAATCGGGGAAGAAAGAGACTCAGCTATGGTGGGTGAGGGTGGGTGTGACGTCTGCTCTATGAGGTTGAAACAGAAAGCTGTGGGAACCTTGAGGAGAGAGATGTCACAGGCTTTAGAGATAAAAATATTTCTCTTGCCTCAGAGAAAAGCACGGTCTGATTTGTTGGAGTATGAAGTGAAAGCAGGATGTACTGAGAAATAAGGCTGGGGAGGGAGGTTGAGAACAGACCTTTGAATGACCTTGAATACCACATTAAAGCCTTTGGAAGGCAATGGGATATTGTTAGGTTTTTGGAACAGGGAATTGATAGCATCTGAGCCGTAATTTAGGAAGATTATCTGGCAGCAATAGATGACTTGGATAGGATAGAGAAAAAAAGAAAGCAAGGAAATAAGAAAGAATCTAACTCAATAACCCACATCAAGGCCTAGGGTGGTGGCTCAGTCCAAGTAATCCAAGCACTGGGAAGCCAAGGTGGAGGATCACTTGAGGTCAGGAGTCTAAGACCAACCTGGGCAACATAGCAAGACCCCATTTTTACAAAAAATAAAAACAATTAGCTGGGTGTGGTGGCATGTTCCTGTAGTCCTAGCTATTCAGAAGGCTGAGGCAGGAAGATCATTTGAGCCCAGGAATTCAAGGTTACAGTGAGCTATGGCTGGGCCACTGTACTCCAGCCTGGGTGACAGAGCAAGACCCTGTCTCACCCAAAAAACCAAAAAAATGTTCACCCACAGCAGAGGTATGAGTGTCTGAACTTGAACAGGGTTGGTGGAAACTGAAAGGAAGGGATGGATAGAAGATATTTCATAGACAACAGTTAAACCTGCTTTTAATAATTTATTTTTGTTTTTGCTTTTCTTCTGTTGGAAATTCTTGATGGGGACCATGGCTTTATTGGCTGATGTAACGAGGCTAGGAGCCAAGTAAACCACACTGATTTGTAGCTATTTAAAAAAGCCAACTAGTTAATAAGGCTTAGAACATTCTGATCTTGGTACAAATGCTCGATGTGCTCATATTTGCGAACATTATATTTCATTTCAGTCAGTTGCTATATTGTTGACTAGGGACTTCAAAAAGAACTGTGTGGCAGTACATTGAGCTCCATAGAGATGGCACCAGGGCAAATGAGAGTCAGACGGGCACTGGGTGACTCTGTGCCTCACTGAGGAAAAACAACTAAACGTTGGCAAACGAGATACTAAGAAGCCAGGGGGCAAAATGTCATCGTACGCATTCTTTGTGCAAACTTGCCGGGAGGAGCACAAGAAGAAGCACCCAGATGCTTCAGTCAGCTTCTCAGAGTTTCCTAAGAACTGCTCAGAGAGGTGGGAGACCATGTCTGCTAAAGAGAAAGGAAAGTTCTGAGACATGGCAAAGGCCAACAAAGCCCATTATGAAAGAGAAATGAAAACCTATGTCCCTCCTAAAGGGGAAACCAAAAAGAAGTTCAAGGATCCCAATGCACTCAAGAGGCCTCCTTGTGGCGTTTTTTTGTTCTGTTCTGAGTATCGCCCTAAAGTCAAAGGAGAACATCCCGGCCTATCCATTGGTGATGTTGCAAGGAAACCCGGAGAGATGTGCAATGACACTGCTGCAGGCGACAAGTGCCATATGAAAAGAAGGCTGCAAAGCTGAAGGCAAAATATGAAAATGATATTGCTGCATAAGGAGCTAAAGGAAACCTGATGCAGCAAAAAAGGGATTCGTCAAAGCTGAAAAAAAGCAAGAAAAAGAAGGAAGAGGAGGAAGATGAGGAAGATGAAATGATGATGAATAAATTGGTTCTACCGCAGTTTTTTTTTCCTTGTCTATAAAGTATTTAACCCCCCTGTACACAACTCACTCCTTTTAAAGAGAAAAATTGAATGTAAGGCTGTGTAAGATTTGTTTTTAGGCTGGGCACAGTGGCTCACGCCTGTAATCCTAGCACTCTGGGAGGCCGAGGCGGGAGGATCGCTTGAGGTCAGGAGTTCGAGACCGGCCTGAACAAGAGCGAGACTCCGTCTCTACTAAAAAAAACATAGAAAGAAATTAACTGGACAACTAAAAATATATAGAAAAAATTAGCCGGGCATGGTGGCGCATGCCTGTAGTCCCAGCTACTCGGGAGGCTGAGGCAGGAGGATTGCTTAAACCTAGGAGTTTGAGGTTGCTGTGAGCTAGGCTGACGCCATAGCACACTAGCCCGGGCAACAGAGTGAGACTCTGTCTCAAAAAATAAATAAATAAATAAATAAATAAATAAAGATTTGCTTTTAAGCTGCACAGTGTCTTTTTTTTTTTGGATAGTTGCTAACACACTACCAAATGTGTTTTTAGATAGCCTCGTCCTGGTGGTATTTTCAATAGCCACTAGCCTTGCCTGGTACAATTGACACGGAAATTTAAAGCAGGCTCTTGTTGGTGCACAGCACAAATTACTTATATGTGGTATGGTAGTTTTTTCACTGTCAGTTGTCTCTGATGCAGCTTATATTAAATAATTGTTGTTTTTTTGCAATTACACTGTGTAATTGCAAAAAAAAGTTGCAGCTGTTTTGGTGACATTCTGAACGTCTAAGTAAATAGTAATACAATTTGTTATTTTAAAAAAACCAAAAAGAACTATGTTTTACTTTTCATCATCTCATGATTCTTGTGAGCCAAATTATTTTAAAGTAAATTAAGAAATCATAAATTGGCTAAATTGATTATGTTTAACCACCACAGTGGCTAAGTAGCTAGACACACTATTCACACTATATTTCCCATATTCCCAATCTACCAATCATTCATAAAATTGTCAGATTAATGTTCCTGTTTAATATTTAATCATCGCTCAAATCTATATAATGATTCCCTATTGCCTGCTCTTGCAAAACCCCGAATTTTCTGCTTGACATTCAAGGCCTCCAAGACAAGGTCCCATTCACCTGTGCAACTTTACCTTCAGTGACCTCTAACACCACACCTTCATTCCAGTCTGGCTGATCTCTTTATTATTTCCTACATTCAACTTGCACATTTGCACCTCAGTGTTTTGCTTTCAGGTTTCCCCTACCAGGAATTGCCCCCCCTAACCTTTACCTAATTCAAATTCTTCCTTGCCTTTTAAGACTGACTCAGAGTCTACCTTCTCCATTATCTCCTCTCCAGGGTACTTCAAAGAAAGTTGATCTCTGCATCTGCCAAAGTTATATAGCATTTAGAGTCTGGACCAGATAAGCTGGCATTTAATTAGCTGCTTTTTTTTTTATATATATGTGTTGGCTGTGTCTCCTTTCCAAGCAGACTGTTTCCTTGAGAACAGGTTGACTGTATCATGTACTTCCCCTCACCCCCTCTGCCTTCACTCTCTGCATTAGTTAGGACTATTTTGATTGCAAGTGACAGAACCCTAATTCAAATTCCCTTAATCAAAAAGGGGATTATTTTACCTAATGTAAATAAATGGGTAGAAGAGGCTATAGAAGCATGTTTGAACCTAGGGTGCTTAAACATTGTCATGACAAATCGTCTTTTTCCATCTCTGCTTTCCTCTGAGAGAATGAGCTCAGACAGACTCTTCCCAAATATTAGCAAAGGTAGTCAGTAGCAACTCACAACTTAAATATGAACAGTTTAGTAAACTCAGCAGAAAGAATGCATATATTTCTCCATGGTTCCAGAAAAAGACCCATGGCCAACTCTGATTGACCAGGACAGGGTCCCATGCTCATTGCTCAACCAATCACAGAAGCTCTGCTTAATTAGATCTGGGTCACATGATCAAGCCTTGAACAGGAAGAATGTAGATGAAGAATGGTGTGGGGATGATTTTCCAAAGAAAAATCCAGACATTGTTGCCCAAAGAGGAGATTATTCTGGGCAGGCAAAAATAGTGGATGCCTGCCATACATGTTCTAGCTCCCATTAATTTAGAACATGATAGAATCTCTTTCAAATACTTAAATAAGATACACTTTCCTGTGCTATTACATTGTATCTATTTATTTTTGAAGCACTATGGTAAAACCATGTGTGGGCAAAATGTGGCATCTCAAAGAGTGGAGAGCTATCTTTTTATTCTCCTTATGTAAACACTGGAAGTCATGTCAAGCATAACTTACAGTACAATAGTATTACCAAATTAATTTTCCTCAGTCTTTGAGGTAGATTTGAAAAGGACTGATTCATGTGGTATAAAGCATCTTAACTAAATCAAGCATTTTGTTCTTGTTTCCTGTGCTGTTAGACACTGAAGAATCTCATGAATAAAGACATTCACATTGTTGAATGTTCAAAATAGAAAACAACTTTGGTAATAACTTATAATGACCATGGTTTTAAAAACTCAATGATTTAGCTTTACTGTTTACTCACCATTATAGCAGCAAACAATATTTTATTTCTTTCCTCTTCAGATGTTAGAATCCTTGTCCCCACCCCACCTCAGAAAACTAGACCCAAGCTGGACAGTAACTTAGGTGGCTGTCACCATGAGAAAAGTCTGGGAGATTAATGGTGGAGAGAACCTGGTGTCTGTGAGTAGTAAAATACACACAGTTGTACAAATAAGTCATCAACAAATCGGATGTCAATTTGTTGAGAACTGTCTTATTAACTAGGGAGAACCTAGAATCAAAAGTTCAATTTGCATGTATTCATAACTTATCTCAAGAGAAAAATATAGGGAAAAAAGCACCCAAATTATATTTCACCAGAACACAGAAGCAATATGATTTGCTGCGTTGTGACCAAAAGGGCACACTACATGCTTCCAACACATTTGTGGGGTAGATAAACAACTGAAGGTGTTTATTAAAACCAATTCACAAATTTATGTCAATTTGGCATGAATAGAGCTAGAAATGAAAGTGATATCCCTCGGGAGTATATTTTTTAAAATCCCAGATTAAATAATTTTGTTAAAGATCTACCTGATGAAAAAAGTATCTGTGTTCATTTTTAATTAAATTGAGCTAAAAAGGAGAATTGGGGGATAGGAAAAGAAGGAGAAAAATTGAAACTTTGAAGTCAGAGAGATCCACATTCAATTTTCCACCACTTTAACTAGGCATGACCTTGGCAAAGTTTTACATTCTCTCCAAGCCTCAGTTTCCCTATGAGTAAAATGAGAATAACAACAGTGTATATACCTCGTTGGTTGTTATAAAGATTAAATGAGAAAATGCATGTGAAATATTTAGTATAATAACCTGGAATATAGTTAGTGCTAATTATCAGCTATTTTATTTTATTACTATTATTATTAATTTTTTAGGTTCTTTGAAGGAAAAGGTGAACCATCTAAATGTCTTTGGTTTGTGGAAGCAGGATTAGAAGCGAACTGAATGGGTTCAAAGAGTCAAAAAACTTGACAGGGCCGGGCACGGTGGCTCACGCCTGTAATCCTAGTACTCTGGGAGGCCGAGGCAGGTGGATCATTTGAGCTCAGGAGTTCAAGATCAGGCTGAGCAAGAGCGAGACCCTGTCTCTACTAAAAATAGAAAGAAATTATATGGACAACTAAAAATATATACATAAAAAATTAGCCGGGCATAGTAGCACATGCCTATAGTCCCAGCTACTTGGGAGGCTGAGGCAGTAGGATCGCTTGAGCCCAGGAGTTTGAGGTTGCTGTGAGCTAGGCTGATGCCACGGCACTCACTCTAGCCTGGGCAACACAGCGAGACTCTGTCTCAAAAAAAAAAAACAAAAAAAAAACTTGACAGTACATTTGTAAGCATAAATCAAGATGAGTCTGGCTGGATTCTTGAGCAAAGTAGCAGTAGTAGCAGGGTCCCTCGTGGATGTCACAGGGGTAGAGGGTCAGCCATAAATGCTTTTGTAAAATCAGGGATCGTGGCGTCTGGTTCACATCTGTATTATGTGTGCCTGTATCCCAGGACACATTTGTGGAATGAATGGAAGAAAGTCTCTAGGACTCAACTCACGAGGACATACGCCCACTCAGAAATTATGAAGTGATTCTGTAACAGAATTCTATAAACAACCTGTAATTTCTAGAAAAGGAGAGATCATGATAACCATACCTATCTCCCTAAGTGACTGTTGATAGCCGAATAAAATGTCCTAGCAGCATATGGAACCCTAGAAATTGCCAGTCAGTACCTTAGACTTGGTGTTGTGCTGCCAAGGCTTCCAGAATAGCAAGCCCTGTACAAGTATGAAGGCATGATGGGCTGTGAGGCTTGGGTCAGGTTCAAAGAATGATTCATTTTCAAATTCAAATCAACTGAATGTACACTCAATCTCCACAAATCAAAGCCTCTTCAGGTGGCTTTAAGTACTTAGGTTTGTTTTCCTTGTTCCTTTTTCTCTTTTTAAAGTGTTACTGTGATGTATCTTCTCTGCACGTTCAGAGCTCCTGCTGGCTGCCATTTGGGAAAATTAAATGTGTGTTGAAACTGTTTTCAAATAAAACAGCGACAACAACAAATTTTAATCAATAAACTTTAACATTAAAAAAGACCATACACATTGAGAAAGCAATATAGAAAGACATTAAAAAAAAAGGAGTAAAATGACTTTTAACAATTACCTAAGCGCTGTGCAAATAAGGTTTAAAAGTGGTTAGTGATTAAGAATGAGCTGTAGATAAAGTTTAATAGGGTATGATGACATAGCTATTACCTGATTTTTAAAAAGTAATATACATGAGAAATGGCTTGTTCTCTTTTAAACGAAACTTGTATTCTGTAACTACTAAACAATTAAAATTTGGCTAAAAATTACTGGGAAACAGAAAGCTAAAAGAGAAAATGGGTTAAGAAGACTAACATTATAAAAGAAGAAAAAATAAAGAAACGTGAGATTGAAAGACATTGATTAAAGGAGAGAATAAACAAAAAATTGATGGGTTTTTGCTAAACCTGAAGTTTTGAAGAGGAATGGTGAGGTTAGGGTGTTTAGGAAAGATGGGGGACTCTCTAGTCCTCCATATCAAAGAGAAACCAGGATTTTAAGCCCAGAGCCTGGAATTCTCCTGGGACTCTATACAGACCAGCATCTGCCACCGTAATTACAAAAGGTGTCATCTGACCAACCTCATGCTACAATGTTAGGCTAGTGGTGTGAAACAAAACAAAATTTTATTTTCTTAACATCCTTTAAATAGGTGTTACTTCCCTTAATAGCACTGCTGTGCTTGGGTGCGGAGGAAGAGAAACCTAAATCCTCATTCAACAGCTCTACTAATGTTTCAGCTATTATTTCTAAACCTATACATTTTCCCTTTTAAAATTCTCTAACTTCTTTCTTTCTTAGATGGTTTTAAAGTTTTTAAAATTTGCTATCAGTAGAAGTGCTAAATATGTATTGAAATTCTTTAGATCTTGCCTTTAGAATGCATACTTTAATATTCTAAATTTAAGTTCTTTTATAATAAGAACAAAATATTATAATTTGCCTTTAATTTGTGTGGTGCCTAGTTTCCAATTCTTTTTTTTTTCTGTTATAACTAAATATTACAGTTTATTTCAGGACCAAAATGTAGCGAGGAAGAAAAGATATATTTGGTGATCAAACCTAAATTTAATTTTAACATTTTTCCAGGGGTAAAACAGGATGAAAAATAAATTATACATGTCTATAATTCTGACCATAGTTTAAATAGACAATATTTTCAGTCTTCAGTGAAATTTTCATCTAATAGCCAACATTTATTAAATAAATAAAGCAAACCTCCTAGAGAATAACAGTAATTATGAGGAAAGTCCTGTGAATAAAATGGTAAGTTAACTATTGCTAGTTACATTTATGTTTATGTTTCCCCCCCCCTTTTTTTTAAGGTAACAGCTACAGTCATAAACTGACCTGATCATAAATCAGTGTAGCACCTCTCTGGGCCTTAACAGATGATCCACTGACTTCACTTGTGGTCGTCTGTCCTTTAGCATTTAGCCTGTGTTGGTGTCTTGAGATGCTGCTCCTAAAGCATATTCATCGGCCTAAACTTTCATTATTTTCCCTGGTAGTTTGAGTGGAGGACTAACAGCACTTGAGAGTTGTTTAGGCTCTTATTGATCTATGGGACTCTTACCTACTTTATAACGAAAATCAAATGCCCTACAAGATTGTGGCTTTTATATCAACTATCATGGGCATAGGCTATGGATAATAGATATAGATTATATATGGAATACAGATAATAGCATGGACTTTTTTATTACTAAAAGGGGTACCAAATTTCTCAAAAATTTAATTTTGGAAAATGTTTTGCAAGTCTAAGTATGCATTTTTTTTTTTTTTTTTTTGAGCCAGAGTCTTACTCTGTTGCCTGGGCTAGAGTGCCGTGGCATCAGCCTAGCTCACAGCTACCTCAAATTCCTGGGCTCAAGCAATCCTCCTGCCTCAGCCTCCCAAGTAGCTGGGACTACAGGTGTGCACCACCACACCTGGCTAATTTTTTTTCCTATTTTTAGTTAGAGACTGGGTCTCGCTGTTGCTCAGGCTGGTCTCGAACTCCTGAACTCAAGCGATCCTCCTGCCTCAGCCTCCCAGAGTGCTAGGGTTACAGGTGTGAGCCACCACACCAGCCAAAGATACAATTTTAAAGAACAATCTTCCAAGTGCTTTCTCAAATTGTCCTCTTGGTTCAGATTAAGTCCTTCATGTGTGATTGCATTTTAGACATTTTCCTTCTCTGTGCTAAACTGAGGATGAAGGAAAATATTGAATCAAAAAACATGGTGAAGGCCGGGCGCGGTGGCTCACGCCTGTAATCTTAGCACTCTGAGAGGCCAAGGCGGGAGGATCGCTCAAGGTCAGGAGTTCGAGACCAGCCTGAGGAAGAGCGAGACCCCGTCTCTACTAAAAATAGAAAGAAATTATATGGACAGCTAAAAATATATATAGAAAAATTAGCCAGGCATGGTGGTCTGTGCATGCCTGTAGTCCCAGCTACTCAGGAGGTGGAGGCAGAAGGATTGCTTGAGCCCAGGAGTTTGAGGTTGCTGTGAGCTAGGCTGATGCCACAGCACTCTAGCCAGGGCAACAGAGTGAGACTTTGTCTCAAAAAAAAAAAAAAAAAGGTGAAAAATAACTAGAATCAGACGACCCTGAGAGAAAAAATTTGGAAGATGATAGGAGCACTTCATTCCAATCCCTTAAAATATGATTCTCAGTTTCTGTTATATCAGGTGATGAAACACACATATTGTTTAGTCTCAGGCTAGAGGTTGATCTGCAGAATGGAGTTTAAAATAAATTTCCAGGAAAATTTAATAGATTGGCCTGCCCTATACTGTACCAGTAAGTTTTATGGGAGAAATTACCCCTCTTTAACAAAAGGAATAAAGTGTTGCTCTGTTTCTAATTTAATCAGAAATTACCTTGGAAGTGAAGGCTTGTCAAATAAACGTTCTCCAGCAAAATGAATTGCAAGGAGGCTGGACTGTTTGATTAAAATAACAAGAAGTTCTCTATTATTTGCAGAAGCTGGATTCACTTTATAACAAAAAGCATTATTGCCACAAGAGAAACACTTTCAAGCCTCAGAAGACTCAGTGTTCTTTCACTAATACAAATAACCCCATTTTGGCAGTTCTGATCCTTTAGAATCCAACAAAAAACATTGTCAGTACCATCTGCTGTAATAGAAGGACAGCAATATCGAATCCTCTGTTCTTGAAGACTGGGGCTGAGATGGCCACGCAATGTTCCCAGGATTAGTCACCTTGAAGTGTTTCATGGTTCTTTTCAGTACCTGAGCTTTCCTAGATTAGTTCAAATTTCAGAGGAGTTTCTACTTGAGGTTGTTTTTCCCCCGGCTCCCTTCCTGCTCAAAGCCCTGGAATATCCGAGAGGTTCCTTCTTAAGAATTCTAAGTAGCATAGATTTAGAATGGAGTTGGCCTCTTTTATTTTCCCATAGAATTAAGAGTTCACAGTGGCGTGGGCAGCTTGGGCAGGGGGACCAGTCAGAAAACTTTTGGAGTTGGTGAGAGGCAGTGGCTCGGGCCAGGGCAAGGGAGGTAAAAGTAATGGACACATTAGAGATACATTTTGGAGGCAGAACCAATAAATTTTGCTTATGATTTGGATATAGCAGATGAGGGGAAAGGAAAAATCAAGGATGACCACAAAGTTTTAAGCTAAAATAATTCAATGGAGTGAAGCCATGCTAGTAAACCAGAAGATTATTAGGTTCAAGAAGAAAAATAAAAGTGAATATGAATCTTTCTATGTATAAGAAATATAAACAACACTTTTTTTTAAGAGATGGGATCTTGCTCTGTTGCCCATGATGGAGGGCAGTGGTGCAATCATAGCTCACTGCAGCCTCGAATTCCTGGGCTCAAGTGATCCTCCTGCCTAAGCTTCCTGAGTCCCTGGGATTACAGGCATGTGCCACTGTGCCTGGCTCAAAAAACACTCTTTTTTAAAAAAAATTAAACACTATCAAGCCTTTGCTTTTGAAAACATGTTCTAAATTTTTTCTTTGGGTTTTTTTTTTTTTTGGTGTATCCTTTAGACCCCTTTTAAACTATTTAACACTTCATAGTACTACAGATAATCATAATAGATCATAAAATATTTACTACTCACACTTATTCCAAACAGTAAGACTTTTTTTTTTTTTTTTTTTTGGAGACAGAGTCTCACTCTTTTGCCCAGCCTTGAGTGCCATGGCATCAGCCTAGCTCACAGCAACCTCAAATTCCTGGGCTTAAAGCAATCCTTCTGCCTCAGCCTCCCCAGTTGCTGGGACTACAGGCATGCGCCACCATGCCTGGCTAATTTTTTCTATATATTTTTAGTTGTCCAGATAATTTCTTTCTATTTTTTAGTAGAGACGGGGTCTCGCTCTTGCTCAGGCTGGTCTCAAACTCCTGACATTGAGTGATCCTCCTGCCTCGGCCTCCCAGAGTGCTAGGATTACAGGCGTGAGCCACCTCGCCCAGCCCAAAGAGTAAGACTTTATCTTTTATAAGGATTAGAAAAAGTCTTTTTTTGCTCTCCTTCACTCAAATATCAGGCATAGAAAAAGTTTTAAAAGACAATTTTCAGCCCTTTCTCCAAGTTCCATCACCAAAAACAAAGAATTAATTATATGCTTTTTAAAATCAATAAATTTGATTTGGTACTCAGCAAATACTAGTTGGGCTGGCAGTGCTAAGCCAACTTATACCACAGAGTAGTTTTAAAAAAAAAATATATATATATATATATATTTTGATATATATATTACAGGTGGCTCACACCTGTAATCCTAGCACTCTGGGAGGCTGAGGCGGGAGGATTGCTTGAGGTCAGAAGTTCAAGACCAGCATCAGCAAGAGCGAGACCCCTATCTCTACTAAAAATAGAAAAAATCAGCCAGGTGTGGTGGTGCAGGCCTGTAGTCCCAACTACTTGGGAGGCTGAGGCAGGAGGATTGCTTGAGCCCAGGAGTTTGAGGTTGCTGTGAGCTAGGCTGATGCCACGGCACTCTAGCCTGGGTGACAGAGTGAGACTCTGTCTCAAAAAATATATATATATTTTTTTATTTCAATAGATTTAGGGTGTACAAGTGGTTTTTTGATATATAGATGAATTGTATAGTGGTGAAATCAGGGCTTTTAGTGTACCTATCACCCGAGCAACAGAGTAGTTTTTGCTTTGGTATTGAACCATTCCTTGTTTAACTTGTGTAGATATAAAAATTTGGTTTCAGCTGGGCACAGCAAGATCCCACCTTTACAAAAAATAGAAAATTAGCTGGGTGTGGTGGTGCACACCTGTAGTCGTAGCTCCTCAGGAGGCTGAGACAGGAGGATCCCTTGAGCACAGGAAATTGAGGTTGCAATGAGCTATGATGACATCACTGTACTCTAGCCTGGGTGACAGAGAGAAATCATGTCTCAAAAAAAAAGGTTGCTTAAAAAAAAACAAACAGACAAACACAAACTTCAGGACAAGAATGCTTTTTAAAAAAAAAAAAAAAAAAAAAAACCCCAAGATTTAACCAGATAAAAAGGACAATTTTAAAAGCTGAGGTAGAATTAGTGACAACTAATTTGCTCAAACAAAAGATAAGAGTGACACCTAGTGTTCACTAGCGTAACTTTGACTACTATTTTCATCAATTTACCCTACCTACAAGATACTGAATGCAGCATAAAAACAATTAAGAGAAGACGAATGACAAATACCATTGTGGCAGCCACAGCAATCCAAAATAGGCACATAATTTCTGAGTGTTCAGAGGGGCCCCTGATCTGGACTCAGAAATTAAAGCGTGGCATCCTGAAGCAGCAACCCCCTGAGCTGGTAAAGGAGGAGGAAAAGTCTCAGGTGATAGACGAGGGCAGGAAGAGCACTGCTGTTAAAGGAGACAGCAGCATGCGCCAAGGTGGGAAATCAAGGGACAGCATGATATTGTGGGACAAGTGTAACTGCTTGAGTGTGAAGCAGAGGACAGAGAGTGTCTGGAAGGGAGGCTGGAGAGGGAGGCAAAGCTGAGATGAAGTAGGGTTTGTACTTTCTACATGATGGGAAGGAAACCACTAAAGACACAGCTTTCAATTCAGATACAGGCCCCGCAGCATGCGGGGGACATTTTGGGGTGGGGAGTTAGAGACTAAATGGGATATTATTATAGTAGATGAGGGTAGTAATGGGGAGAAAAGAAGATGGCTTTAATAAATAATTGGAAGACAAAATCAATGATTAGGCCTGATGGCTGGATGTTACCTTCTTTTAGAGTTCAGGTAGATCATATTTGCATCAATTAATATTTTTAAATTACAGTGAAAAGGTTAAAGTTAGTGGGAAAGATGATTCATTCCGTTTTGACAAGTTATAATCTTGAGGTGCATGGGAAATAATGATGTGTCAATGCTAACAGGCAACTGAACATCTAGTTCTTGAAGCTTTGAGGCAAGGGCTAAGCAGGAGATAGGAATTTACTTTCATTAGCATAGAAGTGGTTGCTGAAACAATGAGAGTGACTAACATCCCCCAAGAAAGGTACATAGTATAAAATAAGGTATAAAAAATAAGGTATACAGTATAATGGGCCAGGCACAGTGGCGCATGCCTGTAGTCCCAGCTACTCAGGAGGCTGAGGCAGGAGGATCACCTGAGCTCAGGAGTTGGAGGTTGCAGCGAGCTGTACTCCAGCCTGCATGACAAAGTGAGACCCTGTCTCTAAAAAACAAAACAAAACAAAAACCCCAAAACCACAATAATATTTCCTTAGAATTAAAAAAAATTTAAATCTTGAGGTTCTTAAAGTCAAGGACGTTTGACATATTTGCCCCTTTCCAGTTGTATTTTAGATGAGAAGCTTGCTTGTCTCGATGATAAATTGGGCTTTTTCTTCCACTAGAGAACTGATGAAAAGTACTAGAATAATGACTGAATAATAGATGGGGAATGTTAACAGAGAAATGGAAACTATAAAAAAGAGCCAAACATATATTCATAACTGAAAAGTACAATTGCTGAAATAAAAACACTCACTGGGTGGGCTTAACAATCACTGATGATAGCAGACGGGATCAGTGTGTTAATCCGGGTCTTCTGAGAAGTAGACACCAAGAAGGGATGAAACATGCAAGGATTGTATTAGTGGAAACACTTGCAAGAAGACGGGGAGGGAGCTGGCGAGGGCTGGGTGAGCCACCCGAGTGTGACGCAAGTCTGAGCCCAAGGGAAGGAGAGAGGTTTGGAAAGGCCCTGAGGAGGCGCTGAGACAGAGTCCGTCATCAGGGGAGTCCAGCGTCTCCCAGTGTTAGGTCTGTCTGGATGTTCCCTGGTCCTCGGTTCCCAGTGCAAGAGTGAGTACTGGTACTGAGTTGAGCCGATGACGGAGTGATCATCAATACAAAGCAATCCCACCCAAACGGTTTATTGCAGAAAAGAAAGAAACCATACAAAGTGAAAGTAAAGAAGGAAGCTAACCCAAAGTGAAAATACGTTCCAGAGAGAGGAATGGATCAATCTCCATAAGAGGAGAAAGACATTGAGGATGCCCAGACGTTTGCCTTTTATTGGCCTGGTCAGGGGCGGGCTTACAGGAGGTGTGAGATATTACCAAATGATTATCAGGTGTTATTATTCGCTTCGTTTATGCTCCACAGGTGTGTAAACCTCAAAAGCTCAGATTCCTGGTTTTTCGTTAACTATGTGTTTTCCTGAAGTCCCTTCTCCTGATTGGTCCCCAGCTTCTCTGCCCCTAGGAACCACCCTCCTGGCCTATGCCCACCACCTGCAGATTTGATGCCTGTCTAACAGCAGGAGCAGGTTCGCCTTGGTTCCCTGCCACCCTCACTTGTGTCAAGCGTACCCCGGATACAAATGCAGCAATAGGTCTCAGAGCAGAGTAGCCAGTGGCCTTTGAGCAATTATACTTCCCGAAGCTGGAGATCTGAGAGGCCGTTCCCACGGCTCCTGCCATCTGTCACGTTTACTCCCCAAAGTCACTTTTCCACACAGGTTTGAGGGGAAGCTCCTTTGTGGTTCCTGTGGGCCTTTCTTCCTGAGGGGAACCTCAGAAAAAGGAAGTTAGTGTGATAAACTCTAGCCCCTGTTGCTGCAGTCGTCCTCAGGGCCATAGTTTGTACTCCTGCTCTCCCCATCCCGTATTTCAAGATCGTGGATTTCCCCCCCTCCCCAGTCCTCTGACCTTCACATAACAGACCTGCTTTGGCTGAGCATTCCCATGTCTTCGGAGTTCTGCAACTTTAACAATTAGGTCTTCAGCCTGCCACTCAACCGTGCCCGTCCTTCCACTGCAGAAGTAAGGGCTTCTTTGTAAGCTGTCACTGAGGATCTATGGCTTCTCCCCTTAGTCACTCATTTTTTAATAGTCTTCAGTCTTTCATGATCCTTCTGCAGAACATCGACACTGTTTCACAACAATCAGCCATCTCCACTGCCTTTGTAGGCAATGTTCCCCCATATTTTTCAAATGTCTATATTAACTTACCCTTCACAACATTGATCTCTACTGATACATTTTCTTGGTTACCATCAGTGAAATATGCAGCAACTGAGCTGCTGCCTTTTCCCAGGGACTCTGTCTGCTCCACCTGCCAACAGAAGAGTATTCCATTTGCCTGCCAGGTGACAATCCCAGATCGTCATCTCACTGCCTGCTTCGTCCAGCCACTCCTGATTTCACTTGCGTTATGCAAGTGCCCCTCAGAGCAAACACTAGGAGTGGATTCGACATGAAAGGCTTTCATGAAAGGCTATTCTTTCTTGCAAACCAACTTAAGAGCCCAATAAGAATAAGAACTGTGTATTAAATCATAACTACTATGTGTTTGTATAACCTTGCATGGAAATAATCAGAGAAAATGCCTTGTGATTTTCCATGAAGAATAAAAATCCGTCTTTAAATTGAAAAAAACCAGGGTGAATTGGAGAATGGGCTCAAGCATGTGTCTGATAACATGCCAACATATCTAAATACACTGCTTAAAGCTCCTCTTTCTCAGCTGACTGCTATAGATTATAATGTAGCTCCCACAGTGCTATACATGATCATAGATGGCTTTATTTCTTTCATCACTGACCACAATGTTATAAAATGCCAAGTGGATGCTGCATTCTGTGGGGGTGGATGAGAGAAGAGAAGTAATTCGAAATGGCAATGAAAGGTCCAGCTGCCTAAAACCTTTGTTGTGTTTGAAAATTTCAATATGAGACTCACCGTTTGGGGTAAAGTGTTCTCTCAGTAGCTACTAAGCATTTTTAAAGCCTTACTCTGTGAGACAGCGCAGTAAACATCATCTGGTACAAAGAGACTGTGCTTGCACTGGTTACAAGCATGTTGTGCTTTGTACCTACGACAAACTGGCCTTGCGATCTTGGACGAGAGCAGCTTAATCTCATTGAGCCTCAATTTGTTCTTCTATGTAAAGAGACTAATTATATCCATCACACCATGTTGTTTAAAGGTTAAATCAATAATGAAGGTAAAGTTCCTTTGAAACAGTCCTTGGTTGTTTCTGAAGGATAGCATTAAAAACAAACAAACAAAGAAAAGAAACAGACTCAGTACCTTTTATTAGCTAAGAAAGAGCAGAGTGCCATGAAATAAGGCAAGTTTTGTTATGAAGAAAGGGTTTAGGAAAGGTCTGAAGCATAGAGAGCGACCATGGAGGAAAAGAAAAGGCCTTGCCTGAGGACATTTGAGAGCAGGTGCCACTATAGGGATTCTGCAGGCACAAGGGACACTCTAGAAGGAGAGATAGTATGGCATCGAGGGAGTGGACATCTCCAATAGAAGACTGAGAGCTGTTGCCAAAAAAGTCATGCCTATTTGGCAATGTTACTTAGCACAGGATAGTTTAAATATTTATCTAATCTTAACATAGGAAAAAGACTTCTTAACTTTGGAAACAATGTAAAAAATCATACCCACGAAGTTAACTGTGTTTGACTACAAAAAAAAAAATCTCTAAACTTCTGTACTTCAAAAATATTTAAAGACGTTTTTAAAACTTGATAAATAAAAATTATTTTTTTCTTTTTTCTCCATTATCCACCATTCCTGGAAATTATTTTTTAAAGATATTTCTTGAGCCGGGCGCAGTGGCTCACGCCTGTAATCCTAGCACTCTGGGAGGCTGAGGCGGGTGGATCGTTTGAGCTCAGGAGTTCGAGACCAGCCTGAGCAAGAACAAGACACTGTCTCTACTAAAAATAGAAAGAAATTATATGGACAGCTAAAAATATATATAGAAAAAATTAGCCAGGCATGGTGGCGCATGCCTGTAGTCCCAGCTACTCAGGAGGCTGAGGCAGGAGGATTGCTTGAGCCCAGGAGTTGGAGGTTGCTGTGAGCTAGGCTGACGCCATGGCACTCACTCTAGCCAGGGCAACAGAGTGAGACTCTGTCTCAAAAAAAAAAAAAAGATATTTCTTGAATTATTTTTTAGGATTTCACAGAAGGCACAAAGATAGTGGATTACACACCAGGCATCTGTGTTTGTTCCTCCTCAAAACTGCACTAGAACAACAGTGACGTGCTTGTCATAAAGGCATAAACTCACACAGATGGAGAGAAAAGGGGAAGGAGGCAACAGAAGCAAGATTTCAAAGCTATTAAACAGATAGGACCAGAAATGGCTGAGCACACTCACCCCAAACCCCACAATCTTATTAAGTCAGCAGCAGAAAAGGCTGAGACCTATTCCAGTTTACACTGCGGGATCTTCAAAAGGCTCAGATGGTGGTGCTTGTGGAACTGGTGCAAAGTGGAAGAAGATAAAAACAGAACAATTGATTGAAAGTCTACTTTCAAAATAATCGGAACACCAGGTCTCCTCCCCCACTCTGCAGCGGGGCCACTAGCCCTCCCTAACCCTGGTGAGACCATGGAGGTTTATTCTCTGGGGAAAGTGAAACAGAGGACTCTGGATTGGAGGACACAAGGCATGAATGAAAGTGGGGCGTATAGTACTGAAAGCAGACGTTAGGAAACTTACATCTGGACCCTGAGACCCCCCGGGCATCTTTCCCTAGTCAGTGACTAGAGGCTGGCACCCAGGACCCTCTCCTTAAGAAAAGAGATGCAAAGTTTTCTTTGAAGAATTCGACCAGCCCAATAAAACAGATTTAAACATACTGACAGTGGAGTTTCCCAACTAAGCAATCTGGCCAGATCACCCCAGTATGAAGGTCACATTCAACAAGTGCCCCCTCTCCCCTTCCCACTCAGAGCCTGCAAGCAGCATTTTAGTTCCCTACTCTTGAAGGTGTGAGAACAACCAAGGAGTACCAGTCATCTCAGGGAAAAGCAGACAGGAATGTTCAAAGTCCACTAGAGAGTCTAAAAATCTTAATAATAGGATTTCAAGAAATAGAAAACAGGCTGCAAGCCTAGCACTTTGGGAGGCTGAGGGAGGAAGATCACTTGAGTCCAGGAGTTTGAGACCAGTCTGGGCAATATAGTGAGACCCAACCCTAGGAAAAAAAAATTTTTTTTTTTAATTAGCCAGGCACACACCTGTAGTCTCAGCTACTTGGGAGGCTGAGGCAGGAGGATCACTTGCGCCCAGGAGTGTGAGGTTGCAGTGAGCTATGATGACGCCACTGCAGTCTGGGAGACAGAGCAAGACCCTGTCTCAAAAATAAATAGATAGATAGATAGATAGATAATGGTGATGAGAGAAATGGTTGGCTATTTAGAAAAAGAATAAATTAGATTCATAGTTTACATCTTACATCAGGACAAATTCCTAAAGAATCAAAAATTTAAGCCATCAAAGCACTAGATAAAAACCACTGGAGATTTAAAAAAATGTCAGAATGAAGAATGTTTTTTTAAGGGTGACATAAAATCCATGATACAAAAACAAAAACAAAGACTACTCTCTCTCTCTCTCACTCAACCCTCCCAAAAAAGAAAGAAAAACAAGACTGACAAATTTGGTTACATAAAAATAAAATGTTATCGTAACTGGAAAACACTATAAACAAAGCTAAAATACTAATTTTAAACTAGAAAATGTGTATATTACAAAGAAAGAGATAATTTTCTTAATATATGAAGAACTACTAAATATCATAAGAAAAAATATCAACAATGGAATCTCAAATTAGGCACAGGATATGATCAGAAGTTCACAGAAAATATACTACAAATAATCATATGAAAAGATGTTCACTCTCATTACATAAGTGAAATTGAAACTATAATGAAATATGATAGTTTACCTATTATATTCACCATGATAAAAAAAAATAACATTTGATGTTGGCTGGGAATGAGGAAAAGTGAAGAAACAGGTATTTTTATGTATTCTGGGTAGGAGCATAAATTGGCGTTATTTCTAAGAAGAACAATTTGACCCAGTGATTGCACTTCTAAAATTTATCTTGCAGCTGCATTCTGAGAACTGCGAAAGAACTCTTGGCACATAATGACCTCATCCAAACCTCTTTCCTGCCAAATGTTTGGGGACTTCTGGGAAGAAAAAAAAAAAAAAAAACCACGCTGCTCTAACACACTTAGCCAACCCTAGCATGGCTTCTGGCAACCTAAAGCTGCACCCCTGGGACAACCCAGCTCCCCTTTGAGTTCCTGTCTGAAAAAGCTCCAGCTCAGTTTGTTCAAGCCAACGCCCAACAATAGGCCTTTGACCCCCTCTTTCTTAGAGAATTTAGTTTTAAAAAGCTTATAGTTGTAAATCCTTCCTCCAACCCTTTGAGTTATACGGCCAGCCCTCTTTATCTATGGGCTCCACATCTGTGAATTCAACCAACCAAGGATCGAAAATATTCAGAAAATAAATTGTCTGTACTAAACATGTCCAGACCTTTTTTCTTGTCATTATTTCCTAAACAGTATAGTACAACAATTATAAACATAGCTATATATTATATTGGATATTATAAGTAACCTAGAGATTATTTAAAGGATACAGGAGGATGTATGTAGGTGATATGCAGATACCACACCATTTTATATCAGGGACTTGAGTATCTGGGCATTTTGGTGTCCTAGGGGGTCCTGGAACCAATGCCCCGAGGATATTTACTGTGTATGTAGGTATCTCCTACAACCTAGTAATAGTTTTCTCAAAGGCCTGAAAGCCATTCCTTTGAAATATAACCATTAGGAAGGATAGGACCTGTCTCTAGTCTCTGTAGGAGAATAGAATCCTAACTTCAATAACTGCCAGGTGGCAGACACGGCTGGCCTAATCATGTTTACACTGACCGACTTTCTACCTGCTTTCGGTAACTTGTCACTTCCCTGACTGCTTAAGCACCCACTCTCTCCCCTTCCCTTCTCCCTTATTCTCCTTTTAAAAGCCCAGTTACCTTTGCACAAATCAGCTTTCACTACTGAATAAAGCGTTTGCACCACTTTAACTAATATCTGTCTTTGATTATCTTTAGCAATGCACACATGTTGGAAATGACATACATACAA
The DNA here is from genome assembly GCF_020740605.2 of Lemur catta. Taxonomy (NCBI): domain Eukaryota; kingdom Metazoa; phylum Chordata; class Mammalia; order Primates; family Lemuridae; genus Lemur; species Lemur catta. Next base: position 14,485,655 of record NC_059143.1, on the reverse strand, counting down.
GGTATTTCATTATAGCATTGTTTGTAATAGTCACAGATTGGTAACAACTTTTGATTGGTAAGAGTCCATCAATAATGTATAGTACATCTATGCAAACACTACTATTTGACCATAAAAAATAAGGCTCTTCATGATGAGTGTGATGCACACTGTCTGGGGAATGGACACGCTTGAAGCTCTGACTTGGGGGGATGGGAGGCTCATGGGCAATATATATAACCTGAACTTTCGTACCCCCATAATAAGCTGAAATAAAAAAAAAGGCTCTTTATGAAATGACAGAAAGATTGCCAAAGTATGTATTAATAGTTAAATGAAAAAAGGTGCAGAACAGTAGGTATAGTCACTATTATTTGTGTAGAAAAAGAAAAAATAGATATAGATTAATGCCATATGTATAATGGAAGGACACCAAGACACTGAGAAAAATGGGTACCCCTGATAAGGAGATAGCCCAGAAAGAGGGACAAGCGAGCAGCTGAAATCCGGAGGTGGGCAGAGGCAGAAGTACCTCGTGCTTTGTGGACTGGACTCCCAGGATGCAATGGGCAATATGTGGGCAGTGGCATGCGGGCAGCACCGAGAACAGTCCTGAAGAGATTGAAAGGTAGTTCCTGAAGCAGGCAAAGATCAACAGGGCCAAGGTTAGTGGGCCATGAAGCAAAGTGACTACCGAGACGCAGGCAGCAGCTCCGATTATATTTAAGACACTCCTTGCTCCACCTTTCTAGAGAATTACCAGAAGAGGGGAGGCCAGTTAGCAAATGACCTGCTGAACCTCAGCTCAGCTCCATTTAGCCAAGATAAATTTATTATATATTACAGGATATTATTTCGTGGACTCTCAGTGGCCGGGGTGGGGGGTGGAGGTGGGGTGGTGCAGAGGGCATGAAATGTGCTGTCTGGATTCCTAATACGGGCAAGATAGCTGGCAGGGAACCCAGCTGCTGCTCCCTAACCCCCTTCCAGGTTGCACCATCATTGCCACAGGCTGCCCTCCAGCCGAGGACTGCACGCGGTCAGTCAGGTTCATTCCTGCAGGATGCTCCTCTAATACGTAACTTTGGCTTAAGAGTTCCCCATCTGCCTGGCAAAAGTTTCTTGAAACTGGGCCCTTTTTTACTCAACCTTCCTTCCTTCCCCCTGCGCGCTCACAGCACCACAGTCTGAGACCAGCACCGCAGTCTGCGGGCACTTCCTGCCTACACCCACTTCCTCCCCTCGCCTTTCGTGTGTGTTTCTCCTAATCAATCTCTTGCACCTCTAATATCACCTGCCTGGTGTCAGCTTATCAGCGTGTCCGACCTAACAGACTCATTTTACGCTTCTGGTTTCCTGACCTCTTCAAATATTTCATTTTATTTTTAATGATTGTGTTTTGAAATACAGGTTTTATTAAGCTCTAGAAACAGACTAGAAAGAGATCTTATTTTAAACAGTGGGATCTAAAGTGTATTTGGAATTCACCTAAGGGATTCTCATCAAAAAAGGGGAAGGAGGACTCTGCAATGGAAGCTCAGAGTTATTGACGTCACAGGTATTATTGTCAATAACCCACTTCTCGTGACCCTGTCTTTTATAGAAGAGGACCCCCCTCAGGTCTCTTGGTCTATTTATTCAGTTCTTTCGTCTCTACCACAGATGCTCTAGGTGCTTCAAGAATAGCCTCACACTTGGAATCACTGTTCCCAAACACTCAGACTGATGCCCAGTCTGGACCCCCCAACCAGACTCTTCTGCACCCATGCCGATGCCCCTGGGGGCTTTTGCCTTCTTCGTGATCTGGGTCCTGTCATGTTCCCCCTCCACCCACACCTGAGTCTATGAGACCTGTCCAGGTGAGAAGAGAGTTCAATTCCCTTTCCACAGGACTCTTGAGCCCGGGCATTTGTTTAACAGACCCCAAACATTCCACTTAAAGCAAACATAAGATCCTTAAAGGAGGTGTTTCCTAATCTCTCGGGCTAGCCTGGCTCAACCTCAACTCCCTGCAGCCAAGAGAACTTTATTATACGATACAGTTTATCATTACACGGAGTCTTTATTTTATACTTCTGGTTTCCTAAACTTTGCAGTTCTTTATTTTATTTTTATATGATTATAAGATAAATAGTTTTTACCAATGAAGACTGCAGTGTTTGTATAGAAAAACAAATATGTTCTTTAGAGGAAGTCATCAAATTAAAACTCAAATACGGAAGCAATAAAATTGTTATCATGTTTTCTCTTGAAAACAGCTGGTTATCACACTTTAAAAAACATGGGCCCATCGACTGTCTCAAAACACACACAGATCTTTGGCCTTATTGCACTAAGGACCACCTACTCCACCATATGGTTCCACCGTATGGTTCCACCATATGAGCAAGTGACATCTACTTACATAATCCTGCCTGCCAGTGTTCTTTGTACACGTGTTAAACAATCAAGGGGAAATGCGATTGCTATCAAAGATAGCCAAATGAGGAGAGGTGATCCTAAGCAGCTAGAACCTGAAAAAAATATTGTAATATTCACTTTCATTTTGCATTCAAGCTTGTTTTTTGCAAGTATCAATACTTTTCCTACAGGTAGGTTATGCTACCACCAGATGGCAGTGCAGTGGCATTCTGGTGGTCTTTCAGCTAAAAGCCAGGACATTGGCTTGAGGACTCTCCATTAGCCTGGCTGAAATTTAGAACTGAGACTCACATCGCCTTCATCCATCCATGCATCCAACAAATATATTCATTGCCTTTAAAAAGAACTCTTGATAATTTTACAGTTAAGTTTAAAACAATATTACCAGAACCATATTTAAAGATAACTAAGGGCTGGCCAGGCGCGGTGGCTCACACCTGTACTCCTAGCACTCTGGGAGGCCGAGGTGGGAAGATTGCTCGAGGTCAAGAGTTCGAGACCAGCCTGAGCAAGAGCGAGACCCCATCTCTACTAAAAATAGAAAGAAATTAATGAGCTGGGCATGGTTGCTCATGCCTGTAGTCCCAGCTACTTGGGAGACTGAGGCAGGAGGATCGCTTGAGCCCAGGAGTTTGAGGTTGCTGTGAGCCAAGCTGACACCACGGCACTCTAGCCCGGGCAAGAGTGAGACTCTGTCTCAAAAAATAAATAAATAAATAAATAAATAAATAAATAAATAAATAAATAAATAAATAAATAAATAAATAAAGTAAAATGAAGATAACTAAGGGAGACCAGAGAGAAAAGAAACAGATTTAAGTATTAACACATTGTTCCCACACCTTCGATATAGGTGGAGACATCCAAAAGTGGGTGCTAGGATGTTTTCAAGCACGAGGGATCAGCATTAGGTTTGGTCTCAAATCAGGGAAGTGGAGAAGAGCTAGCAGATGATTGAATGAAGGAAACTTGAGAACCATTTACCGGGGTGGGATCACACACTCCAAATAATTGAAGATCAAAGTTTTGGAAGCGGAGGAACAGAGAGCGATCAGTCAGGGATCGGGTGCTGTAGATGAATCTTGGCTGCAGGCTTCCTTGTGGATCCAGGGGATTTTATAGAACTCTCACACATACAGCTGCTGACAGAAGCAATTTGGTAGCCAGCTCACCAATTTTTAACCACGTACTGTTATTTTCCTTGTACACTATCAAAGAGAAAAACATTTGGTTTCCTTGCTTACAGATTTGCTGCTTGTATATGTCTTTCCTACACTTGTTTCTAGCCTAAATTTCACCTACATCTGCTAATAGTTTTATCTTCTCTCTTAGGAGACCTTTGTAAGACTACCCCAAAAATAATGAGAGATGTGGATTAGTCTCCCAATCTGAGCACATCAAAAGGGCAAAAGTTGGCATCCTGTAATGATCAAAGGTGTGATATTATTCTTTCTGTATATAGAGAGGGTAGCTTCCCTCTAAGGTAATGACCTTTAACCTTTTAGAATCTGACCCTTAATCATAAATATGTTTTACTTCACAGCTGTGCCTGCCCCTGACCTATTTGCTGTCAGATCCGTTCCTTGCTCTGCTGCTGCTATGTCACACGGACGCTGATCCTGACAGGCTGCATTTCTGAGGCTCCCAGGTTGTTAACTGACTTCTGGCTGGATCTGCACTATACGAGGCCCTGCACAACACTGGAGGGTGGGAAGAATGGAGAAGCTGGGATGATTCTCCCCGTTTGTCTCTGCCTGAGGTGCATCTCTGACAGTGGCTGAATCTCTTCTCCAGCCCCAGCTCCAGCTTTGTGTGACTTCAGCTTTGTTAGCTGACCCCGGCTCTGAGACTCAGCAACACTGCCACCTCTCTTCGTCCCTCAGGTCTAAAGGTATTAGTGGTTTCTGCCATTGCTAATCCCTGGTTGCCTCACCTTCCCCTGTTGGGCTTCTCAGCCTTTTCATCGTTTGTGTAACCAGTTTCCTGTATTAAATTCCTTCTGTTGAAAACACAGTGATGGTGGTTTCTGTTTTTGCAATGCATTAATATAGTACAATATGCTTGTATACAAACTGAAATAAGTGTTTCACTAATAATATTCCTCTTACTGTGTGCAATGATTCCGATATTTGCTATTTTATTCTATTTCACTTTTTAAAACTGCTAGTCACAACCTGCTAAATTGTGTTCACAGCTCACTGATGGATTACATCTCACCGATTTGAGAAATACTTACTTTGGAGACTCTATTTATTCATTTATTTTTTCATAGTCAGATTTCATAAGTTATAATTTATGCACAGTAAATTCATCCTTTTTAGGTGCACATCATAAGAATTTTGACAAATGCACACAGAATATTTTCATCTCCAAAAGTTGCCTTGTGCTGTTTTGTAGTTAACCTCTTTTTTTATAACTAGCCCCTAGTAACCACTGATGTGCTTTGGTCCTATGGTTTGATATTTTCCAGAATGTCATGTAAACAGAATCATACAGTATATATACAGCCTTCTGAATCTGGTTTCTTTTACTTAGCATAATGCTTTTCAGATTCATTCATATTTTTTGCATTCATATAAGTAGTTCATCCCTTTTTATTGCTGTGTGATTTTCTATTATATGGATGCACCATGGTGTATTTACCCATTCACTTGTTGAAAGACAGATTGGGTATTTCCAGCTATTGTTGATTATGAATAAAGCTACCATAAAGATTTGTATACAGGCTGGGCGTGGTGGCTCACATCTGTAATCCTAGCACTCTGGGAGGCCCAGGCAGGAGGATCGCTCAAGGTCAGGAGTTTGAGACCAGACTGAGCAAGAGTGAGACCCCCTCTTTACTGAAAAATAGAAAGAAATTATCTGGCCAACTAAAAATATATATAAAAAAAATTAGCCGGGTATGGTGGCACATGCCTGTAGTCCCAGCTACTTGGAGGCTGAGGCAGAAGGATTGCTTGAGCCCAGGAGTTTGAGGTTGCTGTGAGCTAGGCTGATGCCATGTCACTCTAGCCAGGGCAAAAAGAGTGAGACTCTGTCTCAAAAATAAACATTTCATTTCAGATTTGTATACAGATCTTTGTGTGGACACGTCTTGATTTCCCTTGGGTACATACCTAAGAATTGGGATTGATGGGTCACAGGGTAAATATATGTTTAACTTTATAAGAAAACACCAAATTGTTTTCCAAAATGGCTGTACATTTGTCATTCCCACCAGCATTGCATGAGTTCCAGTTGCTCTGCATCCTTGGGAGCCTTTGGTATTGTTAGAGTTTTTGTTGCTTTTTACCATTATAATAGGTAGGTAGTGGGGTATCTCATTATGGTTTTAATTTGTGTTTCCTTAATGCCTAATGCTGTTGAACAACTTTTCATGAGCTTATTTCTCATTCGTATATCTTCTTTGGTGAAGAGTCCTTTCAAATATTTTCCCTATTAACTGGATTGCTTGTTTTCTTATTATTGATGGATGAGAGTTCTTTATATACTCTGGACACAAGGCCTTTATCAAATACATGATTTGTAAATATTGTATCCAGTAGGTGATTGTCTTTTAACTTCCTAACAGTGTCTTTCAAAGAGCAAAAGGGTTTTTTAAATTTTATTACATCCAATTAATCATTTTTTTTCTTTTGTGGTTCATATTTTTGTGTGTCTTATCTAAAAAATCTTTGCCTAACCCAAGATCACATTTTCCCCTGTTTTCTTCTTCCAGAAACTTTATAGTTTTAGATTTTACATTTAGGTCTATGATCCATCTTAATTTAATTTTTTTATATCTTGTAAGATGTGGATTAAGTTTCATTTTTTATGCATATGGATGTCCAATTGTTTTGGCTACATTTGTTGAAAAGACTATCCTTTCTTCACTAAATGCTTTTACTCCTTTGTCAAAAATAAATTGACTATCTATTTGTGGGTCTATTTCTATATTCTCTATTCTGTTCCATTTATCTATATGTCTATTTTTTCATCAATTCCATACTGTCTTCGTTACTATAGCTTTAGACTTAGTGTTGAAATCATGTTGTGTGAATGCTCCAACTTTTTAAAAAATTGTTTTGGACATTATAAATCATAGGCAATTTTAGAATCAGCTTTTCAATACCTACAAAAATGTCTACTAGAATTTTGATTGGATTGCATTGAATCCATGGAGGACCCATGTGGGGAGAATTTAGAATAATATTCAGTCTTCTAATCCAATCCATGAACACTTTAAATCTTAGAGACTATTTTTTTAGTCCAAAGTGGATGTTTTACTTCTGGTATTTTTTTTGTAGCCTATTAGTCTTAAACCACACAGAACCTTTGAGGAGGTCTTAACTGCTGGGGCTTGATGATTAAAGGCATGGGAGTTCAACACAGAATGGCCTCAATTATTTTTATGTTCAAAGGCAAGAGAGTAATAGCCTGGGCTCTGGAGTCTTCCTCCCTGGGAATGAATGCTACATCCAACTCTTGCTACCTCATGATCGTAAGCAAATTACTTAACCTCCCTTATGTTGTTTCATCATCTGTAAAATGAGATGATAAGAATGGTATGTGTTTCAGGGAGTTATTGTGGGGATAAAATGAAACAAGATATTATAAAATGTGTAAAACAGTGCACTGACTTGCCATAGTAAGTACTTAATAAATTAGTATATGGTCCATGAAAGCTGGTATGAATCTAGGCAGTTTGAAAAGTCAGGAGGAACAACTTTTTTCAAGACTAACTCACTTCCCTTTAAAGTCCTATTGCTCACTTCTGAGTGTCTGGGAGCAGGGCCGTTGCCAATCAAGGAGGAAAACAGGCCTGATTCAGTCCATGGGGCCAGGAGGAAATGTCTGTAAAACCCAAATATGGGGAATGCTCATTTGCTCTGGCACCTAACATGATTAAGTTAGATGGTAACTGGTCTCTAAATCAACAGACGTGGGGTGAGGAATGGGGCAGAGTTCCACATTTCCTTTTTTATTTTTTATTTTTTTGAGACAGAATCTCATTCTGTCACCCTGGGTAGAGTGCAGTGGTGTCATAGTAGTTCACTGCAACCTCAAACTCCTGGGCTCAAGCCATCCTCCTGCCTCACCCTCCTAAGTAGCTGGGACTACAAGTGGGCTCCATGATGCCTGGATAATTTTTCTATTTTAATATTTTTAGGAGAAATGGGGTCTTACTCTTGCTCGGGCTGGTCTCGAACCCCTGAGCTCAAGTGATCCTCCTACTTGGGCCTCCTAGAGTGCTATGATTATAGGTGCGAGCCACCGCCTTGGCCTCCTTTTTTATAATCTCACTAATTCAGTGCATGTTTTGAAAAGATGCAGGTAGCTTGATACCATGTGGAAGAATCCTAGATTTAAAGTCAGAACACATTGATACTAGCTTGGACTTTGACACTCTTTACCAATGTGACCTTGAGGAAGTAACTTAGCACTTCTGTGCCCTGGTTTCCCCATCTGTAGATGGGTATATAACATTATTATTTCTAGTAAGTCTTCCCGAATCAGCTGTATCTTACAATGCTTTTAAAATTAAGATTTTATTACATCTTATATAGAAAATACATTTGATCATTCAAGTATAGCTATTCAGATTTAAATTATATAAACCCTCTGTGATATCATGAGCATGGAGATTATTTCTGTGAAAGTATTTGTTATTGCTTCTGTAATAAAGACTGATTGAGTTTATAGAACACTATTCCACCTGACCCCTGAATGTCAGTGCTTAATACACACTAGGCATGCACATTCTAACAGCCTTTGTGTTGGTATAATGGACCAGTGAATTCTATTTGCTGCTGGGGATTCAATCACATCCTACAAACAAAGAAACATTGTTTTGAATTAGTGTCTGTTGAGGAAAGATGTTCAATTGTTACATTACTTTAACTATGTGTGAGTTTTAACAACTTGAGCATATTATTGAGGTCATATTTCTCTGTAGAATGAAATGTTTTTTATGAATTAGATAAACCAAATTATTGATATATATCTATATATTTAAATCACACTTGAAGGAAATACTGTCATTCCTTAAAAACACATTTTGGGGGTTTTAGAAAGCCATTAAAATGTCAGTGCCCTATAAATACAAAAATGTGCCATTATCACAGTTTAACTGTTTTCTGCATAGTCTCATCCAATAAATTTGTTAAGGGGCCTGAAAATGACTATGCATAATCATGTCCACCCATTCTGTTATAAAATATCTATCAGAGCTGGGTGCGGTGGCTCACGCCTGTAATCCTAGCACTTTGGGAGGCTGAGGCGGGAGGATTGCTTGAAGCCAGGAGTTTGAGGTAAAACATCTACTATATACTTGGAATTGTGTTGCCTGAAGAATACAGAAATGAATAAGCGTGAGGAGCTCTCAATCTATTCAAGAGATAAAGACATCAACAAACAATTTCTAAGACAATGAAAGGGGTACTATAATTGAGCTATTAAATCATTAAAATTTTTTGAATGAACTTAGAACAGTATTGCCAAACCCTATATTAGCTATGAAGAGTAAGACATGAGACTTTTAAGAGCTTATAGTTTGAAAAAAGAGACACACAGAAGAAATTGTGGGATGGTGCAGGAAAGGCTTCCCATGGGTGAAATTTAAACTAAGTTTTGAAAAACTAACAGGGAGTAAGAGGCCTAAGAGGAATAAGGATGTTCTAGGCAGAAAAGCAACTTTTGCAAAGGTATAAAGATGAAGAAAACTGCAAATCATTTGGTATGTCCAGATCCTAGGGCACATGTTGGAAAACGGCAAGAGATGCAGCTGGGATGAATAGAAGTTGGATAACGAAGGGCTTTGTGTGGAGTCCTAAGGGTTTGGACTTTATCCAAACCATTGAAGGTTTTTCAGCAGAGAATATACAACCACATACAGGTACATATATTCATAAATGTGTGTATGTGTCCATATATACTTTATTGAGATATAATTAATATGCCATGTGTTTTTTAATATATTCACTGAGTTGTGCTACCATCACCATAATCAATTTTAGAACATTTCATCACCCCAGAAAGAAACTCTGTACCCATTAAAGGTCATACCCCACTCCACCTCCAGCCATAGGCAACCACTAATCTTTCTATCTCTACAGATTTGCCTATTCCGGACATTTCATATACATGGAATTATATGGTATGTGGGCTTTTGGGACTGGATTCATTCACTTAGCATAAAGTTGTCAAAGTTTATCCATGTTGTGTCATGTATCAGCACTCGTTCCTTTTGATTGCCAAATAATATTAGTTTTCTATTGCTACTATAACAAATTAATGCAAACTTAGTGGCTTAAAGCAATGCAAATTTGTTATCTTACGGTTCTGTAAGTCAGAAATCTGGTGTCAGTCTGACTGGGCTAAAATCACGATGTTGTCAGGGATGCATTCCTTCTGGAAGCTCTAGAAGAGAATCCATTTCCTCACCTTTTTCATCTTCTAGAGGTTGCCTGCATTCCTTGGCTAGTAGCCACCTTCCTCCACCGTCAGGCCAACAGTAGGCTGAGTCCTTTTCACATTGCATCACTCTAATGTTCTCTTCTGCCTCCCTCTTCCACTTTTTAAGGACCATTGTAATTATACTGGGGCCATATGGATAATCCAGGATGATCTCCCTAATTTAAGGTCAATTGATTAGCAATCTTACTTCCATCTGCTACTTTAATGCCCCTTTGCCATGTAATATCATATTCACAATTTTGATGATTAGGATGTAGACACACAGTGATTTGCCTACCACCCATTGTAAGGATACACCATATTTAATTTATCCATTTATCAGTTGATAGATATTTGAGTTGTGTCCACTTTTTGGCTATTATGAATAATACTGTAATACTGCTATGAATATTTGTGCACAAGTTTTCAGATGGACATATGTTTTCATTTCTCTTGCATATATACCTAGGAGTGAAATTGGTGGGTCATAAGATTTACTTTTTAGGAAGATCATTCTGGCTCACAGTGGAGAATAATAAGGGGTGATATATACTGAATGTTATGTAAACATGGACCTGTTAGTGAAGGCTTCAGAAAGAAAATATTTGAGCTTTTAAAAGTTATAAAATAATTTATTGGCTTTCTTTTTCATTGTGAAAGTAACAAATTCATTGTGGACAACTCTACAAATACAGAAGAGTCTCTTAAAAAAATAAAAATTACTTAATACCCCACCACCCAGTGAAAACCGCTATTAACATTCCATAGTACTTTCTTTGTATATATGTGAGAACTGAGTTCATATTGTATATACATTTTTATTTTATATTCTTTTCAGTCAATCCTCTTCTCTCAAATTGTTAACTATCAAAAACAAAAAAGATGGCTGCATAGTATTGCAGAATAAGAAAATGCCATCTCTCATGTAATTAATCCTCTACCGCAGAATATTTATTAATAGGTTGATTTCCAAATTTCTGTTATGCTAGGTAATATCATGAGGAGAATTCTTCTACTTACATCTTTTCTCTGAGCTGGATCTTGAAGAATAAGTAAACTGGCTATCACAGGATCTAGCAAGATAGCAATCCCGCAAGAACATGCCAACAGATGGCTTTGTGCACAAAATCCTGAAGGAATAGGAACTAAAGTGTTCAAACCAACACTCACGAATTAAAGCTTGGAGTTTGCCTTCTGATATGTGAAACAAAAATTCTTGCTGATGCAGAATTTTATCCATGATAATAATCTATCACTGATACTGGTAATGTGAAACTATCGATCTAATGTTGGGCTGACCAAATTCTACCTCTCCTGTCCTAAGGGTTGTTTATATTTTTTCAGAGTGGATACTGTAAAGTTAAAACAAAAATGAACTTCATCATTGACGAAGTCATGCCAACTGATAGATACGGCTTTACATTTCCAAAGTGGAATTTCAGGCACCAGCCAGCACATAGGAAACATACTCAAGAAGGGCTAAACTTGCTGGAATCCCATATATATACCATGAAGTAACGATCACCTACCTGTACATAAGAGCATTCTTGCCTGTATGGTCTGATGTGGATACAGTCTGATGAGGGATGTGTCAAAGAATTCCATGATTATAGTTCATTGAATAATTGACGTGAGACATCAAGATATATACAGGAACAAAGAGCCTAAGTTGCTACATACATTGGGATCAGCAGAGCAACATTAAAATAGTTTTTATTTTAAAATTGCATTCAATATATTTTTTAAAGAAACTGATACCCTTTAGCTGTTTCCAATCTTTTTATATGTATGTTATGCAAAATTTATAGCAAAACTTTGTTTACTTAATAATTCTATGGCACAAGAGAGACAACAAGAAAGATGGGGTAAAGGCAAACTGGTGTGAAAGTGAATTATAGCATATTCCTTACCTCGTTATTTTAAGTCACAGTTCACAGTATAATTAAGTACTGGTATAGAAATGGGAAAGTTGATTAAATACTAAGAAGTAAAATAATGAAAATACAATTCAAACTAACTTTATTAAAATGGGCTAGAATAGGCCCAACCACGCCATTCTTTTCCTAATTTCAATCTTGATCCTGGTAAAACTTTACTAATTTTACTATGAATTCCCTCCTTAAAAAAAGTAAGGACAAAAGAGACCAGAAACCCAAGCACTAAAATAAAGCAAAAGAGTCTGATGTTAGCTGCGTTTATTCTGCCAGAGGGTAAGGGATTGGTAATAAATGTGTGCTGAGTCTGAATACCAGAGACAGGAGTACAGAGGTATTGGGAGTATGATTCCTGGCACATATGAGTCCCAATGGGTAGCATTGCTAAGGATTAATATATTGGGGTGAACTTCCATAAATTGGATCTTCCAAGATTTTTAATCAACCTTCCTTGTATTTCTTCTCTCCACCTTTATTAGATGACAAACATTCTTAAAGTTCTGCCTTTAATAAGGCAGGTTTATCCTTGGATGGGAAAAAGGAGGAAGGGAAGAACACAGAGAGTTATTTATTAGAAGTTGTTCCAAGTTCAAACAAAAGAGAAAGATGATTGCCAAAGAATTCATGATTATGATATCAAGGTAGGTGATTGATATTCCATGTAAATTTCAATGTTAGCATATGTGAGTCATCTACTGAGTAATTCATTTGTTTGTTTTTGGTGGCAGAACTAATTTTATTTGTTTCAAAAGACTTTTGCCTACCATTATGCCCCATTTTTATTTAGTTTACATATAACAATCATTTTCTTGCTTTTATTTTTCCCTGAGAATCTAAGGTCAGAGCAATATTATATTTCAAGTGGTTTTTATGAGTTTCTCTATGTTTGTTTTGATGTCACATTGGAACAAGGTGTGGCCATTTGTAGATTTTCTGGTTTCTGGAAAGACTATTTTTTTTCTTTTCTATGTCATAAATCACTTGTTTGAATAGGTCCTCTTACATTTTTCTCCTTTTTGAGTGAAAATAGTCTATGGAAAAAGGGAAGGAATAGTGTGAGTAAACACAGCAAACTTTAAATGCCACCATCCTCTTCTCCCCTCCCCTTTTGCACTACATTATTTTTGATGCAATGGGACGTACAAATCACACTTTCTTTCTTACTCAATTTATCTGCCTCTTCAGACCTTACCTCCTAATAATCTCTAGCAGGCCTTTACAGTAGAGCAGTGTAAAAAAAAGATGTATACATAGGCAAATAATAATATGCTTTATATTTCCAGCATTTGTGATGATCGAATATGGGATACAACAAAGTTTGGCTAGCAAAGAAGAGCCAAAGCTAGAAATCCAGGAAACAAGAAATATGTCAAAAAACACTCAAAAAATATTTATGGAACATTTTTTATGTGCAGGGAACCCAGCTGATCACTGGAGAAGTTACAAAGGTGTGTAGAATGCAGGTCTTACCTTTGATGAACTTAACAGTTAGATGAAAGAGATACAGTCGCATAGCCAAATCACAGCACAAAGTATACAAGATATTTGAAAATTACTTTAGTGATATAAGGTTAGTCATTTGTTAACAGCTCTATTGAAATATAATTTATATGTGATAAAATACAACCACTGGACTTATACATGTGAGTTATTTTTAGCAAATGTATACAATTGTGCAATCATTACCACAATCCAGTTCTATAACATTTCCATCACTACAAAAAATCCGCTTGTGTGCCCATTTGCAGTAAATCCCCTGCTTCTTGTCTGAGCCTCAGGCAGCCATTGATCTGCTTTGACAGAACAGCCTTGAGTCTAGAGCCACTTCGATCTCACTACTGAGACAGTCCTCTTCCAAGGGCTCTAGCGATGCTGGTGGGAACATGAACTCCGGTATTGCCAGCCTGGGGGAGTAACACTCTAGGGACTTTCCTCCTGCTCCTTTCCAGTGTTTTTTTTCCCCTCAATATTAGTAGTTTCCTTGCATTCAGCCTAAAACTGAAGCGGGCCTCTCTGCAAGAGGGCTTCTGAGAGCGACTCTCCCTCTGTGCAGCTCTCTCTTCTCCCATACTTTGCCCTGTAAATTTTAGTTGCTTTGGCCTCCCCAAACTCCCACCCCTTTCTCCTCAACCCAGGAGACTCTTGGGCTTTGCTTGCGTTGTGGCCTGTGGGCTGGATTCATCTTGGGGCTCTCACCTCTTTTGTTCCTTTATCTCAGGGGTCACTGTCCCATATTGCCTACTGTCCAGTGTCTAAAAACCATTGTTTTGTATGTTTTATCCAGTTTTCTAGCTGTTTAAGATGGGAGAGTAAATCCCATCTCTGTTATTCCATTAAGACTAGAAGTAGAAATTCTAGTTTTGAAAGTATTTTCCTATTATTCTCATGTCCCACCTACTATGGCCAGTTCTATATAATTGCTTCTTACTAACTCAGTGGTGGATTAAACTAGTTGTCAAATCAAACATTGTAAATGTAGATCTATGTGTATATCTATATTTAAAATGGATAAAAATGATGATAAATCAGTGAAATCTCAATAGATTGCTATGACCTACAATGCTTGCCATGTTATGTCAATCTAGTAACAGGAGGCTACTGTGCCTCCTGGCACAATGGTTCACACCTGTAATCCTAGCACTTTGGGAGGCTGAGGCAGGAGGATCACTTGAACCCAGGAGTTTGAGGTTGCAGTGAGCTATGATAACACAATTGCATTCTAGCCTAGGTGACAGAGACCTTGTCTCAAAAACAAACAAACAAACAACTATCCCTTTCTGGTCTTATGTAGATAAGTGTTATCTTGGATTTTACATGGAATGTAGGGGTATCAGATGATTCATTAGTTTTTAAACTAAAAAATTAATGAATTTGGCCTGGCATGGAAGTACACACCAGGTCTGTAGTCCCAGTTACTTACAATGCTGAGGTGGAAGGATCACTTGAGCCCAGGAGTTCAAGGCTGTAGTGCTCTGTGATTGCACCTGTGAATAGTCACTGCACTTCAGCCTGTGCAACACAGTAAGACCCCATTCCTTAAAAACAACAACAAAAGACTAAAAAACGTTTTTAAATAAATAAATTTATTTTGTAACCACTTGCATGACATTGCAAGTTTGCTTAGTAGAGAGGAGGAGAATGGCAGCAAAAGAACAGAGGAAGTGCTGAGTAGCACAGCCAACATCCTACATGATACAGACCATCGTATTTGTATTTTTCTCATACTTTTGAATGACACTTATAGAATGACCAATGTGTTCTTTTATCAGGATTTTATGGTTCCTAGTGACAAAAACCTCTATCCAAACTAGTTAAACAAAAATGGGAATTAAATTGCTAACTAAACTTAAAGCCTATGGTTAGGTCTAGTTTCAGACGTGGCTGGATATAGAGGCCAAAAGATGTTATCATGTTTCTATTTTTCTCTTTCCAATCTGGCAAAGGGAGCCTTTATTTTGACTCCTTTCTTAGACAGTTTCTCCATCCTGGTGCAAAGATGCTGCCTGGAGCTGCATATTTCCACTTTATATTTCAAAGTATTCCAAGCAGAGGCTCCAAGATTCACTCAGGGCCAGCCTAGGTCATATGTCCACCGCTGATCACTTTGGCAAAGGAAATGCAATGCACTGATTGGCTTAGGCCAAGGTCACGTACCTCACTTTACACTGAGGGTAGAGCTCCTACCGGATCACGGCCTGAGAATGGAAATCAGAGCTGCAGTGAGGAGATGGGTGGGTGGCTGCTGGAAAGGTGAGGAATAAATGTGCTCTGTGTACGCTGGATGCAATCGCGGCCAACTAAGCTTACATGGAGTCCACTTCGAACCATGGTTTGACTGGGACAGTCTGCATTATCCCCACCCCCACTCGTGTGTAGTCTTATCGTCCTAAGTAGCTGAGAACTTGAGGTACATCGCACAATAGAACAGATGAGGGGAATACTGAATCTGATGCAGACATCTTGGAAAACCTTATAGAAAAGGAAGGACTTCGGTCTCAAGAGGTGGGAGAGGAAGGACATTCTGGGAAAAGAGAACAGCAACAGATCGCAGAGGAAAATGGGGAATAAACAGGTCAGTGAAAGGCAAGGTTGGGAGTCCAGGGGGAGGCTGTAAAGAGGCTGAGGGGAGGGGAGGCAAGTTCTGGAACCCAGGCTAACGCGCTTGACGTTTATTCTGAACGTGCTTGGGCAGAGGTCAACAAATTTTTCTGTAACGAGGCAAATAGCAAATATTTTAGGCATTGCAGGCCAAGAGACAAAATCAAGGATATGATGTAAGTACTTATATGATGAGAGAAAACAAATTTTTATAAATTTTTATTGATGAAATTCAAAATATAATAATAATAATTGAGTACGATTTTTATTTTTGTTTTTGTTTTTTTGTAAAACAAGAGATTATATAATCTCTTTCTCTGTTGTCCACTAGATATTCTAATAATGAACAGCTTTTAATGCCGTATTAGGTAGCTACTGAATCAAGTGAAGGCGTAAACTATGAGGTGGAAACTATGAGCTGTTGAAGTCTTGTCTTTAACTTGAACCTTGTTCACCTTAGAACCCAAGTTGAATATATGGGCATGTTTCAAGGAACAAAATGTATGGGCCATAGAAATTTGCTTACATGGAGGTCAAAGGATCCTGCCTGGACTGTCAATATTAGGGATGAGGGATAGTTCTGAATATGGCAATGGCCATCGGTTAAATTGTTCTCCAGCCCAGTTCCCACACACTTATGCTTGAGTCTTAGGGTACCGGGGAGACAATAAAAGAGTGAGTTACAACTGAGTTGAGAGATTAAGAACCCTAGGAATTAGTGATTTCATTAGTGACAGGGCACCCTCAGCTCAAGTATTTACTACCTTTGGGTAGATGTTGGCAGCAGTACATTGACATGACCCTGAACGTGAGGGCCTCCTTAAATTTTGCACCTAGGCCCCCCTAGTCCTGGTCCTGGCTAGCAGTCATAGTCAGTAGTGGTGGCAATTTTGGTGATAGCTAGATGCTAGTAGGAGAGAAAAAAAAAAAAGGTGAGTTCCGTAGGAAGTCATCACGTGAGGTCTTTGAAAAACTCAAGAAAAGACAGTCACCCCATGGGCCCTATGTAGGACAAATGTTAGGATGACCTCGGGAACAATATACCTTTGTTGATTCAAATCCTATGTAACGCATGGTGGGCTATAAAAGTAACAATGAATTGGTCAATCATATAAAATATTTGATTACATATGAAGACTTAGGTGTCTCATGGATATGTGAATTTCCTTTCCACATATCAAATTGTATTTGACGTATTATATTTCTCCTGGAAAACTACAGAGAAGTTGCAGCCATGTAGTTGTGTTATTTTCTACTAAGTATTTGCCTTATCATGAAGGAAAACAAACATATTTTTTATGAAACAGGTGTATGTGCTAGTAGTCAAGAGAGTAGCAAATAGCAGTGGCTGCCATGGAAACAGCCTGGTGTCCTAGCAACAAGCCATTCATTTGGCCTGCCTTGTAGAGTTCTGTCAACACAGGTAAAGGGTTTACCCACAAAACTTGAGTGTCAGTCTTTCTGCTCCAGAGTAAAGCTACACTCACGTGTGTAAATCTGGAAGCAGAAAAGGTAAATTAGTCTGCCAAGGAGCCAGTGATTTGGGAGCCAAAGGATAGCAATGTAGGAGTTAAATTTACTCGTCTACTCTTCATCTAGATATGCTAGAAATAGGTCTCTTTCTGTATTTGTTGGCTCTTCTAATGGAAGGATCAAAAATTCAGTGGCAGTGGCTAATACCATGACCTATGGCTCTGCGTCCCCTGCCTCCTTTGGGTTAAGAAGTGCAGTATTTTCCCAAAACTTCACTTGACCTTTGCCCTTGTTTTAAGCCACAGAGACTGTAAGGAAAAGGGCTGGACATATCTTGGTTGTAATTTTTTTTTAATTAATTTTTTTTTTTTTTTTGAGACAGAGTCTCACTCTGTTGCCCGGGCTAGAGTGCCATGGCATCAGCCTCGCTCACAGCAACCTCAAACTCCTGGGCTAAAGTGATACTCCTGCCTCAGCCTCCCGAGTAGCTGGGACTACAGGCATGAGCCACCATGCCCGGCTAATTTTTTCTATATATTTTTAGCTAGCCCGCTAATGTCTTTCTATTTTTAGTAGAGATGGGGTTTCGCTCTTGCTCAGGCTGGTATCAAACTCCTGACCTCGAGTGATCCACCCACCTCGGCCTGGTAGTAATTTGAAGGTTATAGTTTCCCTGCTTCCACTTATTTTATTTTATTTATTTATTTTTGCTGTTGTTGAGACAGAGTGTCACTGTGTGGGTAGAGTGCAGTGCTGTCATTGTAGCTTACCACAAGCTCCAACTCCTGCGCTGTAACCCATCCTGCCTCAGCTTCTCCGGTAGCTGGAACTACAGGCACGTGCCACAACATCCAGCTGGGTTTTGTTGTTTTATGTTTTTGGTTTTTTTTTTTCTTTTTGGTAGAGATGGGGTCTCACTCTTGCTCAGGCTGGTCTGGAACTCCTGAGCTCATGTGATCCTCCTGCCTCAGCCTCCCAGAGTGCTAGGATTACAGGCATGAGCCACCTTGCCCGGCCCACATATTTTAATTATAATCCCTAAATTCTATATGAGAATGATTGAGAATATTTTTGATCTGGAAAATGTTCAAAATATCTCATGAGACCCATAGGAAATCTCAAATTATTGGAACCCAGTTTGGAATAGCAAGCATCTTGCACTATGGCATAGCATATACAGAAAATTTTCTGGGCCAGGCATTGTGGCTCACACCAATAATCCTAGCACTCTGGGAGGCCGAGGCAGGAGGATCACTTGAGCTCAGGAGTTTGAGACCAGCCTGAGCAAGGGCGAGATCCCGTCTCTATAAAAAAAAAAAAGGAAGAAGAAGAAGAAGAAGGAGAAGGAGAAGGAGAAGGAGAAGAGGAAGAAGAAAAGAAGAAGAAGAAGAGGTAGAAAAGAAGAAGAAGAAAGAAAGAAGAAAATACCCTGCCTTTAATTAAAAAAATAAGAAAAAAAACCCACCTTCCTGGCTGGCCATGTTGGCTCATGCCTGTAATCCCAGCACTTTGGGAGCCTGAGGCAGGAGGATGGCTTAAGCCCAGGAGTTTGAGAACAGCCTGGGCAACATAGCAAGACCTTATCTCTACAAAAAATTTAAAAAATTAGCCACGTGTGGTGGCACGTGCCTGTAGTCCCAGCTACTTCAGAGGCTGAGGCAGGAGGATTGCTTAAACCCAGGAGTTCAAGGCTGCAGTGATCTATGATTGCATCACTGCATTCCAGCCTGGGCAACAGACCAAGACCCTGTCTCTAAAAATAAATAATAAATAAACACCTTTCTCTCTCTGTGTTTCCCTTTCCTTATTTTTTCTACATTAATATATGCTAGAAATTATTTTAAGGATAGTCAATCACTATTGTTTCCCTACAATTCTAGAGATGTACAAAAATAGTAGATACCTGTAAGCAAATGCTAAATTTCAATTCAGAGGTGATAAGTTCAATATTGGATCAGATATGTCCTCAGAGAGCTAGCAATATTGGTCTCGTCTCGAACTTGAACTCCTGACCTCAAGTGATCCTCCTGTCTCAGCCTCCCAGAGTGCTAGGATTACAGGAGTGAGCCACCGTGCCCGGCCTAGATATTGGGAATTTCAGTGTTGCCATTTGGGAGACTATAACTTTTCCATGCATTCTCAATAAAATTTATTCTAAAAGAGATTTCCTTAAAAGAGAATCTATCTTCAAAATAGGGAATAGAGTACATTGAGAATGAATTTTTTTCCTCCTGCTATGGATGTGTGTACAACTCAGGCTTTCAGAATGAAGTCTTACACAGAAGAGAATTATTTCCTACCTCCAAGTTGGTGACCAACCAACCAATTTGGAGATCAAAACTGTAAATGAATTGTATTCTACTTCAGCTGACTACTTTAATTAATTAGTAAAAGAAAAGCACAGATGGGAGACTTTTTTCAAGCATGATTGACAAGGAAGGAAAAAGTGATGCTGAGTGGTTGTATGATGCATGTTTCGGCACAGCACAAGGAGAAACGAGGAAATGATCACAGAGCCAATCCACACAAAGGCAGAATCTTGAAGAAGATAGCAAAAGAAAGGTTTTGTTAAAACGGAATATGAAGAAAGTTATACATGTGTATATTGTTGATAGCTCAAACTCCCAAATATATTTTAAGCAATGCCTTTAATTAAATGTAAACAGCAAACTCAGTAGTTATGTCAACTTCTATTTTAGCAACATGTTTAAAGCCGATTACAAATCTCCTAGTAACAATGCAGCCACAGTCCTTTTTGGAAAAAAAAAATTGTTTTTCTTCAGCATTTGATTCTGAAAGACAATATATTTCTAGAAATGAAGTTTAATACCAAAGAGGTCTTATTTTGTAGACAAATTATGTGAATTTTGATTTGTGGTATGCTTATTGAAAATGCATTTAATTTTCCAAAGGACAGCTCTCCACAAGGTTAAACAGAAGGTTCAACAAAAGTTTTAAGTCCTGCTAAAGATTTTTTAAGAGCTCTCATCTCACTTGCTTCCATTTTACTTCTGCTTCTCTGTGGTCACTACTCCTGCGCAGGAAGCAATTTTGCAAGCATTTGTATGGCTGTGAGCCATGCATGAGTCAATTAGATTGCCTATTTTTTAAATCTCTCTAACAGTTTGTAGAACAGACTAACCCCTTCTCTCACACTGCATCAGGCTCGGATTCTGCCCTTTTGAGGAAGAATACGTTAGGCAAAAAAAAAAAAAAAGGCATCTCAATGAAATGAGATCAGGACAGAAAGTTAGACTCAAACTCTTCTCCCTCTTCTCCTTTAAAAAAATGCTAGGCAGGCCGGGCGCGGTGGCTCACGCCTGTAATCCTAGCTCTGGGAGGCCGAGGCGGTGGATCGCTCGAGGTCAGGAGTTCGAGACCAGCCTGAGCAAGAGTGAGACCCCGTCTCTACTAAAAATAGAAAGAAATTATCTGGCCAACTAAAAAATATATATATACAAAAAAATTAGCCGGGCATGGTGGCTCATGCCTGTAGTCCCAGCTACTAGGGAGGCTGAGGCAGTAGGATCGCTTAAGCCCAGGAGTCTGAGGTTGCTGTGAGCTAGGCTGATGCCACGGCACTCACTCTAGCCCGGGCAACAAAGTGAGACTCTGTCTCAAAAAAAAAAAAAAATAAATAAATAAATAAAAAAAAATAAAAAAATGCTAGGCAAACTCCTGAAAGCTATTTGAAATACACAGGCAATGCTCAGAGAACAGTAATTATTTAGTAGCAGGGTCCAATATACGCCCCCCCTTATTCTTCTAAATGTGTTTATTTTAGGTTGACTTAGCTATTAGATTGCTTTTCAAAATTGCAAATAATTTCCTAAAAGAAACCCCTCTTCTTTGAATACAGGTCCAAGATAGAAGAGAAAGTGAGTCCTGTAAACATTGCCTGTTCACTATGACTGTAGGCTAGTATTTAACTTTGCTAAATATAATGGACTAATAACAAGAGTAGCATGGGTAATACAAAAACAGGAGGTAGAACAAAAATATTTTGAATTGTCTTTGGGGGCAGCAGTTTTGCCTTCCTTCCTCTTTTTCTTCCTTCCTTCTGCCCTTCATTCCTATGTGTTGACGAAGCTAATATTAGCATTAGTTTGCATTCCCTGAGCAAAGAGCAGATGCCTAAGCCACTCATGATGAGAAGTGGACTAATAGTGTGCTAAAAAAATGCCACCTGGAATTTCTGCCTCATGTGCTTGCATCAGAAGAACTTACTTGGCCTACCTTGATAAGATAATTGGATGCTATTTTATTCTACATGTATGATCTATATTAGGCCTTCAACAATTGATGTAGGCCATCAATTATTTACATAGGAACAGAACTGGACCTCTTTTTATTGCAGCCCAAGAGTCTAGCACAGCATGGCATAGAGTAGGCATTCAGCAAATATTGAGGGATGAAGTGGCTTTTTCTGAACATTTACGAATGAAAATGAGTAAAAAAAAAACAGCATTGAAACAGCCAGGCTAAAACTATTTGCCTTTACCCAGACATACCATGTTCTCTATACCTCCCTATATTTCCACCCTTTGTTTACTCAAGTAAAATTTCTTTTAACTAGGCTTTTGCCTATAGATTCCTGCTTAGCTCTCATGTTTCAGATGGAATGCTAACACTTCTGTGGCACTTTGGCAGACTGCTCTATTTCGTTATGTTTCTTCCTACACAAAGCATACAGTATCCTGTACAGACTGCTCTCTTATGGCATTGTGATTGCTTATTGGCCTAAAAGGATGCCCCCTCCCTAGGCTATGAATTCCTTTAATGTAGGTGTGATGGTTAATTTTGTGTCAACTTGACTGGGCCATGGGATGCCCAGATACCTGGTTAAACATTATTTTGGGGTGTGTGTGAGGGTATATCCGGAGGAGATTAGCATTTGAGTAAGTGGAGTGAGTAAAGCAGGTGGCCCTTTGAGTGGGCATTACCCAATCTGTTGAAGACCCAAATAGGACAAAAAGGCAGGGGAAGGTCGAATTTGCTCTCTGCCTGATTGAGCAGGTCATTCATTGATCTTCTCCTGCTCTTAGCACTCCTGGTTCTCAGGGCTTCAAACCTGAACTGGAATATATACCACCAGCTCTTTGGCTCTCAGGATCTTTAAACTATACCATTGGCTTTCCTGGGTCTCCAGCTGGAAAATGGCAGGTATTGGGACTTCTTAGCCCCAATAATCATGTGAGCTAATATTTTATAGTAAATTTCTTTATATGCACACACACAGATATATATAGACACACACATACAGACATATCCTACTAGCTTTCTTTCTTTAAAGAACCCTGACTAATACAATAGAAAACATATCTTTTCAACATTATAGCCCCTATCTTAGAATGGGTCTGGTTTGAAATTTATAAAATGTTAATGGAGTCAAAACCCATTTACTTTCACATTCCAACCGGAAAGTCAGACATCTAATCAAACAACTTGGATAGAATGTGATGCATATTATAGTAGAAACATGATACAATAAATTCCATGGAAGCACAAAGAAGGAATGGGTGTTTTTTCCTGGAGACTAGGATTAGACTGTATAGAGGGGGTAACATTTGACCTGGCCTTGGGACATGAGAAATAGTTAACCAAGTGGATAATTTAGAAGAGAGAATAGTATGAGCAAAGACAAGAAGATTTAAATGTATCTACTATAGGCTGGGCATGGTGGCTCATACTTGTAACCCCAGCACTTCGGGAGGCTGAGGTGGGAGGATCGTTTAAGGCCAGCAGTTCAAGACCAGCCTGGGCAACACAGCGAGACCAGGTCCCTACAAAACATTAAAAAATTAGCCAGGCTTGGTGGTGTGTGCCTGTAGCCTCAGCTACTCAGGAGGCTGAGGCAGGAGGATTGCCTGAGTCCAGGCATTCAAGGTTGCAGTGAACAGTGATCAGGCCACTGCACTCCAGCTTGGGTAACAGAGCAAGACCCTATCTCTAAAAAAAAAAAAAAAAAGTACCTACTATAGCATTTGAATTTTGCTTCTAGCCAAGATGGAGTAACAGGAACTGGATTTATCCTCCCACCTGAAACAACTGAAAAAACAGACAAAATAAATGGAACAATGGTTTCAAGATAGTAGACATGGGTAACAAAGGACAGTGATGGGTGTGAGATGGGAAACAAGTAAATGAGCCCTGTGATTGTCCCAACATACCTAGAGAGAATTTCTAGGCCAGGGCTCAGGTGAAAGAACTCAGGCACAGCTCATTGGTCTCCCTGAGTGGAGGAGACTCCCTGATCTGAGAACTGGAGGAGGCCAGGGTTGCTAGAGTCTACAAGGAAAAGTACTGGGGATACAAAGAGAAAGAACTCCAGAGACCGGAAGAGATTCTCCATGGAGTCTTCAGCTGAGTGCTGATCAACACATGCATGTAAAGAAACCATCTGAGGCTGGGGAAAGAAAAATGAAAAGGATTAGAGGGAATAATCCCTGGAGCAAATACATTGGTGGAAATAGTTTCTGTTCCCATAGCCAGAGTGAAAAACTTCATGATTTACAGAGTATTGGGTAGAAAGATTTTGCTTCAGTAGTGGGGCGAAATTAGCCCTAGACTCAAAGCTGCTCTAGTCTCATCTAGCAAAGCTCTAAAGCAGCAGTCCCCAATCTTTTGGACACCAGGGACCGGTTTCAAGGAAGACAGATTTTCCACGGACCAGGGTGGGGGTAGGGGGATGTCAAGCAATGGGGAGCAGCTGCTCACCTCCTGCTGTGAGGCCCAGTTCCTAACAGGCCACAGAGTGGTACCGGTCTACGGCCTGGGGGTTGGGGACCGCAGCTCTAAAGCAAGAACCACATATTAGTCTTCTATTGCTGTGCAACAAATTTAGCAGCATAAAACAACACAAAATTTATCTCACAGTTCCTGTGGGTCAGGAGTCTGGGTATGGGTTATTTGGTTCCTCTGCTCAGGGCCTCACCAAGTTAAAATCAGGGTGTGGGCAGGGTTATGATTCTCATCTGAGGCTCAGGGTCCTCTACGAAGATTATTGAATACTTTACAGCATTAACTTTCTTGCAGTTGTGAAATGGAAGTCCTGTTTTTTTGCTGGCTATTGATCTGGGACCACTTTCAGCTCTTAGAGGGTCCCCACAGGCAACAGATGAAGAACATGGTTTCTCTAATGCTTCACCTTGTCGTAAAGTCTCTCTGTTTTTGTCAGGCCCACCTAGGATGATATCTCACTGCCTAATATGCTTCTAAATGTATGTAGAGTAAATACTTAAGACAATTACATTTAAAATAAGAGATGTTAAAGAGATAGAGGAAAGCATGGTTTCTATACTTTATTTGAACTAGTAAATTGTCAACACCAGTAAACTGATAAGTTGCACATATATAAAATATAATACCTAGAGTAATCACTAAAAAGCCATTCCTGGTGAGGGGTTTCAAGATGGCTAACTAGCAGTGCTTTGCACTTGCCTCCTCCAAAACAGTGAGCAGATAACCACACATTGAATAGAGCTTCTAAGAGAGAACACTGGGATTCAGCAGGGAAGTGACAGGGAAACTCTGAGCCATGGAAAGAGAGAGAAACAAAGCAGCTGGCCCAGCTGGAATAGGCTCAGAGCTCTCCATTGTGGGAAAAATGTAAGCAAGAGATCCCCAGTGGTCCAAATTCCCACCATGGACCCCTACTATCCTAGCCACAGGAAATTCCCTTGGCCCTCCTGGGCCCTGAGACTAGTATAGGATATAGATATCATGAAAAAGAACCAAACAGAAATCCTGGAATAGAAGAATTCAATGACTGAAATTAGCAATACAATCAAGAGCTTCAACAACAGACTAGATCATGCAGAAAACTGAATTTCTGAATTTGAAGACAGGTCTATTGAAATAACCAGTCAGACCAAAAACAAAAAACAAACAAAAAACCCCTCCCAAAATCAAAAACAATAAAGAATGAAAAAGAGCAAAGAAAGCGTACACGACATATGGGACACCATAAAGCAAGCAAATATTTGAATTTTGCAGTCTCAGAAAAAAAAAAGAGAGACAGGCAGAGGTTGAGAAAACCTATTTATTAATAACAAAATAACACCTGAAAACTTCCCAAGTCTTTCAAGAGATATAGACATCCAGGCATAGAAAACTTAAAGATCTCCAAATACATTCAGTCCCAAAAGGTCTTCTCCAAGGTACATTATATTTAAACTGTCAAAAGTCAAAGACAAGGAGAGAATTCCAAAAATAGCAAGAGAAAAGCAGCAAATCATATAGAAGGGAATCCTTACCAGGCTAACAGTGGATTTCCCAGCAGAAACCGTACAGGCCAGGAGAGAATGGGATGATATATTCAAATTGCTGAAAGAAAAAAACCTGTCAGCCAACAATACTACATCTAGAAAAAACTATTTTTCAAAAATGAAGGAGAAATATAGTCTTTCTCAGATAAGCAAAAACTGAGGGAATTCATCACCTCTAGATTGGCCCTACAAGAAATGTTTAAAGGAGTCCTACATTTGAAAGTGAAAGAATGATATCTGTCATCATGAAAACACAAGCAAGTATAAAACTCATTGGTAGAGTAGATACACAAATGAAAAGTAGAAATGAGTCAAACAAACATTATTACTACAGAAAACTATCAAACCACAATGATAAATAATAAAAGAGAAAGAAAGGCTCAAATGGTATACAAAACAACCAGAAAACAATGAACAAAATTAACAGGTAGAAGTCCTTACCTATTAATAATAACTTTGAATGTAAATGGATTAAATTCCCTACTTAAAAGATATAGACTGGCTGAGTGGTTTTAAAAAGTGACCCAACCGTATGCTGCCTCCAAAAAACTCACTTCACCTATGAAGACACATATAGACTGAAAGTGAGGGGATGGAAAAAGGTACTCCATGCAGAAACAGAAACCAAAAGCTTCAGGAATAACTATATATATATATGTATGTGTGTGTGTGTGTGTGTGTGTGTGTATACATATAACAGATAAAAACAGGTTTTAAGTCAAAAACTATAAAAAGAGGCAAATAAGGTCATTATGCAATGATAAAGTGATCAATTCAGAAAGAGGCTATGACAATTCTAAATATATATGCACACCACACCAGCATAGTCAGATATATAAAGCAAATATTATTATATCTAAAGAGATAAATAGACTCCAATACTATACCAATACTATAACAGTTGAGGACTTCAACACCCCATTCTTAGCATTGGACAGGTCATCTACATAGAAAGTCAACAAACAAACATTGGACTAAAACTGCACTTTAGACCAATGGACCAAATGACATTTGTAAGACATTTCATCCAATAGCTTCAGAGTATACATTCTTACCAGCCTGAGCAAGAGCAATACCCTGTTTCTACTAAAAATAGGAAGAAATTATATGGACAGCTAAAAATATATATAGAAAAAATTAGCCGGGCATGGTGGCACATGCCTGTAGTCCCAGCTACTCAGGAGGCTGAGGCAGAAGGATTGCTTGAGCCCAGGAGATTGAGGTTGCTGTGAGCTGGGCTGATGCCACAGCACTCTAGCCTGGGCAATAGAGACTCTGTCTCAAAAAAAAAAAAAAAAAAAAGAATATGCATTTTTCTCATCAACATATGGAACATTTTCAGAATAGATCATATGTTAGGCCACAAGACAAGTCTCAACAAATTTTAAAAAATTAAAATTATATCAAGTATCTTTTCAGACTACAATGGAATAAAACTGGAAATAGATAAGAGTAACTTTGGAAACCGTAAAAATGCATGGAAACTAAACAACATACTCCTGAATGACCATTGGGTCAATGAAGAAATTAAGAAGGAAATAAGAAAATTTCCTGAAGCAAATGAAAATGGAAACATAACACATCAAAGCCTATGTGATACAAAAAAAGCAGTGTTAAGAGGGAAATTATAACAATAAATCCCTACTTGAAAAAAGGAGAAAGATTTCACATAAACAACCTAATGATGTTCCTCAAGGAACTAGAATAGCAAGAACAAACCAAACCCAAAATTAGTAGAAGGAAATAAATAATAAAGATCAGAGCAGAACTAAATAAACTGGAGACTAAAAAACAATAGAAAGAACCAATGAAATGAAAAGTTTGTTTTTTTGAAAAGATAAGCAAAAATCACTAAAATTTTTGCTAGATTAACCAAGAAAAAATTTTAAAAAGAGAGAAGACTAGTCTTAGTCATTTCATGATGTTACAAAGGAAATACCTGAGGCTGGGTGATTTATAAAGAAAGAGGTTTATTTGGCTAATGGTTCTATACAAGAAGCATGACACCTGCATCTGCTTCTGGTGAGGGCTTCAGGGAGCTTCCAATCAAGGCTAAAGGCGAAGGGGTAGTATATGTGTCACATGGCAAGAGAGGGAGAAAGAGAGAGAGAAGGAGTTGCCAGTCTCATTTAAACAATCAGCTTTTGTGTAAACTAATAGAATGAGAACTTATTACTGCAGGGAGGGCACGAAGCCATTCTTGAGGGATCCACCCCAAACCCAGACATCTCCCACCAGGCCCCACCTCCAACACTGGGGATCAAATTTCAACATGAGATTTGGAGGGGATAAACATCCAAACCATATCAAGACCCAAATAAATAAAAGAAAAGATGAAAAATGAGATGTTATAACTGATACCACAGAAATAGAAAGGATCATTAGAGACTATCATGAAGAACTATATGCTATAAATTGGAAAACCTAGAGGAAATGGATTAATTCCTAGACATATACAGCCTACCAAGATTGAACCAGGAAGAAATAGAAATCCTGAACAGAACAATAATTAGTAATGAAATTGAAATAAATAGTCTTCCAACAAAGAAAAACCTAGGATCAGATGGCATAAAGAACTAACACCAATTTTTCTCAAGCTATCCCAAAAAATTGAAGAGGAAGAAATTCTTCCTAAGAATCAGGCCAGCATTACCTGGATACCAAAACCAGACAAGGGCAAAACAAAAAAATGAAAACTACAGGCCAATATTCCTGATGAACATAGATGCAAAAATCCTCAATGAAATACTAGAAACCAAATCCAACAACACATCACAAAGGTAATATACCATGATCAACTTGGATTTATCCCAGGGATACAAACATGATTCAATATATGCAAGTCAATAAATGTGATACATCACATCAACAGAATAAAGGACAAAAACCATACAATCATCTCGATAGACACAGAAAAGCATTTGATAAAATTCAACATCGCTTCATGATAAAAACTTTCAATAAATTAGGCATAAAAAGAACACACTTAAACATAAAGGCCACATGTGACAAACCCATAGCTAAAATCATACTGAATGGAGAAAAGCTGAAAGCCTTTCCTTTAAGACCTGGAACAAGACAAGGATGCTTACTTTTACCACTCTAATTCAACATAGTATTGGAAGTCCTAGCGAGAGCAGTCAAACAAGAGAAAGAAATAAAAGACATCCAAATTAGAAAAGAGGAAGTCAAACTGTCCCTCTTTGCAGGTGACATGATGTTATATATAGAAAAACCTGGCCAGGCTCAGTGGCTCACATCTGTAATCCTAGCATTCTGGGAGGCCGAGGTGGGAGGATCACTTGAGGTCAGGAGTTCAAGACCAGCCTGAACAAGACCAAGACCCAGTCTCTATTAAAAATAGAAAACATTAGCCAGGTGTGGTGGTGTACACCTGTAGTGCCAGCTACTCAGGAGGCTGAGGCAGGAGGATTGCTTGAACCCAGGAATTTGAGGTTTCTGCAAGGTAGGCTGACACCACGGCACTCTAGCCCGGGTGACAGAGCAAGACACAGTCTCAAACAAACAAACAAACAAACACAAAACAAAACCTAAAGACTCCACTAAAA
The DNA here is from genome assembly GCF_020740605.2 of Lemur catta. NCBI lineage: Eukaryota > Metazoa > Chordata > Mammalia > Primates > Lemuridae > Lemur > Lemur catta. Next base: position 14,456,480 of record NC_059143.1, on the reverse strand, counting down.
AAACTCTTAGAAGTGATAAAAAAAAATCAGTAAAGTTCAGAATACAAAATCAACATACAAGGCCAGGCGCGGTGGCTCATGCCTGTAATCCTAGCACTCTGGGAGACCGAGGCGGGTGGATCACTCGAGGTCAGGAGTTCGAGACCAGCCTGAGCAAGAGTGAGACCCCATCTCTACTAAAAAAATAGAAAGAGATGATCTGGCCAACTAAAAATATAAATAGAAAAAAATTAGCCGGGCATGGTGGCGCATGCCTATAGTCCCAGCTACTTGGGAGGCTGAGGCAGTAGGATCGCTTAAGCCCAGGAGTTTGAGGTTGCTGTGAGCTAGGCTGACGCCACAGCACTCACTCCAACCCGGGCAACAGAGCAAGACTCTGTCTCAAAAAAAAACAAAAAAAAACCAAAATCAACATACAAAAATCAGTAGCATTTCTATACACCAATAATGACCTAGCTACAAAAAAAAAAAAAAACAAAAAAGCAATCCCATTTACAATAGCTACAGTAAAAATAAAATACTTAGGAATAAACTTAACCAAGGAGGTGAAAGACCTCTACAATGAAAACTACAAAATACTGATGGAAGAAGTTGAAGAGGAAACGAACAAATGGAAAGATATCCCATGCTCATGGATCAGAAGATTTAATATTGTTAAAATTACCATACTACCCAAAGCAATCTACAAGTTTAATGCAATCTCTATCAAAATACCAATGACATTCTTCATAGAAATAGAAAAAAAATCCTAAAATTCACATGGAACCACAAAATACCCTGAATATCCCAAGCAATACTGAGCAAAAAGAACACAGCTGGGCCAGGCACAGGGGCTAATCCCTGTAATCCTAACACTCTGGGAGGCTGAGGCAGGAGGATTGCTTGAGCTCAGGAGTTTAAGACTAGCCTGAGCAAGAGCTAAATAGAAAAATTTAGCTCTCTACTAAAAATAGAAAAATTAGGTGGGCATCCTGGCATGTGCCTGTAGTCCCAGCTACTTCCCAACGCTGAGGCAGGAGGATCACTTGAGCCCAGGAGTTTGAGGTTGCAGTGAGCTATGATGACACCACTGCACTGTACTCGGTACAACAGAGCAAGACTCTGTCTCAAAAAATACATAAAGAAAGAAAGAAAATAAAGAAAAAAGCTGGAGGCATCACATTACCTGACTTCAAAATATACTACAAGGCTATAGTAACCAAATCAGCATGGTGCTGACATAAAAATAGACATATAGACCAATATAACAGACTACACAACAGAGGAAGAAAGCCACACATTTACAGCCAACTGATTTTTGACATAGGTGCCAATTATGTTCAGTGGGGAAAGGACACTCTCTTTAACAAATGGGGCTGGGCTGGCCAGGCGTGGTGCCTCACACCTGTAATCCCAGTGCTTTGAGAGGCTGGAGGATCACTTGAGGCCAGGAGTTCAAGACCAGCCTGAGTAACACGGCAAGACCTCATCTCTACAAAAAATAAGAAAAATTAGCTGGGCACGGTGGTGTACACCTTTAGTTCCAGCTGCTTAGGAGGCTGAGGTGGGAGGACTGCTTGAGCAAAGGAATCTGAGCCTGTAGTTAGCTATTATTACACCTCTGCACTCCAGCCTGAGTGACAGAATGAGACCCCATTTCTCAACAAAAAAGAAAAAAAAAACTGGTGCTGAAAAAACTGGATATCCATGTGCAGAAAAATGAAACTACACCTCTAACTCTCACCATATAAAAAAATCAAATCTAAATGGATTAAAGAAATCTAAATAGATTAAAGACTTAAGCTTACAATTCGAAACTATAAAACTACTAGAAGAAAACATAGGGGAACCACTTCAAAATAGACTAATGAGACTATATTAAACTATTATAAAAGTTTCTGGACAGCCAAGGAACAATCAGCAGAGTGAAGAGTAGAAAATATTTGCAAACTACTTATCTGACTGTAGAAAATATTTGCAAACTATTTATCTAACAAGGGACAAATATCCAGAGTATACAGGAAAGTCAAACAACTCAACAGCAAGTAAACAAATATTTAATAATTTGATTAAAAAGTGAGCAATGGATATGAATAGACATTTCTCAAAAGAAGACATACAAATGGCCATCAGGTGAATATGAAAAAATGTTCAACATAACTAATCATCAGGAAATGCAAATCAAAACCACAATGAAATATCATCTCATCCCAGTTAAAATGGCTATTATCAATAAGACAAAAAAATAACAAATGCTGGCAAGGATGCAGAGAAAAGGGAATGTAAATTAGCACAGCTAATGAACATTATGAAAAACACTATGAAGTTTTCTCAAAAAATTAAAAATAGAACTACCATAAGATCCAGCAATCCCACTACTGGGCATTTATCCAAAGGAAAGGAAATCAGTATATACAAGGAACACCTGGAGTCCCATGTTTACTGCAGCACTGTTCACAATAGCCAAAATATGGAATCAACCTAAGTGTCCATCAGTGGATGAATAGATAAAGAAAATGTGGTGTATATTCACAATGGAATAATATTCAGCTATAAAAAAGAATGAAATTCTGTAATTTGCAGCAACTTGGATGGGACTAGAGGTCATTATGTTAAGTGAAATAAGCCAGGAGCAGAAACCAAAATGTTTATACCCCCATAATATCCTGAATAAATAAAAAAAGAAAAAAGAAAGACAATATTGCATGTTCTCCCTCATATGTGGGAGCTAAAAAAAAATGTTGATCTCATGAAGATAGAGAGTAGAATGATAATTATTAGAGGCTGGGAAGAGTGGAGGGGTGAATTAATAGAGGTTGATTCATGGGTACAAATATACAGTTATATAGAAAGAGTAAGTCCTAGTGTTCAATAACACAGTAGGGTGACTCTAGTTAATGATAATTTAGGCTGGGTGAGGTAGTTCACACTTATAATACCAGCACTTTGAGAGGCCAAGACAGAAGGACTGCTTTGAGGTCAGAAGTTTGAGACCAGCCTGGGCAACATAGCAAGACCTCATCTCTACCAAAAAAAATTTAAAAATATCCAGTCATGGTGGCACATTCCTGAAGTCCTAGCTACTCAGGAGCCTGAGGCAGGAGGATTGCTTGAGCCCAGGAGTTCCAGCATGGGTGACAGAGCAAGAACCTGTCTCTAAAAAAACAAACAAACAAAACAACCCAAGAAATGACAAATGTTTGAGGTGATAGATATACTAAATACCCTGATTTGACCATTACACATTTTATGTATATATCAAAATATCACATGTATCTCATAAATATGAACAATTATGCATCAATAAAAAATTAATTAATTTTTTAAAAAAGCTCTTCCTTCACCCTAAGCCAAATATACTCAAACACATCAAAAATAAATAAAAATGAAATTGTAAAAAATGTTCAAGTAACTGATAGGAAAGCAGGAAAAAGAAAACCGAGAAACAAAAATCAGAGATAAGAAACAACAAAAAATAAAATGGCAAACTTAAGTACTAAAGTAGCAATAATTATATTAAATGTAAATGGACTAAAATACCAGTGAAGACTTACCATAGAGCTATAATAATCAGGACAGTTTGGTATTGGTAAAGGAATAGATAAATAGATCAACAGAACAGAATAGAGAGCCTAGAAATAATCCACATAAATATATTCAGCTTATCTTTGACAAAGAAGCAAAAGCAATTCAATAAAGAAAGAATAATCTTTTCAACAAATGGTGCTGAAAAAAACTGAATATCCACATATGAAGGAAAAAAAGGATAGCCTACATCTTTCACAAACTTAACTAAAAATGGATCAAAGACCTAAATGTAAAAGACTAAAATTATAAAACTCTTAGAAGGTAACAGGGGAAAAATCTAGATGACCTTTGATATGATGATTCTTAGATATACCAAAAGCAGTGATCCTCTCACCTCAGCCCCCTGAGTAGCTGGGACTACACGTGAGCACTACCATGCCCGGCTAATTTTTTCTGTTTTTGGTAGAGATGGGGTCTCACTCTTGCTCAGGCTGGTCTCAAACTCCTAACCTCAAGTGATCCTCCTGCCTCAGCCTCCCAGAGTGCTAGGATTATAGGCATGAGCTACTACGGCCACTCTTGAGACCCCATTTTTGCAAAAAATTTAAACATTAGCCAGGTGTGGTGGTTTGTGCTTGTAGACCTATCTAGTTGGAAGGCTGAGGCAAGAGAATCACTTGAGCCTAGGAATTCGAGGCTGCAGTGAGCTATGATCATGCCTCTGCACTCCAGCCTGGGCGACAAAGTGAGACCTTGTCTCTAAAACTAATAAAACAAAATAAATTTCAAACAATTTTAAAAAATGTGAAAAAGACCTGGATACGTCACCAAAAAAATAGTATTCAGATGACAAATAAATATATTAAAAGGTGCTCAACATCATTAGAGAATTGAAACTTTGAACAATAGTGAGGAACCACTATATACCTATTAGAGGGCAAAAATCCAAGACACTTACAACACTAAATGCTCATGAGAATATGGAGCATAGAAATTCTCCTTCAGTGCTGGTGGGAAGGCAAAATTGGACAGCTGGTTGGGAAGAAAGTTTAGCAGTGTCTTGTAAAACTAGATAAAGTCTTACCATACAATCCAGTAATTGTGCTCCTTGGTATTCACTCAAATGGGCTGAAAACTTATGTCTACACCAGAGCTTGCACACAGCTGTTCATTGCAGCTTTATTTATAATTGTCAAAAACTGGAGGCAACCAAGAGGTCCTTCAGTAGGTGAATGGATGAACTGTGGTACATCCAGACAATGGAATATTACTCAGTGATAAAAAGAAATGAACTATCAAGCCAAAAAAAAGACTTGAAGGAAACTTAAATATATATTTCTAAGTGAAAGAAGCCAATCTGAAAAGGCTACATAGTGTTTGATTCCAATTATATGACATTCTGGAAAAGACGGAACTATGGAGACAGTAAAAAACATCAGCGATTGCCAAGGGTCTGAGGGGAAGGAAGGATGAACAGGCAGAGCAGGCAGGATTTATAGGGCAGTGAAACTATTCTGTATGATACTATAATGGTGGCTATGTGTCATTATACATTTTTCAAATCCCATAGA